>NC_142885.1:19230000-19535416 GCF_051225735.1 Oryctolagus cuniculus | reverse complement strand
TGTTTATAAAATCACAACTGATTCACAAAGACAGTTTTACGATAGAAGAATGGTGGGTTTTTTTTAAAGATTTTAATTATTTGAGAGGTAGAGTTACAGACAGTGAGAGGGAGAGACAGAGAGAAAGGTCTTCCATCCACTGGTTCACTCCCCAAATGACTGCAACTCCAGCCGATCTGAAGCCAGAAGCCAGGAGCTTCTTCCAGTCTCCCATGTGGGTGCAGGGGCCCAAGGACTTGAGCCATCTTCCACTGCCTTCCCAAGACATAGCAGAGAGCTGGATTGGAAGAGGAGCAGCCAGGATTCCAATGGGCACCCATATGGGATGCCGGCACCACAGGAAGATGATTAACATACTGTGTCATAGCGCCAGTCCCCAGAGTGGTGTTTTATCACTTAACATTTTATTTCAACATTACATTTTTTTGACAAAGCAAGGGTATTTGTGACATCAAATTTTATTATGACACAATGTGTGATGATTTAACAAAAAATTTATGAAAGAAAAATGGTAGCTTTATTACATCAAAATTGATTATGACAAAGACATATTAAGGGTATGTTTCTGATACCAGAATGTATGATACTATATCATTATGGCAATATAAAGGGGTTTATTACATCCAAATTGATTATATGGTATAATGTTTATGACATCACAACTAATTATGGCATCAGAAACATTTTTAATATCAGAATTGATTATGATAGAATGTTAGGTTGATATCAGAATGGTAGATTATAACATAAAAATTGATAACAATTTCACAATGTGTCTTATGACAATACCATGATGACACCAAAGTTTATGAAAGAACAATGGTAGGTTTATGATATCACAATTTGTTACAGTAGCACATTGGTATGTTTATACTATCAGAACTATAATTGATCATGTATCAACTGGTTATGACAACATAATGTTTTTTGATAATACAATGGCAATTTGTGATTTCAAAACTCATTATGATGTCATAAAATTTGGATTATGACATCACAAATGATTAGGACTTCACAATGGAAGGTTTATGATATCAGAATGAATGTTTATCAGAAACCAATCAATTATAACATCAAAATTAACTATGATTTCACAATGTGGATTATCGAATCACAATCATTTAGGACACCAAAATGGTAAGTTTATAATATCAAAATTTATTATGACATCACAACCATATCAGAATCATATCACAGTAGTAGATTTATGAATTCATTAATTATGACATCACAATATATGAGATATGACAACAGATTTGTTGACATCACAATCACAAATGTAAAATTATGGTATCAGAATGATAGCTTATCACAAACCAATAGATTATATCATGATGTTTTATGACAATAAAGGTGGTACATGACATCAAAATTGGTATGAAGGCAGAAAAGATTATATCACTTTTGATGATGATATCACAAATGTAGGTTTATGATATCAGAATGGTTTTTTACTCATACCATTTGATTATACTACAATGTTATTATGAAAATATAAGGTTGATCTATGACATCACAATTTCTTATGATGGCATATTGTTTTCATTATAACACCATTGATTATGATATCAATGACAGGATCATGATAACAGAAATGAGGTTTAACATAACAAACATTATAATCTTCCAATGTGTCAAATGAAAATACAACAGTGGTTTATGACATCAAAATTGGTAGATGTAGCAAGATGATTGGTTTATAACATCACAATTTTTATGATGGCACAATGGTAGGTTAATGACATAGCAGTTGACATCACAATGGTATTTTATATCAGAATCATGGTTTACCACATAGCAATTGATTATAACATGAAAATTTCTTATGATAACAATTGTGATTAACAGCATCAAAATTAATTCTGATGCCATAATGCTCTGGCTGATTGCATCATGGTACTTTATTACAGCAACAGCAGGTTTTTACATCAGAATTGATTATATTGGCAAAAGGGAATTCTTATGTTATCAGAATGGTGGTTCATCATTTGAAAATTTATTATGATATCATAGTGTGTTTTATGACAGTATGATGATGGGTTATGATGGCACAATGGTAGGACTATGATATCACAATTGATTATGACAGCACAATGCTCATCTATAATACCAGAATGATTTATCACATACCAATTGCTTTTTATTAAGTTTTATTTAATGAATATAAATTTTCAAAATGAACTTTTGGATTATAGCTGCTTCCCCCCCATAACCACCCTCCCACCCACAAACCATCCCATCTCTGACTCCCTCTCCCATCCCATTCTTCCTCAAGAGTCATTTTTAATTATCTTTGTATACAGAAGATCAACGTAGTATATACTAAGTAAAGATTTCAACAATTTTCACCCACACAGAAATACAAAGTATAAAGTACTGTTTGAGTACTAGTTATACCATTAATTCACATAGTATAACACATTAAGGTCAGAGATCCTACATGAGGAGTAAGTGCACAGTGACTCCTGTTGTTGATTTAACAATTGACACATTTATTTTTTTTTAACTTTTATTTAATGAATGTAAATTTCCAAAGTACGACTTATGGATTACAATGGCTTCCCCCTCATACTGTCCCTCCCACCCACAACCCTCCCCTTTCCCACTCCCTCTCCCCTTCCATTCACATCAAGATTCATTTTCGATTATCTTAATATACAGAAGATTAGCTTAGTATACATTAAGTAAGGATTTCAACAGTTTGCTCCCACACAGAAACATAAAGTGAAAAATAATAGATGATTTTTTTTAATGATGATGAAATCAGATCAGACCTATTGTCATGTTTAATCCCAGTGAGAGTCAAGTTGGGAATTGATAATTTCTTTTTTTTTTTTTTTACAGAGGATCAGTTTAGTATGCATTAAGTAAAGATTTCAGTCGTTTGCACCCCCATAGAAACACAAAGTGAAATATATTGTTTGAGTACTCGTTAAAGCATTAAATCTCAATGTACAGCACATTAAGGACAGAGATCCTACATGAGGAGTAAGTGCACAGTGACTCCTGTTGTTGACTTTACAGATTGACACTCCTGTCTATGGCATCAGTAATCTCCCTATGCTCCAGTCATGAGTTTCCAAGGCTATGGAAGCCCTCTGAGTTCTCCGACTCTTATCTTGTTTAGACAAGGTCATAGTCAAAGTGGAGGTTCTCTCCTCCTTCAGAGAAAGGTACCTCCTTCTTTGAAGACCTGTTCTTTCCACTGGGATCTCACTCACAGAGATCTTTTTGCCAGAGTGTCTTGGCTTTCCATGCCTGAAATACAAATTGACACATTTATGATGTCAGTAATCACCCGAGGCTCTTCTCATGAGCTGCCAAAGCTAGGAAAGCCTCTTGAGTTCAGCAACTCCGATTTATTTAGACAAGGGCATAATCACAGTGGAAGTTCTCTCCTCTCTTCAGAGAAAAGTACCTCCTCCTTTGATGGCCCATTCTTTCCACTGGGATCTCACTCACAGAGATCTTTCATTTAGATCATTCCTTTGCCATAGTGCCTTGGCTTTCCATGTCTGAAATACTCTCATCGGCTTTTTAGCTAGCTCTCAATGCCTTAAGGGCTGATTCTGAGGCCAGAGTGCTGTTTAGGATATCTGCCATTCTATGAGTCTGCTGTGTATCCCGCATCCCATGTTGGATTGTTCTCTCCTTTTTAATTCTAGTATTAGCAGACACTAGTCTTGTTTATGTGGTCCCTTTGACTTTTAATCCTATTATTGGGATCAATTATGAACTGAAACTGATCATTTTGACTAGTGACATGGCATTGGTACATGCCACCTTGATAGGATTGAATTGGAATCCCTTGCACGTTTCTAACTCTACCATTAGGGGCAAGTCCGATTTAGCATGTGCTGAACTGTACATCTCCTCCTCTTATTCCCACTCTTATATATTTTTTTGACAGGCAGAGTGGACAGTGAGAGAGAGAGACAGAGAGAAAGTCTTCCTTTGCCATTGTTTCACCCTCCAATGGCCACCGCAGCCAGCGTGCTGCGGCCAGTGCACCACGCTGATCCAATGGCAGGAGCCAGGTGCTTCTCCTGGTCTCCCATGGGGTGCAGGGCCCAAGTACTTGGGCCATCCTCCACTGCACTCCCTGGCCACAGCAGAGAGCTGGCCTGGAAGAGGGGCAACCGGGACAGAATCCGGCACCCTGACTGGGACTAGAACCCAGTGTTCCAGCGCCGCAAGGTGGAGGATTAGCCTAGTGAGCTGTGGCGCTAGTTCCCACTCTTATATTTAACAGGAATCACTTTTCAGTTAAATTTAAATACCTAAGAATAATCTTGTGTTAATTAAAGAGTTCAACCAATGATATTAAGTAAAACAAAAAAAAATACTAAAAAGAATAAAGTATTAAGTTATTCCTCAACAGTCAGGACAAGGGCTAATAAATTGTTTTTTTTTTTTTTTAAGATTCATTTATTTATTATTTGAAAGGCAGAGTTACCGGAGGGGATCTTCCATCCACTGGTTCACTCTCCAAATGGCTGCAACAGCCAGAGCTGGGCCAATTCAAAGCCAGGAACAAAGAGCTTCTTCCAGGTCTCTGATGCAGGTGCAAGGGCCCAAGGACTTGGGTCACTTTTTACTGCTTTCCCAGGCCATAACAGAGAGCTGGGTCAGAAGTGGAGCCACCAGGACTCAAACTGGCACCATACAGAATGCCAACACTTCAAGAGGCAACTTTACCCACTATGACACAGTGACAGCCCCACAAAATGCTTTTCACAACAGATTTCTAGGTCAATATAATGATGTTTTATTTTATTAAAACTGATTATGATGGGACATTGTTTAGTTTATGACATCACAAACTATAGGGTATCACATTGGTAGATTTATAATTGCAGAATGGCTGTCAGATACCAATTGATTATGATATCACAATTTTTATGACAAAACAGTTAATTTTTGACATCACAATTGACTATGAGATCACATTGGATGACTTATAACACCAACATTTATGATGACATCTCTTTTTAAAGATTTGTTTGGTTGTTTATTTATAGATTTATTTGAAAGTCATAGTTACACAAAGAAAGAAGGAGAGGCAGAGAGGGAGAGAGAAAGAGAGAGGTCTTACATCCTCTGGTTCACTTCCCAATTGGCCGCAATGGCCAGAGCAGCACTGATCTGAAGCCAGGAGCTAGGAGATTTTTCCAGGTCTCCCACATGGGTGCAGGAGCCTGAGGACTTGGGGCAACTTCCACTGCTTTCCGAGGCCATAGCAGAGAGCTGGATGGGAAGTGGAGCAGCTAGGACTTGAACCAGTGCCCATATGGGATGCTGGCACTGCAGGCAGCAGCTTTACCTGCTACGCCACATTGCCAGCCCCTATGATGACATTTTAACAATTGGTATATTACATCAGAATTAGTTTTGACATCACAGTTATAGCATTATAGTATCAGAATGGCAGTTTATCACAAAACGTAGATTATATTATGTTTTTTATCACAATACAATGGTTGCATATGTTTATCAAAATTGGTTATGATGACATAGTTTATGTATGACATCACAATTGATAATGACATCACAATGGTATGTTTATGATATAAAAATGTGGTTTATCAGAAAATAGATTGTGATATCTCAGTGTTATGATATTAAATGTCAGTTTATGACATCAAAATTGATTATGATGGCACACAGTAGTTTTATGTCATCATAACTATTTGTGATGGCACACCAGTAAGTTTATTATATCACAATAGTGGCATATCATATATTGATTAGGACATCACACTTCTGAAATATTTTATGGTGGTCTATGACAGGACAATTGGTTAGGATGGCATAATAGATGGTTTTTGACAACACGCTTGACTGTGATATCACAATAGTAGGTTTGTGATACCAAAATGTCATCACTATGTCATTATGGCAGTACAATGTTGTATTATGACAATATAATTTTGATTATGATAGCACATTTTGATGTATGATATCACAATTGATTATGACAGCACAATGGTAAGCTTAAATCAGAAAGGGAGTTTAGATCCAACATGGGAAGCGGGATACACAGCAGACTCATAGAATGGCAGATGCCCTAAACAGACTCTGGCCTCAGAATTAGCCCTTAAGGCATTCAGGTCTGGCTGAAGAGCCCATGAGAGTATTTTAGGCATGGAAAGCCAAGACACTCTGGCAAAAAAAAAGCAAAACCTAAATGAAAGATCTCTGTGAGTGAGATCCCAGTGGAAAGAACGGGCCATCAAAGAAGGAAGTTCCTTTCTCTGAAGGGAGGAGAGAACTTCCACTTTGACTATGACTTTGCCTAAATAAGATCAGAGTTGGCAAATTCAAAATGTTTCCATAGCCTTGGCAACTCATGACAAGACTACACCAGAGAGCTGAATTGGAAGTAGAGCAGCCGGGACTTGAACTGGTGCCCATGTGGGATGCCAGCATCGCAGGTGGCAGCTTTACCCACTATGCCACCATGCTGGCCCCTTTAATTACCTTTATATACAGAAGATCAGCTCTTAGAAAACATTTCAACAGTTTGCACCCACACAGACACACAAAGTATAGAGTACTGTTTGAAAACTAGTTTTACCATTGATTTTCATAGTACAGCTCACTAAGGACAGAGGTCTTATATGGGGAACAAGTGCACAGTGATTCCTGTTGTTGATTTAACAATTGACACACTTATTTATGACATCAGTGATCATCCGAGGCTTTTGTCATGATCTGCTAAGGCTATGGAAGCCTTTAGATTCCACAAACTGACATTATTTAGACAGGGCCATAATCAAAGTGGAAGTTCTCTCCTCACTCCAGAGAAAGGTACCTCCTTCTTTGATGGCCCCCTCTTAGTATGATATATTTATCACAAATGTATGGTGATGATGGTTTATCACAAATCAATACTATCACAAATACTATCAAAAATCAATACTACAATACAATGATCTTATAAAAATAAAATAATGATATGACATCAAAATTGATTTTGATGGCAAATTGCTTGATTCATGACCTCAGAGGGATACTGACATAATAAAGTTATATTTACAATATGAGAAAGGTTTATGACATCACTATGTTTTTGTGACAATACAATGGTTGGTGTATGACATTACCATTCCTAATGATGATATAATGATTAGTTTATTACATCACAGAGGAGTATATCAGGATGGTAGCTATTTGATATCAGAATGGTAAAATGATCATATTGTTTTATGACCACACAAAGGTGGTTTATGATATCAAAATTATTTATGTTGACATAATGGTTGATTTACAACATCATAATTGTGGTTTTATGACATAACAATGATAGTATATGGCATCAAAGTTGATTATTACATCATAATAGTGACTTATAACCTCAAAATTTATTATGATATCACAATAGTGGTTTATGATATACACTTGGATGTGACATTACAGTGATGTTTTATGACATCAGAATGGTTTGATGACATCTAAACATTTACAACAGAAAAATATATCATGACCATGGTTTACTTATTATATCACAGTGATAGGTTTATGTGATCACTTATTAGTATATGACATAACAATGTTTTCATAACATCAAAATTGATTATGAAAACACCATGGTGTTTATTATATTGGACTTCTAGGTTTATGTCTTCTCCATGTTGTTGTTTATGACATCATAATCGTTCTTCCTGACACCCTATTGGTTATGTCATCACAATGATAGTATATTATGTCACACAGATTTTTGCATTCTCAATTGATTATCATATCACAGTGCTTTCATGGCATCACAATTGATTTTGACATCAGAGTGAATTTTGTATTCATCACAATTGATCATCACATCATGATGGAAGGTTTATGGCATAAAATTGGTTTATAACACCATTTCATTACATTGCAATTGGATGATTATCAGAATGTTATCACAATTGATTATGACATCACAATAATGCTGTATGACATCAGTAGTGAGTATATCACTTGATACATTTATAATATCACAATGGTTGTTTATCACATCCAAATTGATAATGACATCAAACATTTTTATGAAATTAAAATAGATTTTGACACCACAATATTAGCTTTATATCACACTGGTTTATCATGATGTTACAATTGATACTGGCATCAGAATTGTTTTTGTGACCACATAATTGATGTTTATGACAACAGTATGTTTTATTTTACATGACAATGCATGAAAATATCACAGTGATTTTAGGACATCATGATTTATTATAACACAATAGTGGCTTCTGACATCATGATATTAGTTATGAAAAGCCAATTTATGACAAAATGATTGATTTATGACATCAAATGGTAGATTTATGTCATAGAAATGTTTCATGACATGACACATGATTATGACATCATGATGCTGTTTTATGTGATTATTATTGATCATGAAGTCACAAACGCAGACCAATAACCTCCGAATTGGTTATGACATGACAGAGATAGGTTTTTGTTTTCACAATGGTGACATGTTAGAAATCAATTGTTTATGACATCACAATGGATTTTGGAGCTAAAAATTAAGTTTTGTTATCACAATGGTAGTTTATAATATCACAATTTTGTTAATGGCATCGAAATTGAATATGACAAAATAAGGGTGGATATACAACAATATTAGGTTTATGACATAACATTTTATGACTTCGCATTGCTTATTTTTTTAATTTATTTATTTGACAGAGTTAGACATTTAGAGAGACAGAGAGAAAGGTCTTCCTTCCATTGGTTCACTCCCCAAATGGCCGCTATGGCCAGAGCTACACCGATCTGAAGCCAGGAACCAGGTGCTTCTTCCTGGGCTCCCACATGGGTGCAGATGCCCAAGCACTTGGGCCATCCTCCACTGCCTTCCCGGGCCACAGCAAAGAGCTGGACTGGAAGAGGAGCAACTGGGACTAGAACCCGGTGTCTATATGGGATGCTGGCACCGGAAGCAGAGGATTAACCAAGTGAGCCACAGCGCCAGCCCCATGACATAACATTTCATGAGTTCACATTGCTTATGACATCACAATGGATAGTTTTGAAATCACAATTGATTATGACACCACAGTGTTAGTTTATAGCATCATAATAGATTTTGGCATTGTAATCTTTTGTGACATCACAAGTGATTATAACATATCATTGCTCACTGACATGACAAAAGGTTTGACATAATATTTTTAAGGTTTCACAATTGCTTAAATATCACAATTGTAGTTTATGACACCACAATTAATTATGAAAACAAAGAT
This sequence comes from Oryctolagus cuniculus, assembly GCF_051225735.1. Classification (NCBI taxonomy): domain Eukaryota; kingdom Metazoa; phylum Chordata; class Mammalia; order Lagomorpha; family Leporidae; genus Oryctolagus; species Oryctolagus cuniculus. The sequence goes on along the minus strand of NC_142885.1, from coordinate 19,526,177 downwards.
TGTTTTATCTCATTGCAATGGTCTATATATGACATCAAAAAGTTTTATGGCATCATAATTAATTATGAAACCACAATAGTTGTTTATGACATTCCAAATGATTGTGACATAACTATGGTAGATTTATGAGATCACAGTGAATTATATGTCTGCACAACTGATTCTGTCCCAACAATGGTTACTTCATGTCATCACAATTCATTTTATGACTTCACAATTGATGTTGACATCACATTTCTAGATTTGTGATCTCAAAATTTCTGTTTGTAATACTAAAATGGTCTTATTAATGTCACAAGTGACTATGACATCACTATTTCAGATTATGACATCACAAAGGTGGTTTCCTACATAATAATTTATTGTCATGTACAATGTAGGTTGATGACATCAAAACCATGGCTTAGTACATCAACATTTATTATGAGAAACAACAGGGTTGTATATGACATCACACTAATTGTAACTCACTATGGTGGTTTTTGGCATCTCAGTCATTGTTTATATTCACAATTTATTGTGAGAACACAATGGTTGGTGTATGAAATCACAGCGTAGGTTTATGGCATCACAATATTGGTTTACAGAATTACAATCACTTATGACATGATTCCAGTTTAAACACTAGATCATAATATCAGAATGCTGGCTTTATAAATATTACAATGGGTTTCATTACTTCACAATTGATTTTGCCCATTAAATGGTAGAATTAAGACATCACAGTGGTTATCCGGATATCACAAGTGTGACATCATAATTGTTTTCATGTCATAATGATGGAAGATTCATGACAGTTATATTATCACAATGATGTTTTATGTCAGCACAATTGATTAAGTCAAAACCATGCCAGATTTAGAATATAACAATGATAAACTTTGACATCACAATGGATTTTATCACTCACATTGAATATGATATCACAATTGCTTTTAAGGAATCATAATTCATTATGATATCACAATGGATGTTTTGGACATCACAGTTGATTGAGATAACACAACAGTAGCTTTACGACTTCATAATGGTGGTCAATAATATCACATTAGGTTTAGGATGTCACAATTTACATGATAATGATACAATGGTGGTTTAGGACATCATAATTGACTATGACAACACAGAAGTTGGTTTCTGACATCACAGTGATAAAATGTTAGTATAATAATGATAGTTAATTGTGGGGAGCAACTCGGACTATACTGTTACTGGAATTAAGACTTATTCTATACATCTGCTCTCCCACAATATGGCGCTGGGAGAGGAGCAAACAGCTTCTACACAGCTGCCTCCAGTTCAACCAATAAACTGTAGGACCTGATCCTGATTGGAGGAGAGCAGCGTACTCGGCGTGTGGGTAGCAGAGTTGGGATTGGTGGAAGAGGACTATAAAGGAGGAGAGAGACAACATGCACCAGGAACATCTGAAGGAACACCTGAGCAGCCCCCGAGAGAGCCAGCCGGCGGTGTGCCGCTCCCCCGCGGAAGTGGGGAAAGTGGCAGGGGGAACCGCCCTTCCACAGAGGTGGAAGGGACGGTAGCCAACCCGGGAAGAACCAGCAGCAAACCTGGGAAGGGCCGAGCAGACAAAACAGCGCAGGGTCCTGTGTCGTTCCTCCGTGAAGAGGGGGAGCGACATAATGGTGCCGTGACTCGGATATGAAGCCTAGGCAGGGTTTAGTGTCGTTCCTCCATGAAGAGGGGGAGCGACAGTTAATATCATCACAATTGATAATGTCAGCACTATTTGATTTATAGTAACAGGATGTGGATTTATGACTTAATAGCTGCTTTTAATAATAAAATGTTTTGGTTATGACACCTTAATGGTTGTCTTATGAGATCAAAATGGTGGTTAATGACAGCACAATGTTTTTTGTTATCATCACGATTTATTGTCATTGCAATGTGGTCTATGACATCACAGTTGAACATGACGCCACAACAAAGGTTTATGGCATCATAATTGATTATGACACCACAGAGATAGTTCATGATATCACAATGTTTGTTTATGACATCTAAATATATATTTATGACATCAAAAATGGTTACAAAATCACAACAGTTTAATAACACCACGATGGATGGCACCAAAGTGGTGGTTTATAATGTTGCTATTGATCATTACAACACAAATGAATGAAGAACATTCCAATAGATTGTTGATTTAAAAATTTAGGAAAACACAAATGTTCTCAAAATACAACAAAAGGGTAGACTCATGATATATAAATTTTGGTTTATGACATAATATTTTTTATGACATGACAATTGATTGACACAACAAAGTATTATGCCACCAACGGTGTCTGGGGATATCCCAAGTGATTATGAACAGATAATGATTGGTTTATGACATCAAAATTGAAGCCTTGTGACAATTCAATGGTGTTTCCTCTGGATATTAACAAAACAGATGTCATGCATTTACCATGTTCAAGTAAAGTTAAAGTAGAATACCACACTGCCCTCCCTTCTGTTTTCCATCAAACTCCTCCCTCCTTCCCCTGTCTTCTTACATCAGCTTTTGCAAAGACATAATCTTAAACCATTCTAATATTCACAGGTTTCATTTATGGCTAGCCATAATATTCAACAATAAAAAGTGAGAAGACTAAGGACATTAATAGTATGAACAAGTACTAAAAATGGCAATTATATCACAAAGTGTCCATCTCATTCCTACATATTTTTTTGTATTCTATATTAGTTGCAAAGATCAGGAAAAATATGATATTTGCCTTTTTGGGATTGCTAATTTCCCTAAACACAATGGTTTCCAGTTGCATCTGCATCGATTTTGTTATAAAAGCCAGGATTTCATTGTTTCTATGGCTGAGTAGCATTTCATAACATGTGTGTATCATATTTTATTTTTCCATTCATCAGTTGAATTGATTCCATGTCTTAACTATTGTTAGCTGACCTGTCATAAACATGGAGGTACAAATAATTCTTTCATATGTCGTTTTCATTTTCATTTTGTTTGAATAAATTCCAAGGAGTGGGATGGCTGGGTCATATGGATGATTTATTTTCACATTCCTGAGGAATCAACATACTCTGTTCCATAATGGTTGAACTAAATGGCATTCCCTGCAACCGTCAATCATGGTACATTTTTGGCCACATCCTCTCCAGAATTTTTTTTTTTTATTTCTGTATGATAACCATTACAAGGTGATATCTCTTTTTGTGCTTTTATTTACATTCCTAAGATGGAAAATTACCCTGGGATTCTTTTCATGTGTCTGCTGGCCACTTGAATTTCATCATTTGAAAAATTCATGTTCATGTCCTTTGCCCAATCCAGTTATTAACTGGATTGTTTGACTTTTTTGTGGTTGTTGAGTTTCTTGAGCTCTTAATATATCCTGGACATTGAAGCCAGTGCTGTGCCACAGTGGGCTAGACCCCAGCCTGCAGCACCGACATCCCATATAAGCACCAGTTCAAGTCCCGGCTGCTCCACTTCTGATTCAGCTCTCCACTGTGGCCTAGGAAAGCAGTGGAAGATGGCCCAGGTCCTTGGGCCTCTGCACCCACATGGCAGACCTGGAAGAAACTCTTGGCTCCTGGCTTCAGAACAGCTCAGCTCTGGCCATTGTGGTCATTTGGGGAGTGACCCAGTGGATTGAAGACCGACCTCCCCATCCCAGCTCTACTACTGTATGTAACTCTGTATTTCAAATAAATAAAATAAATCTTTGAAAAATATATAGCCTGGATATTATTCCTTTATCAGTTGTATAGCTTGCAAATACTTTCTCACAGTCTGTGGATTGTCTCTTCATTTTCTTGAGTGTTATCTTTGAAATTCAGAAGATTCTTAGATTGATGCAATCCCATTTTCTCTATATTTACGTTTATTGCCTGGGCTTCTAGAGTCTTTTACAATAATGATTTGCCTATACCATTGTCTTGTAGTTTTCTCAATGCTTTCCTTTAGTAATTTTAAGGTATTGGGTCATTGATTTGGATCCTTGATCCATTTTCATTGATTTTGCATAAGATGTATGTCAGGAGTCTTGTTTCATGCTTCTTCATGTTGAGATCCAATTTTCCTGGCATCATTTGTAGAAGAGAATATATTATATATTTTTTCCAGAGATTGATTTTAACTCCCTTATCAAAGATTGGTTATAGATGCATGGATTGATTTCTGGGGTCTCTGTTCTGTTCCATTGATCTCTATGTCTATTTTTGTGCCAGTACCAGGCTGTTTTGATTATAACTGTTCTGTAGTATGACTTGAAATCCTCTGATATTGTGATGTCTCTGGGTTTGTTTTTGCTGTTTAGGATTGCTTCAGGGGTTGGCACTGTGGCGCTTTAGGTTAATTCTCCACTTGCGGTGCTGGCATCCCATATGGGTGCCGGTTTTAGTCCTGGCTGCTCCTCTTCCAATCCAGTTCTCTGCTGTGGTCTGGGGAAACAGTAGAAGATGGCTCAACTCCTAGGGCTCCTGCACCCACATGGGAGACCAGGAAGAATCACCTGGCTCCTGGCTTCAGTTCGGCACAGCTCTGACTGTTCCGGCCATTTTGGTGTGAACCAATGAAGGAAGACCTTTCTCTTTGTCTCTCTCTCTCTGTCTGTAACACTACTGCTCAAATAAATTAAATAAAATCTTTTAAAAAATTGTTTCAGCTATTTGGAGTCTTCTCTGTTTCATATGAATTCTAGAAACATTTTTTCCTAAGTCAGAGAAGAATGTGACTGGCATTTTGATTGGGATCATAGTGAGTACTATGAATATTTTCATGATATTAATTCTCACAATCCATGAACATAGAGCATATTTTTGCTTTTGTTTTATCTGTTATTTCTTTTGTTAATTTTTTTTTAATTTTTCATTGTGGATATTTTTCACATCCTTGGTTTCATTTGTACCAAGGTATTTGAATTTTTGTAGTTATTGTGACTGGGACTCATTTTACAAGTTCTTTCTCAGTCATGGCATTGTTTGTATAAATATATATATATATATATATATATGTTATTACCATATATATATGTGATTGATTTTTGTATGTCGATTTTATATGATGCAACATTACCAAGCTCTCTTTTTATTAGTGGACTTTTATATATTGAATAGTAGAGAATTTTGGTTCCCCTACACATAGGATCATGTCATCCACTGACAGTGAAAATTTGAATTCCTCTTTCCATTTTGTATTCCCTTGATTTCTTTTTCTTCTCTAATGTCTCTGGCTAAACCTTCAAGAACTATATTGACTGTGGATATAGTTGTATGGTTCTGGATGTTAGTGGAAATTTTTCTAACTTTTTTCATTCAATAAGATGCTGGCTGCGTATTTGTCATGGATTGCCTTGATTGTATTGTGGAATGTTCCTGCTGTATTCAATTTGCTTCAGGTTATAATCATGGAAGAATGTTATATTTATTCAAATAATTTTTCTGCCCTTATTGAGATGATCATATGATTCTTATTCTTCAATTTGTTAATGTGATATATCACACTTATTTATTAGTGTATGTAGAACCATCCCTGCAAATAAAGGTTAAATCCCACTTGGTCAGGGAGAATGATCTTCTCGTTGTTTTTATTCAGTTAGCTAGTACTTTGCTGTGGATGTTTGCATCTATGCTCATCAGGGATACTGGTCTATAATTTTCTTTGCTGCATCTATTTATGGTTTTGGAATTAAGGTAATGTTGGCCTCCAGGAAAGAGTTGGGAGATTTCCCTCCCCTTAAACTGATTTGAATACTTTGAGAATAATTGGATAAATCATTTATTTAAAGGTTTGGTAGAATTCAGCAGTGACAACATCCAGTCCTGGGCTTTTCTTTCTTTTTATTTTTTTTTTAAATTTTTTAGGCCAGAGCCATGGCTCACTAGGCTAATCCTCCGCCTTGCAGCCCCGGCACACCGGGTTCTAGTCCCAGTCGGGGCGCCGGATTCTGTCCCGGTTGCCCCTCTTCCAGGCCAGCCCTCTGCTGTGGCCAGGGAGTGCAGTGGAGGATGGCCCAAATACTTGGGCCCTGCACCCCATGGGAGACCAGGAGAAGTACCTGGCTCCTGCCATCAGATCAGCATGGTGCGCCAGCCACAGCGCGCCGGCCATGGCGGCCATTGGAGGGTGAACCAATGACAAAGGAAGACCTTTCTCTCTGTCTCTCTCTCTCACTGGCCACTCTGGCTGTCAAAAAATAAAAAAAAAATTAAGATTTATCTACTTATTTGAAATTGAGAGCTACAGAGAGAGAGAGGAAAGGCGGGGGGGGGGGGTCCTCCATCCAATGGTTTACTCTCAAGATGGCTACAATGGCCAGCACTGCACTGATCCAAAGCCAGGAGCCAGGAGCCTCTTCAAGACTTCCCACATGGGTGCATGGGCCCAAGGACCTGGGCCATCTTCCACTGCCTTCCCAGGCCACAGCAGAGAGCTAGATTGGAAGTGGAGTAGCTGGGTCTCAAACTGGCACCCTTATTGGATGCTGGCACCTCAGGCCAGGGCGTTAATTCACTGCACCACAGCACCGGCCCCCTGGGCATTTCTTTCTTAGAAGTATCTTTATTACTGATTCTATCTGTCTTGGATACTTGTCTGTTTAGGTTTTCTATCTCTTCATTAATCAATTTTGGTAGATTGTGCATATCCAAAAATCTATACTTTCCATTTATTTGAGATTTTCCAATTTGTTGGCATAGAGCAATTTCAATTTTGTTTCTTTTTATTTTGCTTTATTTCATTTCTAATTTTAATTACTTTTCTTCCTGCTAATTATGATTTGTTTTGTTATTATATCTTTAGGGCCTTAACATGTATTGTTAGACCATTTATTTGATGCCTTTAAAATTTGTTGTTGTCAATAATTGCTATAAACATCCTTCTTAACATGGCTTTTGCTGTATCCCATAAGTTTTGATATGTTGTGTTGTCATCTTCATTCATTTCCAAGATATTTTCCCTTTGATTTCTTCTATGCCCCACTGTATATTATAAGCTTGTTGTTCAGTCTCCATATGATTGCATATTTTCTATATTGTTGATTTCCAGCTCCAATACATTGTTTTCAAAAAAAGATAAATAGTATGATTTCAATTATTTTGAATTTGCTAAGACTTGCCTTATGGCCTAGTATATGTTCTTTCCTAGAGAAACTCTCATGCACTGACAAAAAGAATACATGTTCTGCAGATGTGGGTGAAACATTCTGTATATACATTTATGTCCATTTGACCCATAGTATAGATGAATTATGTTGATTATTTGTTGATTTTATGTCTAGTTGATTGGCACATTGATGAAAATAAGATGTTGAAGTCCCTCGTTATTATTGTATTGGAGCCTATGTGTCTCTTTAGAACTATTAACATTTGTTTTAAATAGGCATGCATGCTGGAATTGTGTGCATATACATTTTCCATAGTCACATCTTCCTGTACAATTGATCATTTAATCACTACATACTTTTTTTCTTTTAGCAGTTTTTTCATTAAATTCTATCTCTTTCTAATAATAAGGTGGTTACATCTTCTGTTTTTGATTTCCCTTAGCATGGAATATCTTTTCCATTCTTTCACTTTGATTCTGTGGGTATTTTTTCCCACAGAAAAGGGTTGAAAGCTATGTTTAGGATTAGGGTAAGAGCTAGAGCTAGAATTATGAATAGGATTAAGGCTTTTCTAAGGTTATCATTCACACTATGTTTTGGGCTAGAATTGGGTAAAGCTTAGCGTTACTTCTATCCCTAGGCCTATTGTTAAATTTAGAGCTAGTGATAGGGCTATGACTAATTTTAAGTTTCAGGCTAGAGCTTGGGTTACCGTTAGTATTACAGTTAGAGGTACAGTTAGATTTGTTGTTGAGATGAGATATAGAGGAAAGATTAGAACTACTGTTAGTTTTAGGGTTAAGCTTAGGTTAACGTGTAGGCTAGGGTTAGGGTTAAGTTTAGGGTAAGGTGTAGAGTTAGAGCTACTATTAATGTTAGGATGCAGTTTGCATCCATGTTATGGTTAGGGCTATACTTATTAGGGTTAGGGCTTAGGCTATGGTTTGGTTAAGTGTTAGGGTGATGACTCGTGCTAAGGTTAGGATTAGTTTTCTGGTTAGGGTTACTACTGTGTTTTTTTTTTATAATTATTTATTTATTTGAAAGTCAGAGTTACACAGAAAGAGGAGAGTCAGAGAGAGAGAGAGAGAGAGAATGTCTTCCATCCAATGGTTCACTCCCCAATTGGCCACAATGGCCAAAGCTGCGCTGATCTGAAGCCAGGATCCAGGAGGTTCTTCCAGGTGTCCCATGTAGGTACAGGGGTCAAAGGACTTGAACCATCTTCTACTGCCTTCTCAGGCCATAGCAGAGAGCTGGATCGGAAGAGGAGTAGCCAGGTCCCAAACCAGATACCAGCATTTCAGGCCAAGATGTTAACCTGCTGTACCACGCTGCCAGCCCCTGTGGTTTGTGTTTTGCCTAGGTTTTCTGCCACAGTTGGACAGGACTGAGATTAGGATTAATGCTAGAATTAGGGCCCTGGCTTGTGTTAAGTTTAGAGTAAATGATAGATTTATGAACTGTGTGTGGATTAGGACTACAGTTAGGATTAGGCTAATTTCAAGGCAGTTGCCTAGCATTGCAGTTAGAGTCAGGGTTTGGGTAAAATTAGCCCTACGTCTATAGAATTAGCCCTAGGACTTGATGAGGTAAAAAGCTAAAGCTAGGTTCTTTTTTAAAAAATTATGGCTAGAATTAGTTAGGGCCATGGTTAGGTTAGTGTTAGTGTTAGATGTAGGCATAGGGTTATTTTAGGTTTTAGGTTAAACCATGGGTCAGTGTTTTAGGGTTAGGAGTATGATTAGAGTCTGTGTTATTACTACATTTTGATTTAAGATAAGGCCCAAGTTTAGTACTATATTTATTGCTGGGGGTAGAGTTGAAATTTTTTATAAGTTTAATTAATTAATTAATTAATTTGAAAGGTAGAGTCACAGACACAGAGATGGAGAGACAAATGTCTTCCATCTGCTGGTTCATTCCCTAAATGGCCACAACCCTTGAGGTGAGCTGATCCAAAGCCAGAAGCTAGGAGCTTCCTGTGGGTCTCCCATGTGAGTATAGCAGCCCAAGGACTTGGGCCATCTTTACTACTTTTCCAGACCATACCAGAGAGCTGGATCAGAAGAGTAGCAGCCAGGACTAGAACTGGTACCCATATGGAATACCAGCAACACAGGTGGAGGCTACACAACAATGTTGGCACCTAGAGTGGGATTTTCAGTTATGGTTAGTGCTAGAGCTTTATATTTAGGACTAGGGTTAGGGTTAGAATTAGTTCTAAAGGAAGGGTAAAGTTAGTCTTTCTGTTATTGCTAGTGTTTGAACTAAGTTTATGATTAGGTTTACTGCTATCATGGGATTAGAGTAGAGTTAGGCCTAGAGGTAGGATTAGGGTAAATGTTATGGATAGGATTGGGTTTAGGGATAGATTTTTTTTTTGGTATGGGTAGGATTTGGTTACTGTTATTGTTATGATTAGGGTTAGGATTATGTTTAATGTTAGCACTGGTATTATGACTCAGGCTAGGATTATTTGGGGGGGGTTGGAGTAGGGCATTGTTGTAGTTAGTGTTAGAGTTATGCTTTGCATTAGCATTAGGAATTGGGCTAGTGTTAATTTTTAACTGCTATAACCATGATTAGTAATATGGCATGGTATAGTGTTATATTTAAGTTTGTAATAGAGTTAAGACTAGGGTTGTGGTTATTCCTAGTGTTAGAGTTTAGTATTAGGATTAGGGTTACATTTAATGGTAGATCCTAAAGTAGCTTTAGTGTGAGTGTTACTTTTAGATCTGAGGAAGTAGCAAAGTTACGGTTAGGGCCAGAAGATAGTCTAGTTAGGTTTATGGTTACATATTTATTGGGAAGGGATAGGGATATGCCTATAGCTAGGGTTGGGATTCAATTGGAGTTATTGAGGGTGAGAGCTAGGCCTGGAATGAGGTTTTGGGCTAGGTTGGACTGGCCTGTTCTCAGCCTGTGTTCAGGGTTAGAGTTAGAAGAGCATTATAGGGTTAGAGTTAGGATCTTGGGTAGGTCTATATTTAGACTTAGCTTTAGTGAAATGGCTGGGGCTAGGCTTAGGATTAGGTTTATGGCTAGGGTGATAGCAAGGTGTAGGGTTAGTGCTAGGGTTTGGTCTAGGGTTATGGTTGGGAGTAGAATTGTACCTAGAGTTATGTTTACAGTTATAGATAGGTTGAAGGTCAAGCAGTGTTTAGAGGTAGGAGAGGGCTCAGGTTAGGACTAGGTTTAAGGGTAGAGCTGGAGTTACAATTATAACTACATTTGAGTTCAGGGTTAGTGCTAGGGTTATAGTCAGGTTAGGTTAGAGTTATGGCTTAGATTATCTTAATGGCTAAGTGTAGATGTAGGGGTAGGTTTAATGCTGCTGTTTGGTTTAGTGTTGGGATTAGTAGAGGACCAGGTTTAGCGTTAAGATTAGGGCTAGTTTTAGGGTTATGGCTACAGATAGCTAGGGTTTGAATTACTGTTACGTTCAGACTCATGCTTTGCATCAGGGCAAGTGTTAGGGCTTGATCTGTTTAGGTGTAGTGCAAGAGCTACAGTTAATGTTATCAAAGGGTTTAGGCTACAATTAGCGTTAGAACTAGTGCTAGGTTTACAGTTAGGTTTCTGATTAGAGTTGCAATTACTCTTAGGTTTGGGGTTAGGTTCCAGTTAGAAGCAAACTTAGGAATAGGGTTAGAATTAGTGTTAACATTTGGGACAAGACTTATGTAAAGTTTAGAGTAAATGTTTATTAAGTTAGATATTTTGTGAGGCTCAGAGCTAATGTTAGGTTTAGGTTTATGTCTATGGCCTGGTGTTGTATTATTGTTATGCTTGGAGTTAGGCCTAGGGTTAGCAATATGGATTGAATTTTGGTGAGGTTTAAGGCTAGGGATATGTTTATGGTTAGAGTTAGAATTAGTGTTAGGACATGGGTAGAACTATAACTAGATTTATTTTTAGGGTTAGTGTGAAGGCTATGATTATTGTTGAATCTAGGTTTAAGACTAGGATTAGGGCTGCATCTAGGTTAGCTTTACCATTATGTGTAAGGTTAGGGTGATTATTAGTTTAAGAGTTGGGGCCAGGGCTGTGATAGGGTCTAATGTTAGCTGTAGAGCCAGGACTATATTTTGATTAAGGCTATATTTTGGTTTCAGTTTTGACCTATGGTTGGGATTAGGCCTAGAGTTAGGTCTAGGTTTACATTTAGGTATAGGGATAGCATTAGGGTTTTTTTTATATGTTTAAAGGAATGGATAGAGCTACTATCAGATTTAGGGTTAGGATTAGGATTAGTTCTAGAGTGAGGGTTAGAGTTATGAATAAAGACAGAGTTAGAGGTAGGGTTAGAGCTATTGTTAGGAATAATGTTATGGTTGCATCAGGGCTCATTTTAGGTATTTATCTATGTTTAGTGTTACATCTAGGACTATGGTTTGGCTAAAGGGTTTGGGATTCAGGCTAATGTTAGGATTAGAACAAGCTCTAAGCTAAGGCTTAAGTTATGGATTACTGAAAGATTATGCTTAGGACTATAATAGGGTTAGGTTTATAGTTAAACTTAGCTCTAGGTTTAGTGTTGGTACTATTGTTAAGGACTGGGCTCTAACATAGCAAGGGTTAGGCTTAGAGATTGTATGATGGCTAGGGCTAAGGTTAACTTTAGAGCTAGGTTGAGGGTCTGGTCTAAGGTTAGGTTCCAGTTAGGGCTATTGCTAGAAAAAGCCATAAGTTTAGGGCTTTTATGTGGTTTAAAGCTACAGAAAAGTTTATTATTATGGACTTAATTAGGGATATCATCATGCATAAAAATATGGTTACATTTACATTTTGGGTTAGTGATAGGACTATGACTAAATCTATGGGTAATAGTTGGACTCTGCTTAGTGTTAAAGCTCAGACTAGATCTTGGGTTATAGTGTTTATTACAGTGAGGTTTAGACCTATGTTTATATTTAGGTTTAGGTGCTAGGGATAGAGTTAATGCTAGAATTAATGTTTAAATTAGGGTTAGGGTTAGTACTAAAATTAGGAAGAGTACTAGGGTCAAAATTAGATGTAGGGTTAAGCTTAATGTTAGGGCCAGGGAAGGAGTAAGAGTAGTCTTCCTGGCTGGCGCCGTGGCTTAATAGGCTAATCCTCTGCCTGTGGTGCCAGCACCCTGGGTTCTAGTCCCAGTTGGGGTGCTGGATTCTGTTCGGGTTGCCCCTCTTCCAGGCCAGCTCTCTGCTATGGTCCAGGAGTGCAGTGGAGGATGGCCCAAGTCCTTGGGTCCTGTACCCGCATGGGAGACCAGGAGAAGCACCTGGCTCCTGGCTTTGGATCAGCACAGTGCATCGGCTGCAGCGTGCTGGCCACAGCAGCCATTGGAGGGTGAACCAACGGTAAAGGAAGACCTTTCTCTCTGTCTCTCTCTCTCACTGTCCACTCTGCCTTTCAAAAATAAAAAAATAAAAAAAAATTTAAAAAAGAGTATTCTTCCTGTCATTGCTAAGGTTCTGGCTAAAGCTATGTTTAGGTTTATTGCTAGAATAGGGATAGAGCCAGGGTTAGGTTTAAGTGCTAAGATTTGAGTAAGGGTTAGGGTTGGGTTATGGTTAGGTCTAGTTTTTGAACTAGGCATGGCATTTGGGTAGGGTTAGGATGAGGCAGAGGGATAGGTTCAAAGCTCTGTTAGGTTTAGTGTTAGGGTTATTGTTTTATGGTCAAAATTGTGTTGGGGTTAGGTTGATTATATTTGGGGCTAGACTCATGTCTAGAGCTACAGTTAGGATTAGGGCTAGGGCTATGGTTAGGTTTAGTGTTAGGGTTGGGGCAGTACTAGGCTTATGGTTAGTGTTATGACTAGGGTTAGGGTTATGTTAAAGATTAGAATCAGGATTTGTCTTAGAGTTAGTGTTAACATTAGGACCTGGGCTAGGGTTAGAGTGTTAGAGTTAAATTTGGTTAGTATTATATTGTGGCTTGGATTAGTTTGAGTGCTAGGTCAATAGCTACATTTAGGGCTATGGTTGGCTTAAATTCAGGGCTTAAATTACATAGAGGACATAGACTAGGATCAGTGGTAGAGCAAGCATTACATTTAGGGATAGGGTGTAAACTATGGATAGGTTTTGGTCTAGTTTTGGTCTTGTTTATAGTACTGTTAGTATGAGGATAGGACTAGGTTTAGTATTAGATATATATTTAGCATTAGAGCCATGACCAAGGCTAGAGTTAGAGCTTGGATTAGGGTTGTTTCTAATTATGGTTAGAACTATTGAAATCACCAAGTGTATTGTTAAGTTTAGAGTAGAGCTATGGCTATGGTTATATTTATGAGAATGGGTAGCATTAGTGGTAGAGCTAGAGTAAACATTAGAAAATTCTTGCCAGTGTTTGTTTTTGTTATTTTTTGGGTTAGGTCCTGGGCTTGGGTAAACCTAGGGTTAAAATTGAGTGTAGATTTAGGGTTATAATGTTGAGTAGGTTTGGGGCCCAGCCTAAGTTTCAGGTTAGGTTATATTTAGGGATGATAGGCTTAGGGTTACAATTAATGTTAGGGTTAGAATTAGAGATTAGATTAGTGTTAGGGAAGGGGTTAGTGTTAGGTTTATGAGTAAGGCTTTGCCTAGGTTATGGTTGGAGTTAGGTTAGGGCTAGGTTTGTGACTGGTTAGACTTAGGGTTACAACTGTGGTTAGGGCTGAGTTTAGGTTGATGGTGAGGGCTAGGGTTATTTTTCAAGCTATTATTAGGGTTATGGACAAGTTTTATGATAGGGATAGCACTAGGTTTTGTACTTGGACTATGGATAACACTGTCTTTGAGACTTGTGTTAGGGATAAGGCTAGGGTTAATATTAGAATTTGGAATGAAGATAGCCTTTAGGATTAGAGTTAGATTTAGAGTAATGGTTAGGGTTAGAAAATGAAATGCTGCAAGAGGCTTCTATTTGATATTCTATCTCTAGTTCTTCTGGTACTTCAGGCACACCTACTGTTTCAAGTACAAATAATTTCTATGTTGGAAGCATTGAAGCTGCATTGCTTTTTAAGGTCATTGTAGTTATTGCTCACAATATGCTTAACTGTCTGAGGAAAATCCATGTTGTCAGCCTGGACTTATTTGAGTCTGAATCCCCTTCCTTCTCTTAGCAGCTCTTTTGAGTGTTGCTAATGCACAGTGTGTTCTCATGCTTGAAATAAAAATGCTTGCTATGCAAATTAAGAAAAGCCAGGAATTCATTTATTAGATTATTATCTTCTCAGGAAAAGCAACATGTTAAGCCAGTCCTAGTGTGTACTACAATTGTGTTCTGTGTACCAACCTCAGGCATATCGTATCTTTCAGATATTACACATGTATAGTGTAATGCTTACTAAGTGCATACAGTGTAAAAGAAATATTATCTTAAGTTTCCAGGAAACCTAATGCTTAAGCTCATACTGAGCTGGATATAAATTCACTTCCTTGAGGGAAATTGAAACAAAATATCCCTTTTAAACAGTACTCTTCCACTACATTTTCATATTGTATACTTATAATGTATTAAGTCCTATGTATATCAAGCAATCAATTGTACACACAGAGAAAACTCAATGCAGCCAGTGTGTTCTAATTGAGAAGCCAGTTCAATTCCTTCAAATAACTTCAGGCACCAACATGATATTTGAAACATTAAGAATACATTGTTTATTATGGCCTTGGTTGTTAAAGTAGAAAATTCAATTAATCTCTCTTAGGAAAAAATTGTCAGCCTAATCTAATCTGTACCAGCTTGAAACATAATATATTTTTCATTATCTATGTAGAGTGTGTTTCTTTATTGGAAAGCACATGCTTACTAAGTGCAGAGTTTTAATACAAGCATTCCTTGGAAGAAAACCTAATTTTATAAGTTCATACTAAACTATATAGAAATTCCATTCCTATATAAAATTTATGCAAAATACTCCTTTACAGTAGTTCATTTCTGCAGCAACATCATGCTTGTATACTTTTTGCATACTAAGGCCTATGTATATGAACCAACACATGAAAATACAGGGAAAACTGTATATAGCAACATGTCTCAATGACACACTAGAACTATTTTTATTATGATGTCAAACCCAGTATCTCTTTAAAGTAATGTGTGTGTTTGTGTGTGTGTGTGTGTGTATGTATATATGTATATATGTATACATATATACATATATATACATATATATGTATACATATATATATACACATATATACACACACACACACACACACAATTGATGCTTGAAGCATCAGGAATATATTTTCAATTGGGCCTCTGTAGCTAAATCAGAGAGTTCAAGTAATATTTCCCAGGAAAGCAAGGTTTTAAGTTTGTCCTACTGTGTACTCCATATCTTTTTTCTGCCAATTACATCAATAACATACCTTTCAGGTATTCTACATGTACAGGGTGTTTTTGTATTTGAAAGCACAATGCTTACTATGTGCATATTGTGTTAACACAACCATGTGCTTGGTGCCTACAAGAAACATGCCCCACAAACAAAGATACACACACAAACTGAAAGTGAAAGGAAGGAAAGAGATATCACATGTTAATGGAAAGTAGAAACAAACAGATGTAGGTATCTTAATATCAATTAAAATAGACAACATAAAAATTGGTAAAAGAGACAAACAAAGGCAATATGTAATGATTAAGAAATCAAATCAACAGGAAGATGTGAGTATAATAAATGTAAATCTACCCAATTACAGGGTATCTGGCTATTTACCACAAATGTTAATTGATCTAAAGGGAGACATGGACTCCAATACAGTAATAATGAAGAAATTCAACACCCCACCTCCTTCAATGTACAGATCAACTAGACAGAAAATCAACAAAAACAACAGAGCTAATCTACACTGTAGACCAAAAGACCTAACTGGTATCTATAGAAAATTTCATTAGATAGTACAGAATATACATTCTGTTCATCAGTGCATGCAACTTTCTCCAGGATAGATCATATGCTAGGCCATAAAGTAAATCTCAGCAAATTCAAAATGATCAAACAAATCATGAAACTTTTCTGACCACAACTGAATGAAACTGGAAATTAAAATCTCAAGAATATCAAGAACATACATAAACACATGAAGACTGAACAACATGCTCTGGAAAGAACAGTGGGTCATAGAAGAAATCAAAAAAGAAACAGCAGGTCATCACCATGGCATAGTGTGCAGTGTCAGCATCCTATGTGGGTGCTGGTTCAAGTCCTGGCTTTTCCACTTCTGATCCAGCTCTCTACAATAGCCAAGGAGATCAATGAGGATGGTTGAAGTGCTTGGGACCCTGCACCCATGTGGAAGACCCGGAAGAAGCTCCTGGATGGATACTGGCTTTACACCAGTCCAACTCTGGCCATCGTGGCCATTTGGGGGGAGTGAACCATTGAATGAAAGCCTTCTCTCTCTCTCTCTCTCTCTCTCTCCCTCCCTCCCTCCCTCCCTCCCTCTGCTGCTCTGTAACTCTTCCTTTCAAAAAAGTGAATAAATAAATCTTGTAAAAATATATAAAATAAAAAATAAATAAAAGAGAAACAAAAATGCTATAAACAAATGAGGATAGCAATACAGCATATCAACAATACTGGACACAGTAAAAGCAGTGTTAAGAGGAAACATTACAGCAATTGGTGCCTACCTCCAAATTGGGAAGGCACTAATTAAATAAGCTATCAATGCATCTAAGGATGTAAAAAAACAACAAACCAAACCCAAAATTAATAGGAGGAAAAAATAAAAATTAGAGAAGTAAGCAAAATTCAAACCAAAAAGCAATATAAAAACAATGAAATGAAGAGTTATTTACTTGAAAAGAAAAGTTGATGCATCATTGGGCAAACTAACCAAAACAGGGGGGAGGGATAGACCCAAATCAGTAGACTAAGAGATGAAAAAGGAAATGTAACCAGAGATATCACAGAAATAAAAATGATAATCAGGAATCACTTATAAAGAACTATATGCCAACAAATTGGAAAATCTAGGATAAACAGATAGATTTCTGGACACAAACAATCTAATAAACTGAGTCATGAAGAATTAGGAAACCTAAACAAGCCAATATCCAGACAGAGATTGAATTAGTCATAAAGGCTCTCACAACAAAGAAAAGTCCAGGAATGGCTTCCATACTGAATTCTACCACACATTTAATGAACTAATTACAATATTTTCTCAAGTTATTCAAAACAATTGAAAGGGAGAGAATTATCTCAAACTATTTCTATGAAGCCAACATCACCCTAATTCCTAAACCAGGAAAAGATACAACAGAGAAAGAGAACTATAGTCTGGTATCACTGATGAACATAGAAGCAAAAATACCAGCTAAGTGAATCCAACAGCACATCAGAAATAGCATTCACCTTAAGAAAGTGGGAGTAATGTCTGTATGCAGTAATGGTTCAAAATTTGAAAATCAAAAATGTGATAAATCAGATTAACAAACAATAAAAATCATATGATTATTTCAATAGATGCAAGACAGCATTTGATAAAACAAAACATCCTTTCATGATGAAAACCTTAAGCAAACTGGCTATAGAATCAACATTTCTCATCAATCTCAGCAATTTATTTCAAACCCACAGATAGCATCTTATTGAACGCAGAAAGTAGTTGGAGGCATTCCAACAAAGATCCAGAACCAGAAAAGGATGGCCACTCTCACCACTGCTATTCATTTTAGTCAAGAAGTTTAGCCAGAGTCATTAGGCCAGAAAAAGAAATCAAATGTTACAAATTGGGATGGAGGAAATCAAACTATCCCTATTTGCAGATGACATGATGCTACCTAAGGGAAACCAAAAGACTCCACTATGAGACTATTGGACTTCATAAAGGAGTTTGGTAAACTGACAGGATATAACACTGACACACAAAAAGCAATAGCCTATGTTTACATGGACAATGTTTTGGCTGAAAATGAACTTCTAAGATCCATTCCACTCACAATAACTGCAAAACATTAAATACCTCAAAATAAATTAAACCAAGGAATTCAAAGATTTATATGATTAAAATTATAAAGCACTAAAGAAAGATACAGCAGTCAAAACAAATAGAAAAAAATCATCCATGTTCATGAATTGGCAGAATTAATATCATATCTTCAAAATGTTCATACTACCAAAATCAAAATGCAGATTCAATGTTATCCTAATTAAAATACCAATGACACTATTCTAAGACAAAAAAGCTGAAATTTATATGGAAACACTAGACACAAAATAACAAAAACAAAACTGGAGGTATCACAATACCAGATTTCAAGACATACTACAAGACACTTATAATCTAGACAGCCCAGTACTTGCAAGAAATAGACATGTAGAACAACAGGACAGAATAGAAACTCAATTAAAAGATCTACAGCCAACTAACCTTTGACAAAGGAATTAAAATCAGTCCCTGGAGAAAGGAAAATATCTTCAATAAGTGGTGCCTGGAAAACTCTATCTCCACATGTAGAAGTACGAAACAAGACTACTACATTATACCTTAGATCAGAATGAACCCAACATGGATCAAAGACCTAAATCTATGAACCAAAACCATGAAATTATGGGAGAGCATTGGGAACTGCTGCAAGATATTAGCATAAGCAAAGGCTTCTTGGAAAAGACCCAAGAAGCACAGACAATCAAAACCAATATTGACAAATGAGATTACATCAAGTTGTGAGGCTTCTGAACTGCAGAAGAAACATTTAGTAATGTGAATATGCAGCTGACAGAATGGAAGAAAATAATTGCAAACTATCAAACTAATAAAAGATTATTATCCAGAATCTATAAAGAAGTCAAGAAACTCAACAGCAACAAAACAAACTATATAGTAAAGAAATGGGCAGGGGCAAGCACTGTGGCATGACAGGTGGGGCCACTGCCTACAGTGCCAGCACCCCATGTTGGTGCGGTTTGGGTCCTGGCTGCTCCACTTTCAGTCCAGCTCTCTGCTGTGGCCTGGGATGGCAGTGGAGAATGGTCCAAGTCCTTGGGCCCCTGAACCCACATGAGGTCCCTGGAGGAAGCTCCTGGATTTAGATCGATGCAGCTCCAGTTGTTGTGGCTGATTGGGGAATGAACCAGTGGATGGAGGACCTCTCTCTCTCTCTCAGCCTCTCCTTTTTTCTCTGTGTAACTATGACTTTCAAATAAAAATAATTAAATATTTAAAAAAAACAGAATGGGCAAAAGACTTGAACAGGCATTTTTCAAGAGATGAAATTCAAATGGCCGACAGATACATTTTTAAAAAATGCCCAGGATTACTAGCCAACAAGGAAATGCAAATCAAAGCCACCAAGAGGTTCCACCTCACCACAGTAAGAATGACTCTCAGATATCTATTAACAAACCATAAATGCTGTAGAGAATGTGGGGAGAAGGTACAATAATCCCCTATTGGTGGGAATGTAAACTACTGCAGCCATTGTAAAACACAGTATGGAGATACCTCAGAAATCTGAAAGTAGATCTACCATATGACCTGGCAATTCCACACTTGGGAATTATCCAAACAAAATGAAATCAGGATATGAAAAAATTATCTGTACCTGCATGTTCATTGTAGCACAATTCACAATAGCTAAGATATGGAATCAACTCATATTCATCAGTTGATGAATGGATAAAGAAATTATGAAATTTATATTATATATATCATATATACCATATAAATATATATATATAAATCATATATATACATATATATCATATATATACATATGAGAGACTATGGAATACTAATCAGCCATAAAAACAATGAAATCCTGCTACCAAAAAAAAAAAATGGATGCAACTGGAAACCATCATACTTAGTGAAATAAGCCAGTCTCCAAAAGACAGGTATCATATGTTTTGCCTGATCTGTAGTAACTAACAGACTATCTAAAATGTAATGTATTGCAGAGAAATGCACATTTTGAGATTTAAGGACTATTTGTATCCTTTGTCTCTACTGTTGAGGAACAGTGCTTTTTTCATCATACTTTGTTGAATTCTTTACTTACTGTAGGGTTAATCTTATGAGAATAAAGTAAATTGAAAATAGATCTTTGTAAATATTAAGAGTGGGAATAGGAGAGGGATGAAGAACAAGGGTGACAGCAAGGCAAGAAGAGACATAGGGTGACAAGTAGCATGTTTCTATATCTGTATATATGAAAAACATGAAATTTGTATATCCTGAATATATATATGTATGTGTATATATACATATATACACATTTGTGGGGAGCAACTCGGACTAGACTGTTACTGAAATTAAGACTTATTCTATGCATCTGCTCTCCCACAATATGGCGCTGGGAGAGAAGCAAACAGCTTCTACACAGCTGCCTTTCACCAACTTGACAAGCTGCAGGAGCTGCTCCTGATTGGAGGAGAGCAGCGTACTCGGCGTGTGGGTAGCAGAGTTGGGATTGGTGGAAGAGGACTATAAAGGAGGAGAGAGACAACATGCACCAGGAACATCTATCTGAAGGAACACCTGAGCAGCCCCCGAAAGAGCCGGCCGGCGGTGTGCCGCTCCCCCGCGGAAGTGGGGAAAGTGGCAGGGGGAACCGCCCTTCCACAGAGGTGGAAGGGACGGTAGCCAACCCGGGAAGAACCAGCAGCAAACCTGGGGAGGGCCGAGCAGACAAAAGAACAACGCAGGGTTTAGTGTCGTTCCTCCGTGAAGAGGGGGAGCGACAACATACATATATACACACTATATATATATATGTGTATATATATATATATATATATAGAAACAGAATATTCAAATATTCTGGTTTAGACATGAAGTCTTGTCCTGTTGATACCTTCTAGCACCACTGTTCTTTGAAGTATAATTCTTCCATGTTTGAAGAATTAAAAATGGATTGCTGATTACAACATATAGTATTAAAGGAATGTAGTTAACATTACTAGCAAGATCAGCATTGTAATTCTGTACTAATGTGTATCTCAAATCCATTCCTTGACCCAGATTCAAATGTAAGAGTTCCTTCAGGTAGTGCACAAATATATGATATTCTCATTCTTGAAAAACAGTGATTATTAAGCAAACTAGAGCCGAGTCAGGAATTCAATTATGATTTCCTGGAAGTATAAAGCAAGCATATAATAAAATCTGTACAAATCCCTTTTCTTCAGATAAATTCAAGGAATTATAGCCTGTTCCAGTAACATTCATTTTGCTTATTCTCATATTAGTGGGTGTATTTGCTTATGAAGGTATCTGTAAGTAAAGCACACAAGGAACAGAGAAAACACAATGCAGCAACGATACTCTATTTGAGAAATCAACTCTATTTCTTTTATAACTGCAGGCACAATAACTCTTATGTACAATTCATCTACTTTCTGTTTCAATCATTAAAATATTTTGAATATGAAGGCCTGTGCAGATAACAGAGATTAAAGTTATCTTATCCAGGAAAGGCAACTTTCTTGGGTGTGTATTGCAACTGCCTTCCAGTGCCAAGTTCATATAACGTGTCTTTAATGTATTACATACAGTGTATTTTCATATGGAAAGCCCAATGCTAAGTACATGCAGTGTTAAGCATTCCCTTACTTCAGCGTGAAATACTAATGGTGTCAGCTTGTATTACACTGGGGAGAATCTTCATTCCTTTAGATATCTTCAAGCAAAACACTGTTTTCCAGTAATACTCATTTCCTCTTAATTCTTTGTGTTCTTGTCACATATTAAAGTTTATATTAATTTATAAGCCAATTAATGAATATTCAAAAATAATGAATATACCTACTGTATTCAAATTGAGAAACTAATCCTGTTGCTATTATAACTTAAGGCACAACAGAACTTTCAAGTATGATTTATTTAACCAATGTTTGAATAATGGAAAACGTATTATTTATTAACTACTATGTAGTGAAAGAAGAGAATTCAGTTAATCTTTTTCAAGAAAAACGATTTTGTAAGTGTGTCCTGATGTGCACTGCAAATCCATTATGCCAATTTCATCCACACCACATCTTTCAAGTATTCCACATGTGTGTGTGTCTTCATATTTGAAGTGTTCATATGGTTAAGGAAAGAATTCCCTTAAATTGGCATTGAAACCAAACCTTGTAAGCTTATATTAAACAAGGTGTAAACAGGGTATACACTCCACTTCTTGAGAGTAGTTCAGGCAAAACACTCCTTTGAATCAACACTCACATGAACCGCATTCTGACATTTGTACAATTATTGCTTATGAATATAGAGAGAAAGGAGAGAAGGAGGGAGGGAGGGAGGGAGGGAGAGAGAGAGATCAAAGAACCCACAAAGAAATCTCAGTGTTGCTAGTGGGTTCCAATTGAGACATAAATTCTGGTAACTTCAGGTACCACAACTCTTTCAAGTATGATTCAACTACTCTGCATTTGAAACATTGAAAATGTTTTATTATTGATGCCTATGTACTTAAAGTAGGGAATTTAATATTTTTAGGAAAACAAAAATTGTAAGCCTGGCATAATGTATATTTAGCTGCATTCTTTGTAGTACCTTTAAAAACTTAGCATATCTTTCTGGTATAACACATGTACATTACATTTCTTTACTGGACAGCACAGTGCTTACTAAGGACATTTATTGTTGAGCTTTCTCATGAGTTCGCAAGGGAAATTAATGAACCCTCCTACTACACTGGCATAAATTCCATTCCTTGACAAAAATTGAGGGAAAACACTCCTTTCCATTAGCATCCAATTCTCCTCTATGGTTAAGTGTATAAACTTACTGCATTTGAGGGTCTGTGTAACTAAAGCAAATACAGACGGAAATCAATGGAGCAATAAAAGTCTATGTGAGTAGTTAATTCTATTCCTTGAAATAAATTCAGGCACAATAGCTATATCTATTATATATATATATATATTATATATATATTACAATTTATGTTTATGCTATTTGAAGCACTGGAATCACATTGCTTACTCAGTGCATCTAGTGTTAAGACAAAATGAAAACTAATATTGTAATCCTGTAATAAACTAGATATAAACTCCAGATCTAGAGATATCTTCAACAAAATCAGCATTTTTAGAAACATTCATATACTTATTGTTGATATATGTATTGTAAATGCAGCCTATATACCTAAAGCAACCATGAACATATACAGTAATCTCAGTATAGCAACAATGTTCTTATTGAGTAATAATATTCTTTGAAGTGACATCAGGCACAATAGGTCTTGTAATGTGGCTCATGTACATGATATTTGAAACATTAAACATCTACATACTAAGCACAGTGTTGCCTGTGAAGGCCTCAGTACCTAAAGCAATCAATCAGCAGAAAATTCATTGTGGCATTGCTGATCTAAATGAGAAACTAACTCTACTTTTTGAAAGTACTTAAGGCACAACAGTTATGGTGTTTGAAGCAGTGGAATCCCTAACCATAAATAATTGTAACGCAAGTTTCACTGGTATTGTTAAGAATAGTTCTATCCTAGACATTACCCTAGCCTTGACATGAATCATGTCCCTAACTCTAACACTAGCAACAACACTAAGCCAAAGCCTATCCCTAGCCCCAAACCTAGTCTTAACCCAAATACTTACTCTAATCTTTTTTTAAATTTATTTGACAGTTAGAGAGAGAAAGGTCTTCCTTCCATTGGTTCACGCCCCAAATGGCTGCTACGCCCGGAGCTATGCCAATTCGAAGCCAGGAGCCAGGTGCTTCTTCCTGGTCTCCCATGTGGGTACAGGCACCCAAGCACTTGGGCCATCCTCCACTGCCTTTCCAGGCCACTGCAGAGAGCTAGACTGGAAGAGGAGCAACCGGGACTAGAACCTGGTGCCCATATGGGATGCCAGTGCTGCAGGCGGAGGATTAGCCAAGTGAGCCATAGCGCCGGCACCACTCTAATTTTTCTTTATCTATTTATTTGAAAGACAGAGTTACAGGGAAGCAGGGGCAGGGAGAGAGAGAGAGAGAGAGAGAGAGAGAGAGAGAGAGAGAGAGAAATATTCCGTATGCTGGCTCACTCCCTGAATGGCTGCAATGGTCAGAGCTGGGCCGATCTGAATCCAGGAGGCATGAGCCTCTTCATTTCCGGGTCTTCCACATGAGTGCAGGGGCCAAAGGACCTGGACCATTTTTTACTGCTTTCCTAGACCACAACAGAGAGCTGGATCAGAAAGTGGACCAGCTGGGACGCAAAACAGTGCCTATATGAGATGTCAGCACTGCAGGCAACAGCTTTTACCTGCTACACGACAGTGTTGTCACCTAACTCTAATCTTAACTCCAATCCTATCTCCAAACCTAATACTAACTCTAACACCACCATAGCAATAGATATAATCTTAGTTGTAGGCCAAATCCTAGCAATAACAGGTTATAATATATAACAGAACTCTATCCAACCCACTATCCATAAAACTAATCCTACTCCCTAACCTAACCCTAGCACTAGTCATTAATCTAACACTAGCCCTACCTTAACCTAACTGCAATTGTAATCCTATTACTTACCACAGTGTTAACCTATTCCTAACTCTAAAACTAAATGTATTTCAAATTGTATTTCCATTGCAACCCCAACTCTAGCTGTAATCAGATCTCTAGCTCTAACCCTAAATGTATACTTAACCTTTACCCAAACCCTAACCACAGCCTTTTTTTAAAGAAAAGATTCTTATTTACTTATTTGAAAGTCAGAGATACACAGAGAGAGAAGGAGGTGCAGAGAGAAAGAGAGAGATCTTCCATCCACTGGTTCACTCCCAAATTGGCTGCAATGGCCAGAGATGTGGCAATCTGAAGCCAGGAGCCAGGAGCTTCTTTCAGGTATCTCTCCTACATGGGTGCAGGGGCCTAAGTACTTGGGCCATCTTCTACTGCTTTCCCAGGCCAGAGCAGAGAGCTGGATCATAAATGGAGCAGCCAGGACTAGAACCAGTGCCCATATGGGATGCCAGCACTGCAGGTGATGGCTTTACCTGCTATGCCACAGTGCCAGCCCCCTATCCACAGCCTTAGCACTGACCCAAAACATAATCTGAATTGCATTTCAAATAATGACCCTAACTGTAATTCTAACCATAATCATAACATTGTCTCTAGCCCGGAACCTCACCAAAGTCAGAGCATAGTGCTAATTTCTAGCCCCAACCCTAACTCTAATCACTAGTTTTGAATTTACAATAGCTTGAACAGTAACCCTAACCCTAAGTGTAGCCTTAGCCCTAATTATAATCATGGATTCAATTTCAATGCTACACCTGTTGCAAAGCATAAACCTAACCTTATCAGTGGCTTTAACCCAACTCCTAAACCTACTCATAGGGTTATAGTAGGCATAATCCTAACCTTAGCCATAATGCCAACACTAAACAAAATCCTAAACCCAATAGTAGTATTTATCTTCCCTCTACCCATAATGCTAATAAAACTAACCCTAGCCCTCTGACCCTAGCTTGATGCCTACAACTATCACCAGTCCTAACCATAGTTGTAAATCTAATCCTAGGAGTAATGCTAACCCTATCTTGATCCCTAAGCTTTACCCCAGTCCTAGCCCTATACACAACTCTAAAGTCTACCCTATTTCCAGAAATAATCCTCATCCTAAAGCCTAGACCTAACCTTAGACCTAGCTTTCACAATGACTCTAAACCTAGTACTAGGTCTAGCCATAGCCATAGCATTAAGCCCAAATCTAAATTTATACCTAATGTGATACTAACACTAACCCTAACACTAAAGACAGTCATATCCCTAGCCTCCAACAAAACCTACTTCTAGCCATAACCCTCATATTCAACCTAAACCGAGCTCTAACCCTAACCCCAGTACTATGCATAAATCTAGTCCTACTTATAACCCTAACCCTAAATATAAGCAAATCCTAGCATTAGTGTTAGGTTTAACCCTAACCCAAACCATAGCACCTACCCTAGATCTATCTAGAAACCAAAATCTCATTCAAACCTGGCCCAGGCTACCACAGTAATAAATCTAACCCATAATGCTAAAACTAAACTAAAAACCTAGCAATAATACTCATCCTAAACTTAATCCAAATGTTAATAACTTTAACATCTATCTTTTTTTTTTTTTGAACAGGCAGAGTGGACAGTAAGAGAGAGAGACAGAGAGAAAGGTCTTCCTTTTACTGTTGGTTCACCCTCCAATGGCCACCGCGGCCGGCGTGCTGCAGCCAGCACACCATGCTGATCCAATGGCAGGAGTCAGGTACTTATCCAGGTCTCCCATGCGGGTGCAGGGCCCAAGAACTTGGGCCATCCTCCACTGCACTCCCTGGCCACAGCAGAGGGCTGGCCTGGAAGAGGGGCAACCGGGACAGAATCTGACACCCCGACCGGGACTAGAACCCAGTGTGCCGGTGCCGCAAGGTGGAGGATTAGCCTAGTGAGCCACGGTGCCAGCCTAACATCTATCTTAACCACAGACCAAAACATAATTTTAACCCTGATCCTGCTCTGTCCCTATCCCTAACCATAACCATATTCATAACTCTTATTCTTTTTTTTATTTGACAGGCAAAGTTAGACAGTGAGAGAGAGATAGAAAGGTCTTCCTTCCAGTGGTTCAGCCCCAAATGGCCGCTACAGCAGGAGCTATGCTGATCCAAAGCCAGGAGCCAGGTGCTTCCTCCTGGTCTCCCACGTGGGTGCAGGCACCCAAGCACTTGGGCCATCCTCCACTACCTTCCTGGGCCACAGCAGAGAGCTGGACTGGAAGAGGAGCAACAAGGACTAGAATCTGGCACCCATATGGGCTGCCAACACCGTAGGCAGAGGATTAGCCAAATGAGCCACAATGCCAGCCCCTATAACTCTTATTCTAAAACAAATCCTTATCCTCTTCCTAGCTTTCATCCTTGCACTAATCCTAATCTTTACATTAATTCCAGAGTGAACTCTTAACACTAACCTTGACCCTCATACTGAATAGCAATGGTGAGAGTGAACATCCTTGTCTGGTTCCAGATCTTAGTGGGAATGCTTTGAACTTTTACCCATTCAATATGTACACCACAGAGTATTACAGAGCAGTAAAAAAATGAAATCCTGTCATTTGCAACAATGGATGAAATTGGAAAACATTATACTTAATGAAATAAGCCACTCTCAAAAGGACAAATAGCGTATGTTTTCCCTGATTTGTGGTAACAAGTAGAGCACCTAAAAGTTAATCTTTAGAAGCGAAATTTACACTTTAAGATGTGATCACTTTGAGGAGCCCTTGTCTCAACTGTTGAGGAAGATTTTTTTCTTCATACTATTTATTGAACTCCTTTCTTAGTATAGAGTTAATCTTATGTGATTAAGTTAATTGAAAATGAATGTTATTTAAACAATAAGAATGGGAATAGGAGAGGGAGGAGGAAAAAGAAAGGTAAAAAAATGGGTGGGAGGGCGGCTGGGTGATAAGAATCACTATGTTCCTAAAGTTGGATTTATGAAATGAAGTTTTTATTCCTTAAATAAAAGGTTTCTGGGTAAAACAATAAAATAGTCACTTTGTTGAAGGGATCTTTGACTAAAGATAAAATTTTCAATTCAATCATTTGAAAAATCAATGTTTTAAAATTGAAAATGTGTCCATGAACCTTAAAATATAAAGAAGAAAACAAATTAAACACAATGTAAATAGGAGAAAGGAAATTATATGAATCACTTGTGAAAGTAATGAAATAGAAAACAGAAAATGATATAGAAATCTAAAGATATGGAAATCTGCCCGTAAGAACATCAACAAATTGGATCACTGAACAGTGACACGGTATGTGAAGAAAGGACATGGTTGACATAATTCAAATGTGTCAGGAAGTAAAACAAATATCACCCCTAAACATAGGGAGAGGGATAATATAAGGTAATATGATGAACACTTTTCTGCAAAAGTGACAACTTACATGAAATAGACAAACTTAAGACATAAATTAATATCTGAGACCATGTTTCCCAGGAAGGAGCTGTTCTCATGGTTAGCTGATTCATTGAGTTGGCAATGGACTGGTCTGTGAGTGCAGCTTTGTTGGCAAACTCAACAATTCAGAGTCCAAAGCACCCACTTCCTTCTATTTAGGGCTTTCAAATTTCAGTCCCCCATTCCTCTGCTAAAGTCCTCCAAAGCCAGGTGACAGAAAATCTGGAACACCTAGCCTCTATATTCTAGACTTACATGTGACTTACTATAAAGAGCCATTCCTAGACCTCCATAGTGTATTTATCCTGGTGTTTTCATTGCTTCTCATTAAAACCTCAATAAAAACTCTTTTTTTAGCAAAGTATTTTTTTTATTCAATCACAAACCTTTATGGGATACAGTGCAATATTTCTATGCATAAACACAATGTGAATTGATCAAAGCAAGCAGTCAGCCTCTCTACCTCCCCACAACTTTACTTACAGTAGTAGCTCCTCTCCTTCAGTTCCTTATAAAATATACACAAAAACTGATGCATGAACACATTGAAAATCTAAGTAGACCAATAAACAAGGTTGAGATGGAGTCACCAGTAAAATCTTCCCACAAAAATAATCTCAGTGATTGATGGCTTCACTAATGAGTTATATCAAATTTTTTCAAAGGTTTATTTATTTATTTGAAAGGTAGAGGCAGAGAGACAGAGAGAGGTCATCCATGTGCTGGTTCACTCCCCAGATGGCCACAATGCCCAGAGCTGCACCAATTGGCAGCCAGAAGGCAAGAGCTTCCTCTAGCTCTCCCACATGGGTGCAGGGGCCCAACAATTTGAACCATCTTCCATTGCTTTCCCAGGCTATAGCAGAGAGTTGGATCCAAAGTGAAGTAGCTGGGACTTAAACCAGTGTCTGTATGGGATGCTGGCACTGCAAGCAGCAGCTTTACCCACTATGCCACAGTGCCAGCCCCTCTATCAATCTTTTAAGGATGAACTATCATCAATTCTTCTTAAAATACTCACCTAAATTTATAGAGAGCAAACCATTCCAAATTTAGTCTATGAGACTGGATTTACATTAAGACAAAACCAAATAAGGATACAACAGTAAAAAGAACTACAAATGATTATTCCTGATGAATGTTGATGCAAAAATACTTGACACAATACAAGCAAACTGAATTCAACAGCATATTAAAATATCATTCACTCAGACCAAATGGAATTTCATGGCTGTTCTGGCATACAAAGATAAATAAATGTGATGCATAACATCAGTAAAATAAAGATTACATCCATATGATTTTCTCAATAGATACAGAGAAAACATTTGATGAAATGTAATTTTCTGATAGAAAAAAGCATAAATATTGGGTACAGAAGGCACATACCTCAAAACAATAGAGGGAGTATATGACAAGCCCACAGCCAGCATTATGGAATAAAAAAGCTGAAAGTATTTTGACTGAGATCTGGCACCAGACAAGGTTTTCCACTGTTACCACTTTTGTTCAATAGTTCTGAAAGTTTTATTTAGAGTGCTAAGGCAAGAAAAAGAAATTAAAGTCATGCAAATGGAAAGTCAGAAATACAAGTATCATGGCATGTGAATATTATATTAGGAAACAAAAAGATCCCCATAAGAGACTATCAGAATTATAAGAGAATTCAGCAGCTTCAGGATGCAAAATCAACACAAAAAATAATATTCATACATGCCAACAACTACCTGAAAAAGGACTTACAAAAACCACCTCACTGGCCGGCACCACGGCTCACTAGGCTAATCCTCCACCTTGTGGCGCCGGCACACAAGGTTCTAGTCCTGGCCGGGGCACCGGATTCTGTCCCAGTTGCCCCTCTTCCAGGCCAGCTCTCTGCTGTGGCCGGCGAAGGCAGTGGAGGATGGCCCAAGTGCTTGGGCCCTGCACCCAATGGGAGACCCGGAGAAGCACCTGGCTCTGGGCTTCAGATCAGCGTGATGGGCAAGCCACGGTGGCCATTGGAGGGTGAACCAACGGCAAAAAGAAAGACCTTTCAATCTGTCTCTCTCTCTCACTATCCACTCTGCCTGTCAAAAAATAAAAATAAAAAATAAAAAAAACCTTACTCACAAAAACTACCAAAATAGTGATAAATTTAATAAGGAATGTGAAAGATCTCTACAATGAAGATTCTAAAACATTAGTGAAAGAAACAGAAGATATAAAAAAAGAAACAAAAAAAATCCATATTTCAACTACTGGAGGAATTAATACCCCCAAATGTATATACCTGTGGGTATATCATTTGCCTGATAACTACCTTCAACTTCGTTCAGCTGTGTGGAATTACTTCCCTTTTGAATCAAAAAAAGAGAGAGAAAGAGAGCTACCACGCCTAACCTGGGAGTGTCACCTTTGGCACACCAAACAGAGCTCTCAGGCCACACCCATCTCAAGCCTCTAAGGCTCCATCAAAAACAGACAGTCCACTTAATCTAGAGTCATAGTATAACAAGAAAAAGAACCACAGTGAAGAAACCAAATATCTCCAATATGCCAAATAACAAACGCAAAAACCGAGGTAATAAAAACAAGCAAGTGACTATGATGCCCCCAAATGTAAAAGACACCCCAATTCAAGATTATGAAGATGATGAGATAGAAGAAATGCAAGAAGTGAATCTCAAAAAATTGATAAGAACATTAAGAAGTTCTCAAAAACAAATTCTTGAACTACAGAAATCCTTAATGGACAAGATAGAACATCTCTCTTGTGAAAATGAAATATTAAGGAGGAATCAAAATGAAATGAAACAACTAGTACAACAGGAAACTGTGATAGTGATGAGAAATCATAAGGAACGAGAAATCAAAAATTTTCTGGAAGTAAATGAGGATAACAGCAAACCATACCAAAACTTATGAGATACAGCAAAAGCAGTGTTAAGAGGAAAGTTTATAGCAATAGGTGCCTACATCAATAAATTGGAAAGGCACCAAATAGATGAGCTTTCAATTCACCTCAAGGATTTAGAAAACCTACAGCAAACCAGACCCAAATCTAGCAGGAGAAGAGAAATAATTAAAATCAGAGAAGAAATCAACAGGATTGAATCAAAAAAAAAAAAATACAAAAAATCAGCCAAACGAGGAGCTGGTTTTTTGAAAAAATAAGCAAAATTGACACCCCATTGGCTCAACTAACTAAAAAAAGAAGAGAAAAGACGCAAATCAATAAAATCAGAGATGAAAAAGGAAACATACAACAGACACCACAGAAATAAAAAGAATCATCAGAAATTACTACAAGGACTTGTATGCCAGCAAACAGGGAAACCTATCAGAAATGGATAGATTACTCGACACATGCAACCTACCTAAATTGAACCAGGAAGACATGGAAAACCTAAACAGACCCATAACTGAAACAGAAATTGAAACAGTAATAAAGGCCCTCCCAACAAAGAAAAGCCCAGGACCAGATGGATTCACTGCTGAATTCTACCAGACATTTAAAGAAGAACTAATCCCATTTCTTCTCAAACTATTCAGAACAATCAAAAAAGAGGGAATCCTCCCAAATTCTTTCTATGAAGCCAGCATCACCTTAATTCCTAAGCCAGAAAAAGATGCAGCATTGAAAGAGAATTACAGACCAATATCCCTGATGAACATAGATGCAAAAATCCTCAATTAAAATTCTCGCCAATAGAATGCCAACAACACATCAGAAAGATCATCCACCCGGACCAAGTGGGATTTATCCCTAGTATGCAGGGAAGGTTTAATGTGTGTAAAACAATCAATGTGATACACCACATTAACAGACTGTAGAAGAAAAACCATATGATTCTCTCAATAGATGCCGAGAAAGCATTTGATAAAATACAACACCCTTTCATGATGAAAACTCTAAGCAAACTGGGTTTGGAAGGAACATTCCTCAATACAATCAAAGCAATATATGAAAAACCCACAGCCAACATCCTATTGAATGGGGAAAAATTGGAAGCATTCTCACTGAGATCTGGTACCAGACAGGGATGCCCACTCTCACCACTGCTATTCAATATAGTTCTGGAAGTTCTAGCCAGAGCTGTTAGGCAAGAAAAAGAAATTAAAGGGATACAAATGGGGAAGAAAGAACTCAAACTATCCCTCTTTGCAGATGATATGATTCTTTACTTAGGGGACACAAAGAACTCTACTAAGAGACTATTGGAACTCATAGAGGAGTTTGGCAAAGTAGCAGGGTATAAAATCAATGCACAAAAATCAACAGCCTTTGTATACACAGACAATGCCATGGCTAAGGAAGAACTTCTAAGATCAATCCCATTCACAATAGCTACAAAAACAATCAAATACCTTGGAATAAACTTAACCAAGGCCGTTAAAGATCTCTACGATTAAAATTACAAAACCTTAAAGAAAGAAATAGAAGAGGATACCAAAAAATGGAAAAATCTTCCATGCTCATGGATTGGAAGAATCAATATCATCAAAATGTCCATTCTCCCAAAAGCAATTTATAGATTCAATGCAATACCAATCAAGATACCGAAGACCTTCTTCTCAGATCTGGAAAAAAATGGTGCTGAAATTTATATGGAGGCACAAGAGACCTCGAATAGCTAAAGCAATCTTGTACAACAAAAACAAAGCCGGAGGCATCACAATACCAGATTTCAGGACATACTACAGGGCAGTTGTAATCAAAACAGCATGGTACTGGTACAGAAACAGATGGATAGATCAATGGAATAGAATTGAAACACCAGAAATCAATCCAAACATCTATAGCCAACTTCTTTTTGATCAAGGATCCAAAACCAATCCCTGGAGTAAGGACAGTCTATTCAATAAATGGTGTTGGGAAAATTGGATTTCCACGTGTAGAAGCATGAAGCAAGACCTCTACCTTTCACCTTACACAAAAATTCACTCAACATGGATTAAAGACTTAAATCTTTGACCTGACACCATCAAATTATTAGAGAGCATTGGAAAAACCCTGCAAGATATAGGTACCGGCAATGACTTCTTGGAAAACACCCCAGAAGTACAGGCAGTCAAGGCCACAATTAACATTTGGGATTGCATCAAATTGAGAAGTTTCTGTACTGCAAAAGAAACAGTCAGGAAAGTGAAGAGACAACCGACAGAATCGGAAAAAATATTTGCAAACTATGCAACAGATAAAGGGTTGATAACAAGAATCTACAACAAAATCAAGAAACTCCACAACATCAAAACAAACAACCCACTTAAGAGATGGGCCAAGGACCTCAATAGACATTTTTCAAAAGAGGAAATCCAAATGGCCAACAGACACATGAAAAAATGTTCAAGATCACTAGCAATCAGGGAAATGCAAATCAAAGCCACAATGAGGTTTCACCTCACCCCAGTTAGAATGGCTCACATTCAGAAATCTACCAACAATAGATGCTGGAGAGGATGTGGGGAAAAAGGGACACTAACCCACTGTTGGTGGGAATGCAAATTGGTTAAGCCACTATGGAAGTCAGTCTGGAGATTCCTCAGAAACCTGAATATAACCCTACCATTCAACTCAGCCATCCCACTACTTGGAAATTACCCAAAGGAAATTAAATTGGCAAACAAACAAGCTGTCTGCACATTAATGTTTATTGCAGCTCAATGCACAATAGCTAAGACCTGGAACCAACCCAAATGCCCATCAACAGTAGACTGGATAAAGAAATTATGGGACATGTACTCTATAGAATACTATACAGCAGTCAAAAACAACGAAACCAGGTCATTTGAAACAAGATGGAGGAATTTGGAAAACATCATGCTGAGTGAATTAAGCCAGTCCCAAAGGGACAAATATCATATGTTCTCCCAGATCGGCGACAACTAACTGAGCACCAAAGGGGAAACTTGTTGAAATGAAATGGACACTATGAGAAACAGTGACTTGATCAGCTCTTGTCCTGATGGTTGATGTACAATGTAATACTTTATCCATTTTAGTATTTTTTTTTTGTTCTAGTACTGTTGGTTGAACTCTGTAATTAACACACAATTATTCTTAGGTGTTTAAATTTTAACTGAAAAGTGATCCCTGTTAGGAATTTGGAAAACATTATGCTGAGTGAAATAAGCCAATCCCAAAGGGACAAATACCACTTGTTCTCCTTAATGGGTGACAACTAACTGAGCACCAAAAAGGAAACCTGTTAAAGTGAAATGAACACTATGAGAAACGGTGACTTGATCAGCCCTCACCCTAACTGTTGATGAGCAACTTGATATGTTATCCCTCTTAGTATTTTTTTGTTTGTTCCACTTAATACTTTTGGTTGAATACTGTAATCAATACACAATTCTTCTTAAGTGCTGAAACTTAACTGAAAAGTGATTGCTATTAAATATAAGAGTGGGAATAAGAGAGGGAAGAGATGTGCAATTCGGGACATGCTCAAGCTGACTTACCTCAAACGGTAGAGTTAGAAACATACCAGGGGATTCCAATTCAATCCCATCAAGGTGGCATGTACCAATGCCATCTCACTAGTCCCAGTGATCAATTTCTGTTCACAATTGATCATAATGATAGGGCTAAGAACCAAAGGGATCACATAAACAAGAATAGTGTCTGCAAATACTAGCTGATAGAATAAAAAAGGGAGAGAATGATCCAACATGGGAACTGAGATACACAGCAGACCCATAGAATGGCAGATGTCCTAAACAGCACTCTGGTCAGAATCAGCCTTTAAGGCATGTGGAGCCAGATGAAAAGCCCATGAGAGTATTTCAGGCATGGAAAGCCAAGACACTCTGGGAAAAAAAAAAAACTAAATGAAAGATCTCTGTGAGTGAGATCCCAGTGGAAAGAACGGGTCATCAAAGAAGGAGGTACCTTTCTCTGAAGGGAGGAAAGAACTTCCACTTTGACCATGGCCTTGTCTAAAAATTATCAGAGTCAGTGAACTCAGGGGGCTTCCATAGCCTTGGCAGCTCATGACAAGAGCCTAGGGTGATTACTGATGCCATAGACAGGATTGTCAATTTGTTAAGTGAACAACAGGAGTCACTGTGCACTTACTCCTCATGTAGGATCTCTGTCCTTAATGTGCTGTACATTGAGATTTAATGCTATAACTAGTACTCAAACAGTATTTTTCACTTTATGTTTCTGTGTGGGAGCAAACTGTTGAAATCTTCACTTAATGTATGCTAAACTGAACTTCTGTATGTAAAGAGAAACAAAAATGAATCTTGATGTGAATGGAAGGGGAGAGGGAGTGGGAAAGTGGAGGGTTGCAGGTGGGAGGGACGTTATGGGGGGGAAGCCATTGTAATCAATATTCTGTACTTTGGAAATTTATATTCATTAAATAAAAGCCCACGAGAGTATTTCAGGCATGGAAAGCCAAGACACTCTGGCAAAAGATCTCTGCGAGTGAGATCCCAGTGGAAAGAACAAGTCATCAAAGAAGGAGGTACCTTTCTCTGAAGGGAGGAGAGAACCTGCACTTTGACTATGGCCTTGTCTAAACAAGATAAGAATCGGAGAACTCAGAGGGCTTCCATAGCCTTGGAAACTCATGACTGGAGCATAGGGAGACTACTGATGCCATAGACAGGAGTGTCAATTGGTAAAGTCAACAACAGGAGTCACTGTGCACTTACTCCTCATGTAGGATCTCTGTCCTTAATGTGCTGTGTATTGAGATTTAATGCTATAATGAGTACTCAAACAGTATATTTCACTTTGTGTTTCTATGGGGGTGCAAACTGTTGAAATCTTTACCTAATGTATACTAAACTGATCTTCTGTAAAAAAAAAAAAAAAGAAATTGTCAACTCTCAACTTGACTCTCACTGGGATTAAACATGACAATAGGTCTGATCTGATTTCATCATCATTTAAAAAAAATCATCTATTATTTTTCACTTTATGTTTTTGTGTGAGAGCAAACTTTTGAAATCCTTTCTTAATGTATACTAAGCTGATCTTCTGTATATTAAGATAATCGAAAATGAATCTTGATGTGAATGGAAGTGGAGAGGGAGTGGGAAAGGGGAGGGTAGTGGGTGGGAGGGACGGTATGTGGGGGAAGCCATTGTAATCCATAAATCGTACTTTGGAAATTTATATTCATTAAATAAAAGTTAAAAAAAATAAATAAATAAATAAAGAGGAACTAATTCCCTAATCTCAGTTCTTCTCAAAGTATTCAAAACAATTAACAGGGAGAAAATCCTCTCAAATTGATTATATGAGGACAGCATCACCTTAATTCCAAAAGCCAGAAAAAGATACAACAAAGACTGATAATCACTGACATTTATCCATGATGAACAGAGCAAAAATATTCAACAAAATATCACATAATTGAATCAAACAAAACTTCAGAAATATTGTTCACCTGGAACAAGTGGGATTTATCGCCAGTACACAGAAAAGGTTCAACATATGGATATCAATATAAATGACACATCACATTAACAAACAAGTAGAATAAAACCATATGATTATGTCAATAGATGTAGAAAGTCATTTGATGAAAGACAACATCATCTCATGATAAAAACCCTTATTTCTTACCACCATCAAGGCAATATATGACAAACACACAGCAAGCCTCATACTGAATGGGAAAAGCTGGAAGCATTTCCACCAAGATCCAGAACCTGACAAGGATGTCCACTCTCACCATTGCTATTTAATATAGTTCTGAATGTTTTAGCCAGAGGCATAAGGCAAAAAAAAAAATCAAAGGGAAAGGAGGAAGTCAAATTGTCACTGTTTGCAAGATGGCATAATTATATATATATATAGAATTATATATATATATATTTATATATATATATTAAACCAAATGACTCCACCAGGAGACTATTAGAACTCATCACAGAGTTTGACAGTGTTGCAGAATATAAAACCAATGCACAAAATCAATATCCCTTGTATACACAATGCCATGGCTGAGAAAAACTTGTAAGATCATTACTATTCACAGTAGTTCCAACAAACTTAAATACTCTGGAATAAATTTAATCAAATATAGGAGAGATCTCTATAATCAAAATTACAAATCAATAAAGAAAGAAATAGAAGATGCCACAAAAAATGGAACACTCTTCCATGCTCATGGATTGGAATAATTAATATCAAATGTCCACTATATCCATTGCAACTTACAAGCTCAGTACAATGTCATTCTTCTCATATGTAGAAGAATGATGCTAAAATTAATATTTAAACAACAGAGACCTGGATAGCTTAAACAACTAAAACAAGACTGGTGGCATCAAAATACCAGATTTCAATACAGAATATACAGGGTAGTTATAACCAAAACAGCCTGGTACTAGAACAAAAATAGAAATGTTGACAAATGAAAAAGAATTAAAATACAAGAAACTAACCCACACATCTACAACCAACTAATCTTTCACAAATGAGCTAAAATTAGCCCCTGGAGAAAAGACAGTCTCTTCACCAAATGGTGCTGAAAACATTAGATCTACACATATAGAAGTGTGAAACAAGACCCTACCTTACACCTTATACAAAAATTAACTCAAAATGGACCAAAGACCTAAATCTAGGACCTGATACCACCACATTACTAGAGGAAAATATTGGTGAAACCCTTCAATGCATTGGCATAAGCAAAAACTTCATGAAAAAAGCCTCAGAAGCACAGTCAGTAAAAGCAAAAATATAGAAAAATGAGATTACATTAAGCTAGGAAGTTTCTGCACTGCAAAGCAAACACTCAAAAAACATGAAAGACAACTGACAGAATGGGAAAATTTTTTTGAAATTATGCAATAAAAGACCAATATCCAGAATTTATTAAGAACCCAAGAAACTCAACAACAAAACAAAAAATCCAGATAAGAAATGGCCAAAGGACATAAACAGTTACTTTTCCAAGGATGAAATGGCCAATGATGAAAAAATGCTCAGGATCACTAGCCATCAGGGAAATGCAAATAAAAACCACAATGAAAGGATAGCACTGTAACATAGTGTGTAAAGCCACTGCCTGCAAAGTGAGCATCCCTATGGTCACCACTTTGAATCCCCATTGGTGCATTTCTGATCCAGCTCCCTGCTAATGTACCTGGGAAAGCAATGGAAGCTCTCTTATGTCCTTGAACCTCTATATTATGTGGAAGGTCCACATGAAGCCCCCGGCTCCTGCCTTTGACCTGTCCCAGTCCTGACCATTGGAACTATTTGGGGAGTGAACAAATAGATGGAAGACTCTCCCTCTGCTTCTTCTCTTCCTTCAATGTAATCCTGGCTTTAAAATAAATCTTTAAAAATAACTACAATAGGGAGCCAGTGCTGTGGCATAGTAGGTAGAGCTGCCACTTGCAGTGCTAGCATCCTATATGGGCACCAGTTCGAGTCTCAGAAGCTCCACTTCTGATCCAGCTGTCTGTTATGGCCTGGGGAAGCAGCAGAAGATGGCCCAAGTCCTTGAGCCCCTTCACCCATGTGGGAGACCTGGAAGAAGCTCCTGGATCATGGTTTCAGATTGGTGCAGCTCTGGCCATTGTGGCCATCTGGAAAGTGAACTAGTAGATGAAGACTTCTTTCTTTCTCTCTCTCTCTGGAAAGTGAACTAGTAAATGGAAGACTTTCTCTCTTTCTCTCTCTCTCTGCCTCTGCCTCTCTGTAATTCTGCCTTTCAAATAAATAAATATTTACAAAAAAGAACAATGAGGATTTGCCTCATCGTAGTTTGAGACTATATCATCCAAAAGTCAAGAAAAGGTAAGTGCTGATGAGTATGTAGAGGAAAATACACAATAATACACTATTTATGGGAATGTAAAGTAGCACAACCATTATTGGAGACAATATGTAGATTCTTCAGCAATCTGACAATATATCTACCTTATGACACAGATATCCACTCCTGGAAATTTAAGCAAGGGAAATGAAATCAGCACATGAAAGTGTTATCTGTATCCACATGTTTATTGCAGCTCTCTTTACAAAAGCTAATATGTGGAATCAAACTAGATGTCAATCAACTGATCATGTGATAAAAAAAAATAAGTTATATATACACTATTGAACAGTACTGGACCTTAAAAAAATAATGAAAACGTATCTTTGGCAATAAAATGCATCAAACTAAAAATCATTATACTCAATAAAATAAGCTACTCCCCAAAAAAGACACATACCTATGTTTTCCCTGATTTCTGGTAACTAATATACAGAGTACAAAAATAAAATGTATATGAATAAAACTGACATTTTGAGATTTGATTATTGTTACAGCCCTTGTCTATATTCTTGAGGCATAGTATTCTTATGGTATTTTTTTCTATTTATCAATTGTTGAATTTTTACTTGGTGGAAACTTGTTATTAAACTTGTGATTATAACATAAACTGAAAGTATGTTATTGTAAAAGTTAAAAGGAACATAAAAAAGGATAGAGGGTAAAATGTTGGGACTATGGATAGGTGAGTGGTAGGGTGAGAAGTATCATGCCCCTAAGTCTGTATATATGAAACACATGAAATTGGTTCACCTTATGAAAAATTTTATAGAATAATTGGATTTTAAATAGAAACAAAAAGAATAAAGCACTTAGAAAAAAATGTAACCAAGGGAATAAAATATCTCAAATCTGAGAACAATAAAGGATTACTGAAAGGAATCAATGCTCATACAAATAAATGGAAATAAATACTCTGTTCATGGATTATAAAGTATATACAATAAATCAATATGATCCTAAGTGACTTAGAGATTGAAATGATTCTTTATAACACTCCAATAGTTATTTTTGTAGAAAATAAAATAGAATATACAGAAAACTCTATGGCATGTCAAAGATCCAAATATCCAAAATATTATTAAAAATAAGATCAAAGTGGGATGTTTCACATTCCCTTAATTGAAAAGCAAAAGTAATCAAAAACTGTAGTATTAGCATAAAAACAGATACACTTGAAAAACCTAAGCAGCTCCAAGCTCCTGATTCCTGGCTTTAGCCTGGCATAGCCCCAGCCATTGAGGCCATTTGGGCATTGAACCAATGCATGCAAAGTTTCTCTCTCACTCGCTCGCTCTCTCGCTCTCTCTGTAACTCTGCCTTTCAAATAAATTTTTAAAAGTCTTTAATTTTTTTAAATTTTGAAGAACAAAGTGTTTTTATTTGAAAAAAGCATAATATTGTAATTGAAACATATCCTGAGGAATTCACAAAAAAAAACAAAAATTCACAATGTAGCAGAATATAGAATAAAGATACAAATATCAATTACATTTCTGTATAGTAGCAATGAACATTATGAAAATATAATTAACATTAACATTCAAGATAGCATCAAAGTGAAAATACCACTAAGAAATTTAAGAATAAAAACACTGAATTTTGTAATGGAAAAATAAAAATTATAGGAACATATAATTTTTAAAATCAGTTACTTCAATAAGACATTTAATAATGCAAAAAGATATGATTACTATTAGTCATTGGGTAAATGCAAACAAAACCTAAAGATATCACTTAATATTCAGTAGGATGATTCTGATTCAGCCATAGATAAATGCTGACTGAGACAGATGGACAACATGGAACCCTCATACACTTTCAGTAAAATAGTGCAACCATTGTGAAAAATAATTTGCAGTTTCTTAGCAAGTTCTACATAGGATTATTTCTTAACTCAGCAGTTTCTCTCCTGTATGCCAAAAGATAAAAAATCCACTTGCTCACGTCTGCTCACTGCAGCAATATTTATGAAAGCCAAATGTGAAATCAACTCAAATACTGAATGTAAGAATAACAATGTGTAATATATCTTTTATAATGGTACACTATCTGGCAATAAAAATTAATTAACAAATTACCAACTACAAAAGTAAAAACTCAAGAGAAGAAATTAAAACCAAAACCCCACATACTGCAAGATTGTACAATTTCAATTATAGGATATGTCCATGAAAGGCCATTCTCTGGAGATAGACTTCAGATTAGTGCCTGTCTGGGGCTGATGGTAAATGAAACTTTACTGTAAGTAATATGAAGAATTGTGGGATTATTGAAAACATGTTAATATTATAATATGGTTATGATTATGTATACTGCCAGTACAGTACAAAGCAAAGAACATTCACCTAAATCAAGGGACAGTTAGGACTGAGCAGATAAACTCTTAAGTTTGGGCTTCACAGAAGAAACTGAATACCAACAAATATGGGAGAGTTTCACCTATTTTGTGGAACATGAAACTAATATACTCACTTTGGTTCAAAACTACTTAAAACCATAAATATGAGGAGCCTTACAATTCATAGACAATGTTTAGAATGAAATAATATGCATGTTTCAAGGAATTTTTCACCAAAATTAATCTGCTATTTAGTTCATTATTTCTTGTTTGATATTGTCCTAATTCAAATTAATACCATACACACTTAGAGAACCACTTCACTTTGCTTATGTGAAACAATTCAAAAGATTATTAATTACAAATTTAAGCTAAAATACTGCCTCCTAATTGCTCCACTTTTCCTGGGAAAATACCAATTCAGTTATTTTCAGATTATCTTTGTCTTAATAAAATATTTCCAAAGATACTAATAGTAGTTATGACGCTAATTTAAATATTTTGATATTTCTTAATATTACACACCCAGTAAGATGCTGTTCTGGGTTCATATTTTGTTGACAATAATTATACATATCTACAGGTAACAGTGTGAAATTTTAATCACATATACAATGTGTAATGATCAAATCAAGATACATTTTCCCTTCTATGACATTACACCTCATAATCAGAGCCTTGGAATATCTTCCTTCTATTTGCTCATAAAATAATGAATGTATTACTGTAAACTATGGTCACCCCACTATTCTATGTAATACTAAGACTTTAATCCTATAATCTAACTCTGATTTGGTACCAAGCACTCCAAGTAGTTTTTACAAGCTTCTTAATTAATTAGTTTGAAAGAAAAAAAGACAAACACACATATACACAGACAGGGAAAGAGAATATTCCCTTCCACTGAGAATATTCCCATCACAAATGCCTAAAACAGCTTTGGATATATCGTACCTCAACAATGATTCAGATATGACATCAAATGCACAGGTGACAAAAGGAAGTAAGACTACAAAAAACTAAAAGACAAAAAAATAAAATCTGTGTACTAAAAGGAAAACTAAACAGAGAAAACAAAGAATGGGAGAAAAAGTTGGCAAACATAGTATTATTAAGGGAGTAATACGAAGAAATAAACTCATAAGTATAAATAAAATTGGACAAAGAATCAGATAGTTTTTCCAATCAAGATATGAAAGCACCCAACAGGTATTTTAAAAGGGGCCGCACTGCTAACCAATACCACAATATTATCACCTCACATATGTAGAAATGGCTATTATCAAAAACTAAAAATATAACAAGTACTGAATCAGATCTTTAGAAAAATAACACATAAATTGTCTGAGGGAATGTAAATTGGTAAATTACTATGAAAAACACTATGGGGCCGGCGCCGCGGCCCACTAGGCTAATCCTCCGCCTAGCAGCGCCGGCACACCAGGTTCTAGCCCCGGTCGGGGCGCCGGATTCTGTCCCGGTTGCCCCTCTTCCAGGCCAGCCCTCTGCTGTGGCCAGGGAGTACAGTGGAGGATGGCCCAAGTGCTTGGGCCCTGCACCCCATGGGAGACCAGGAGAAGCACCTGGCTCCTGCCATCGGATCAGCGTGGTGGGCCAGCTGCAGCGTGCCGGCTGCAGCGGCCATTGGAAGATGAACCAACGGCAAAGGAAGACCTTTCTCTCTGTCTCTCTCTCTCTCTCTCACTGTCCACTCTGTCAAAAAAAAAAAAAAAAAAAGAAAGAAAGAAAAAAAAAGAAAAACACTATGGAAGTATCCCAAATAAAATTAAAAACGGAACACATGACAAAGTAATCCCACTACTGGATGTGTATCCAAAGAAAATAAAATCATTATCTCAAAGGTACACGGGCACATCCATGTTCATATGAGCATTATTCACAAGAACAAGAAATGGAAATAACATGGTCAATAGATGAATAGAGAAAAACATGATACGCATGCACACAATCGAATCACATCCAACAATAAAAGAGAAATTCTAGCATTTTATCACAACATGGATCCAAATAAATTAATGTGCACATCAGGCTGCATGAAGTATGACACAGAAAGATAAATACCACATAATCTCCTGAATTTGTGGAATTGAAGAAAATCAAACTTAATCACAGAACAGAATAGTGGTTTCTAGGGGCTGAGAGTGGAGGAAGTGTGAAGATGTTAGGAGATAAATTAACTCCTTGAGACCTAATATACAGCACAGAAATAATATCAATACACTATTCAATACTCACAACTTATTCAGATCTTAAGTATTATTTTAAAGACTATGCAAGGTGATATGGA
Organism: Oryctolagus cuniculus; assembly: GCF_051225735.1. Lineage (NCBI taxonomy): Eukaryota > Metazoa > Chordata > Mammalia > Lagomorpha > Leporidae > Oryctolagus > Oryctolagus cuniculus. Next base: position 19,482,762 of record NC_142885.1, on the reverse strand, counting down.
TATGTTAGTTTGTCTTAATCATCTCATAATAAATATGTAAAAGGGAATTCCAAAAATTTAGTGAAAAACTAGATTAAATGATAAAGTGAATTTCCCGTGGACTTAAAAACACCTCAAATAACATCAGATTGCAGGCCTTGAATATACACAAATTTTGTCAATTTTATCCCAATAACCTTGAAAAATCACCCTATATCAAAATAAAAATTAAAACTTAGAAATCTGGGCTTATATTTTTGGGGTTGAGAAGGTTGTCATGGAACAGAAATAGTTTTTAAAACACCCATAAATGTAATGAGCTAAACTTTCTATTTTGAAAGGTCAAAGACAGCAAACAGCCTACCAAGGGAACGTGTAAGGGCAAAGATGACACCCGAGTACCAAATTACAGTGTGCTCCTGTCCCCCTAAAACCTGAACCACAACACTGAGTGAAATAAAACTACTTTGTTTTTAACTTACTGTCTATGACACTGTTATTTTCAACAGAAAATGAGGTCAGACCTCCAGAATGGGCTATGCTGACAGATCAGGGTCCGTGAATTAAGACCTGCTTCTGACATATTCAGAAAACTTGTGGATTCATGTCACCCCTGGAGTAAAAAGAGCAACTGAGGACCCCTTAAACAACAGCTCCTCACTGCATGAACCCTCCACACAGCCCACATTCCCCATAATGACCACCCCGTCCCCTCTGCATAAATGGGGAAGGCAGGGGGCTGCTGCCAGCAGCTGCCCAGAGATGGCCCCTAGGCTGTGAGCAAGAAACGGACAGGACACCTGAAGTCCCCACACTGCAGACCAGAGAGGGCCAAGGGAAGTGTCATTCCAGCAGCGAGATGGGGCCTACGAACTAGAGATGACCTCTGTGAAGCCGGCAACCTGTCAGCCTTTTCTGACAACTTCCACGAAGTCTGCCTTCCCCTCTCCTCAAGCCCCGCCCCACACACTCACCATTTCCAGTGTCATAGGTGGGTGGCGTCCTTCAATGGAAGACGGTCAGAAAACAGCGGACAGAGAGCAGCAAACGCTGACTGCCTTTAGAGATTCCCAACAACAGAGCCCACTCCTAGAACCTCCCTCCACCTCAGAACTGGAAGACTACTGTGGCATCAAGATCCTGCGGGATTACGTAGCATTTACGCCACCGCATCTGACTGAACAGCTTGCATTGCCGTGTGTGTGCACAACGTCTAAAAGACGCAGCCAATCAGAATCCTCCATAGCGCTGACACACGAGTTCAGGTCGTGCCAGATGGAAAAAATAAGAGGAGTCAGGTTCATTTCCAACACTGCGTCCTCTTTGGCTCCAGCCTCCCTGTAGTGGGAGGGAGTTTCTCCTCCCTGGTCCTGCAAACTGCTGGACTCCCTCCCACCTCTTTCTGGAAAAGATCCTATTGGGTGTTGCAGGAACCTCCTTCAGGTCAGTTACAATTTAATGGCTGTTTATTGGCTCAGAGCCATGCTTATTCATATGTGGAACACATTTTTATGTTGAGTCCTCTGTGTTCTTTTTTATTATGAATTTAAAGAATGAATAAAGATATCTCATAATTTAATCCTTTTTTCCCATTTCTCTTGCAAATTTTTTTCTAGTCTGACTACTGTGCTTTAATATTTTCTTTGTTTCTTGCTTGTACTTAGTAATTAAGACTATGAATATATATATATGTATATGATTGGTATTTATAGTAATGTCTTTTACCAGTTGTATTCATTTTTATGGATTACCTCTGTATATAATCATCCAATATATTCATATTTTATGACTTAGAAATTGATCTTTATAATTTATAATTTCTTTTTGCTCCTTTATACCCCTTACTACCCCTGCAATAGAAAGATTATGCAATCTAGCAGTCCCACTCCTGGGTATATATATCTAAAGAAAATTAATTTGGCATACCATCTTTATATTCAAGAAATGGAAAAAAAAACTATCTACAAAATGATGAATGGAAAAAGAAAATGTGCATGCACACAAAGGAAAGCTATTTGATGGAAATGGAGGACACGTTTATCATTTACAACAATATGGATGGATGTGAGACTCCTTATCATATGAAAAATATGCCAAACCCAAAAAGACATGAGCGACATAGTCTCAGTCATATGTGGACTCTAACAAAGTGCTTCTCATAGATGCTAAGAGTATGATGGTGGCTAACAGAAACAGGGAAGAGTAGGAATGAGAAATTGTTTGGGAAAAGTTGTTTAACAGGTACTAGGTGGGCCAGCACTATAGGGTAGCAGGTAAAGCCACCAGTTGCAGCACCGGCATCCCATATGAGTGCAGGTTTGTGTCCTGCATGCTCCACATGCTAATGTGCCTGGGAAAGCAGCAGAAGATGACCCAAGTGTTTGAGCCCCTCTTCCCACTTGGGATACCTAAAGAAAGCTCCAACCCACTGCTGTTGCTGCCATGTGGGGAGTCAACCAGGAAATGGAAGACCTCTCTCTCTTTCTCTCCCTCTATATCTGTAACTTTGCCTTTCAAATAAATAAATACATCTTAAGAAACAGCTATCTATGGCCGGCGCCGCGGCTCACTAGGCTAATCCTCCGCCTAGCGGCGCCGGCACACCAGGTTCTAGTCCTGGTCAGGGCGCCGGATTCTGTCCCGGTTGCCCCTCTTCCAGGCCAGCCCTCTGCTGTGGCCAGGGAGTGCAGTGGAGGATGGCCCAGGTGCTTGGGCCCTGCACCCCATGGGAGACCAGGAAAAGCACCTGGCTCCTGGCTCCTGCCATCGGATCAGTGCGGTGCACCGGCCGCAGCGCACCGGCCGCGGCGGCCATTGGAGGGTGAACCAATGGCAAAAAGGAAGACCTTTCTCTCTGTCTCTCTCTCTCACTGTCCACTCTGCCTGTCAAAAAAAAAAAAAAAGCTATATGTAAGAGGAAGAAGTTCTGGTGTTCCCTTGAATGATAGAGTAGGGTGACTATGGTGATGATAATGGACCATCTATTTTTTCTTAAAAATAGAGTGTTTTGCTCATAAGAAATCACAAATATTTGAAGAGATTGATACTTTAGGAAAAAACATGGTGCAATATAAATATGTATAGTTGTTTTAAGTTAGTAACTTTTTTATTATTATTTGACAGGTAGAGTTATAGACAGAGAGAGAGAGAGAGAAAGGTCTTCCTTCTGTTGGTTTACTCCCCAAATGGCCGCTATGGCTGGTGCTGCACTGATCCAAAACCAGGAGCCAGGTGCTTCTGCTTGGTCTCCCACGCAGGTGCAGGAGCCCAAGGAATTGGGCTATCCTCCACTGCCCTCCCGGGCCACTGCAGAGAGCTGGACTGGAAGAGGAGCAACCAGGACTGGAACCTGGTGCCCATATGGGATGCCAGCACCGCAGGCAGAGGATTAACCAAGTGAGCCCTGGTGCCGGCTTCCTAAGTTAGTAACATTTAAAGACATTTAAATTTGATGTAATTTGTGTTACATAAGAGAATAGTACATAAGAAAACAAATATATATATATGTGTATACTCTTGTAAACATTCATGTATTTATATATCAACATATAAACACATGTATATAAGCATACATATAAATTTAATATCCAAAGTTTGGAAATACTTATATAATTTCAATTGCATTTCTGCATCTGGAGAAATGACTCATATTCATAATTCCCTTATTCCACTCTCCAGTCTGTTATTCCCTTTGTCTTCAGAAAGCTCCTATCATACTTATGGCTGTTTCCCTGATGAAATATTCCAGACTTTTCAGAGCTGAATACTTTTGGACAGAAGACCTCCAAATGCCCACAGCAACTGCAGTCCCATGGAAGACCCATCTCCAAGATGTTTTGTAGTCAAGTAGAGGTCAGGAATGATGTTGTATAGGCTAGCCACCCAAAGTGAACCAATACCACCAGTGTTCCCAATGACCAGGCCAACCATATAAAAAGATATTCAAATCAACTTAAGACATAAGATTGGAAATTCAGTATGATAAAATCAGGTCCAGGAAGGAGGTTCATAGGAACAATCATCAATATCAAAAGAAAGTTTAATATAAGAATTATGAAGAACTAGGGTTGTACTTCTTATAGAGCTTCTGAAAATATTCAACGTAAAGGAAGCAATATATATATATATATATATATATATGTCAACATCTAAAAGAACATATTGGAAATTCAATAAATGTAAGGAATGAATTTGAGAGACTAATTTTCCATTATTAATGTAAATAATTTTTATGGTAGAGGAAAGGAAAAATATAAGACAAAATTCATGAAGAGAAAGATGAAGAAATATGTAAATGCTAAAAAATATACATGAGTTGTAATAAATACCAGTGTAAACTAACAGAGCAGCATTAGTATGAAAGTGTATCATTCTTGAGCTTATAATTTAATAAATGTGTAAAATATGTCATTACCATATTTTCTTTTTAATAACCAAATGAACGAATATAATAATTCAATAGAGGATCGTAGCTTGAAATAATGTAAACAAACAAACCAAAAATACAGAAAGAAAATAGGAGAGAACTGTAATTCATCAAAAAATAGGGAACAAAAGTAACTCAAAAAAACAAGGTATACAAAGAAACAAGTTTATAATCCTGAATATATTAAGTTATGCATTAAGATTAAGTGATCCTCATGGGGTGGGCATGATGGTGCAATGTTTTAAGCTAGTGCTTGGGACACCTGTATCATATATCCTTGTGCCTGATTTCAGTCCTAGAGATGCCATTTCTCTGATGGTTTCCTGCAAATGGACATGAAAGGCAACAGAGAGTAGCTCATATTTTTGGGTTCCTCCCTATCTACTCAGATTTGAATGGAGTTTCTGGCTCCTGGCTTCAGCCTCACACAGCCATAGTTGTTACAGGCATTTCAGGGGGTGAAACAGCATCTAAAATATATATCTGCTTCTGTCTCTACTTTCTTGTTATTATGCCTTTAAGTAAGTAAATCCTTAAAAAACAAACAAGGGATCTTCAGATATAATGAAAACCAAATATAGATATATGAATTCTACATGACATGTAACAAAAGTCACTTTATAAAAAATTAAATCTATATTTTTAAGGTATACAGATTTCATGTGCTTCATATATATAGATTTAGGAATACAGTGATAATTCACACTATCCTCCCTCCTGACCATGCTCCAACACTTACTCCTCCCTCTCATATTCCCACTCTCAATTTTTGCAAAAATCTATTTTCAGTGTACTTTTTACTCATAAGATTAACCCTACACTGAATTCAACAAATAGAATGAAGAAAGAAAATATTGTTCCTCACCAGTAGAGACAATGGTTGTAAACAATCTAATAGAGAACTTAAAATCCAATGTCTTGGAGTGAAATGGACATTTTGAGTTCTGATGATTGCTTAAATGTACATTTTCTCTGCTATGATTCATTTGTTGAAAATATGTTAACAAAATGTGTGCTATAATTATGTTACATGAAAATTGTTACAAAAATACACCTATACCTATTTCTTCTATAATCAGACAAAAATTCTGAGACAAAATATGATAGTAATTGGGGCCAGTGCTGTGGCATAGCAAGTAAAGCTGCAGCCTGCAGTGCCAGCATCCCAAATGGGTGCCAATTCAATTCCCATCTGCCCAACTTTTGACCCAACTCTAAGCTATAGCCTGGGAAAGCAGTAAAAGATGGCCCAAGTCCTTGGGCCCCTGCACCCACGTAGGAGACGGGGAAGAAGCACTTGGCTCCTGGCTTTGGATCCGTGCAACTCTGGTCATTGCGGCCAATGGGGAGTGAACCAGTGGATGGAAGACCTCTCTCTCTCTCTCTCTCTCTCTCTCTCTCTCTGCCTCTGTGTAACTCTGCCTTTCAAATAAATAAATATTTCAAAAACCACAATGAAACTTTAAAATGATAGTCATTAAATTGCATTGATTTAATTTAATCTCAATCTACACTACGAAGAAAGGAAACATACTTTATTCCCATCAACAGTTATATTTACTGGTTTGTGTGTTAGTCAATATTTCTTATGTATAGTTATTACTTTTTGCACAAGAGACCTCGAATAGCTAAAGCAATCTTGTACAACAAAAACAAAGCCAGAGGCATCACAATACCAGATTTCAGGACATACTACAGGGCAGTTGTAATCAAAACAGCATGGTACTGGTACAGAAACAGATGGATAGACCAATGGAACAGAATTGAAACACCAGAAATCAATCCAAACATCTACAGCCAACTTATATTTGATCAAGGATCTAAAACTAATTCCTGGAGCAAGGACAGTCTATTCAATAAATGGTGCTGGGAAAACTGGATTTCCACGTGCAGAAGCATGAAGCAAGACCCCTACCTTACACCTTACACAAAAATCCACTCAACGTGGATTAAAGACCTAAATCTACGTCCTGACACCATTAAGTTATTAGAGAACATTGGAGAAACCCTTCAAGATATTGGCACAGGCAAAGAATTTCTGGAAAAGACCCGGGAGGCACAGACAGTCAAAGCCAAAATCAACTATTGGGATTGCATCAAATTGAGAAGTTTCTGTACTGCAAAAGAAACAGTCAGGAGAGTGAAGAGACAACCAACAGAATGGGAAAAAATATTTGCAAACTATGCAACAGATAAAGGGTTAATAACCAGAATCTACAAAGAGATCAAGAAACTCCACAAAAACAAAACCAACAACCCACTTAAGAGATGGGCCAAGATCTTCAATAGACATTTTTCAAAAGAGGAAATCCAAATGGCCAACAGGCACATGAAAAAATGTTCAAGGTCACTAGCAATCAGGGAAATGCAAATCAAAACCACAATGAGGTTTCACCTCACCCCGGTTAGAATGGCTCACATACAGAAATCTACCAACAACAGATGCTGGCGAGGATGTGGGGAAAAAGGGACACTAACCCACTGTTGGTGGGAATGCAAACTGGTCAAGCCACTATGGAAATCAGTCTGGAGATTCCTCAGAAACCTGAATATAACCCTACCGTTCGACCCAGCCATCCCACTCCTTGGAATTTACCCAAAGGAATTTAAATTGGCAAACAAAAAAGCGGTCTGCACCCTAATGTTTATTGCAGCACAATTCACAATAGCCAAGACCTGGAACCAACCTAAATGCCCATCAATGGTAGACTGGATAAAGAAATTATGGGATATGTATTCTTTAGAATACTATACCGTAGTAAGAAACAACGAAATCCAGTCATTTGCAACAAAATGGAGGAATCTGGAACACATCATGCTGAGTGAAGTAAGCCAGTCCCAAAGGGACAAATACCATATGTTCTCCCTGATCGGTGACAACTGACTGAACACCAAAAAGGAAACCTCCTGAAGTGAAATGGACACTATGAGAAATGGTGACTTGATCAGCACAGCCCTGACTGCTGATGGACAACTTAATACATTATCCCTCATAGTATTTTTTTTGTCTGTTCTACTTAATATGACTGGTTTAATTCTGTAATTATCACACAGTTATTCTTAAGTGTTGAAAATTAACTGAAATGTGATCCCTGTTAAACATAAAAGTGGGAATAAGAGAGGGAAGAGATGTATAATTTGGGGCATGCTCGGGCTGACTTGCCCCAATTGGTAGAGTTGGAAACATACTAGGGGATTCCAATTCAATCCCATCAAGGTGGCATGTGCCAATGCCATCTCACTATTCCAAGTGATCAATTTCAGTTCACAATTGATCATAATGAAAGGACTAAGAGTCAAAGGGAGCACATAAACAAGTCTAGTATCTGCTAACACTAACCGATAGAATAAATAAAGGGGAGAGTGATCCAACATGGGAAGTGAGATACTCAGCAGACTCATAGAATGGCGGATGTCCTAAATAGCACTCTGGCCTCAGAATCAGCCCTAAAGGCACTCGGATCTGGCTGAAAAGCCCATGAGAGTATTTCAGGCATGGAAAGCCAAGACACTCTGGCAAAAAGATCTCTGTGAGTGAGATCCCAGTGGAAAGAACAGGTCTTCAAAGAGGGAGGTGCCTTTCTCTGAAGGGAGGAGAGAACCTCCACTTTGACTATGACCTTGTCTAAACAAGATAAGAGTCGGAGAACTCAAGGGGCTTCCATAGCCTTGGAAACTCATGACTGGAGCATAGGGAGATTACTGATGCCATAAACAGGAGTGTCAATTTGTAAAGTCAACAACAGGAGTCACTGTGCACTTACTCCTCATGTAGGATCTCTGTCCTTAATGTGCTGTACACTGAGGCTTAATGCTATAACGAGTACTCAAACAGTATATTTCACTTTGTGTTTGTATGGGGGTGCAAACTGTTGAAATCTTTACTTAATGTAAACTAAACTGATCTTCTGTTAAAAAAAAAAAAAAAAAAAAAAGAAAGAAACTATCAATTCCCAACTTGACTCTCACTGGGATTAAACATGACAATAGGTCTGATCTGATTTCATCATCATTTAAAAAAAATCATCTATTATTTTTCACTTTATGTTTCTGTGTGGGAACAAACTGTTGAAATCCTTACTTAAGGTATACTAAGCTGATCTTCTGTATACTAAGATAATCGAAAATGAATCTTGATGTGAATGGAAGGGGAGAGGGAGTGGGAAAGGGGAGGGTGGTGGGTGGGAGGGACGGTATGGGGGGGAAAGCCATTGTAACCCATGAGACGTACTTTGGAAATTTATATTCATTAAATAAAAGATAAAAAAAAAAAAAAAAAAAAAAAAAAAGAAAAGAAATTATCAATTCCCAACTTGACTCTCACTGGGATTAAACATGACAATAGGTCTGATCTGATTTCATCATCATTTAAAAAAAATCATCTATTATTTTTCACTTTATGTTTCTGTGTGGGAACAAACTGTTGAAATCCTTACTTAAGGTATACTAAGCTGATCTTCTGTATACTAAGATAATCGAAAATGAATCTTGATGTGAATGGAAGGGGAGAGGGAGTGGGAAAGGGGAGGGTGGTGGGTGGGAGGGACGGTATGGGGGGGAAAGCCATTGTAACCCATGAGACGTACTTTGGAAATTTATATTCATTAAATAAAAGATAAAAAAAAAAAAGAATAAAGGCAAATTTCTTGGAAAATTAATCCTTTAGTTACCTATACCAAAAAATTAACTACTGAATTTTTTAGCAAACTCATATATGCAAAAGGATAACAAATACACTATTTTAAGTGTAAAAATATGGTATATCCTCTGCTGAAGAATAGTGTAGTAATACTATATTAACAGCAGTAAAATAAGCATAATATATTTGTGATTAGAAAATGACTGTAAATAATTATATCAACCTATTATATGCAAACATGAATATCAGTATTTTATAAAATAACAGTAAATTCACTTAAGTATAAATATTTATTTATCTTGGAAATGCTTCATCTTTTAATTGAGGTTTTTTTTTTTTTTGACAGGCAGAGTGGACAGTGAGAGAGAGAGACAGAGAGAAAGGTCTTCACCTTTGGTTCACCTCCAATGGCTGCAGCCAGCATGCTGTGGCTGGTGCACTGCGCTGATCCAAAGCCAGGAGCCAGGTATTTCTCCTGGTCTCCCATGGGGTGTAGGGCCCAAGCACTTGGGCCATCCTCCACTGTACTCCCAGGCCACAGCAGAGAGCTGGACAGGAGGAGGAGCAACCAGGACAGAATCTGGTGCCCCAACTGGGACTAGAATCCAGGTTGCTGGTGCTACTGGTGGAGGATTAGCCTATTGAGCCATGGCGCCAGACTTTTAATTGAGTCTTTAATATATACTTGCTTGAGAGGGATAGAAGAAGAGAGAGTGAGTTTGAGAGTGAGAAAAAGAAAACTCCTATCTGCTAGTTCATTTCAAAAATGCCTGCATTTCGGTCCTCAACTGATGCTGAAACTAGGAATCAAGAACTCAATCCACATACACCATTTGGGAAACAGGAACTGAACTACCTGGTTCATCACTGCTGCACCCAGTTACCTGCATTAGCAGGAATCTGTAATTCAGAGCACAAACAGGTACACCCCAGTATGGGATGTGGTTGTCTTAACAGTTAAGACTAATTCCAACCTAATTGAATATTTTAAGAAAAAATCAGCAATTTACATGAAAGATATAGGTGATGTCTCATTCTGCGGTTTACTGCCCCAGAGCCAGCCAGCAGGGATCTGGGAACTCAATTCAGTTCGCATACAATAAGTATCAAGAACTCAATTATTTGAACCATCAACACTGCCTCCCGAGATCTAAATTAGTGAGAACCTGGAGTCAGAAGGCAGTTATCCAACCCAGGTACTCGAATATGGTTCAAGGTTTCATAACTGCCAGGCCAAATGTCCACCCCTATCCTCTCTCTCTCATAAGTCCTGGCAATGTTTTCACTTTGCCTGAAATGCTCTCCTATATCCAACTTCATGACTTACATGTAGAATGTTCTATCTTCTCTGTGCTCCAGGTTTCATTATTTTATACACTCTTAATGTTATATGACTAATGAGGAGAAAGCCTCTACCTAATATACTTGTTATGGGAAGACATCAACTTTGGAATAGTTAAACACAGGATTCAAGATTCAACAGTGCAGACTTATGTCCCAACTCTGTTGATTACTAGCATGGAACATGCTTTAACTTACAAGCCTGGGATGACCTGAAGACCTAGCTAGCAGATCTAACTAGCACAGCTTCTGTAAGGATCAAGTGATTAATGCATTACTCAAAATACAAATAGCAATAGATCAAACATAACTTTGCAGTAGCAAAGTTAAATACATATAATGATAATGAGTGATTTATCATTGTGGCAATATTTATAATTAAACTTTATGTACCTTGCTTTATATGAATTAGAACAGTGTCAAATGAATCATCATGGCAAAATCTGCAATGCTGCTAATAATGTACTTAAAGAAAGTAAATTGTTCATTTTGTCCTGAAAGGAACTAAATATTCTTGGTCCATTGAAGCCTATATACTAAAATTATATAATGAATTCGAATTGGTAACAATGGGACTGATTTTGACTTTTTTCAAAATTAATTCATGGATTTTGGAATCCTTTGCCATGCTTTTCACCTCACTATTTCTCCTTCACATTTTCAGAAAAAATATACATATAATTGAAAAGATTTTTTTCAACTTTTATTTAATAAATATAAATTTCCAAGGTACAACTTTTGGATTATAGTGGCTTTCCCCCATCATCTGCCTCCCACCCACAACCATCCCATCTCCCACTCCCTCTCCCATTCCATTCACATCAAGATTCATTTTCTTTTTTTTTTTTTTTTTTTTTTTTTATCTTTTATTTAATGAATATAAATTTCCAAAGTACGACTCATGGGTTACAATGGCTTCCCCCCCATACCGTCCCTCCCACCAACAACCCTCCCCTTTCCCACTCCCTCTCCCCTTCCATTCACATCAAGATTCATTTTCGATTATCTTAATCTGAGCCATCAGACAAGAAAAAGAAATCAAAGGAATACAAATCAAGAAGGAAGAAGTCAAACTATCCCTCTTTGCAGATGATATGATTCTGTACTTAGAGGATCCAAAGAACTCTACTAAGAGACTATTGGAACTCATAGAGGAGTTTGGCAAAGTGGCAGGATATAAAATCAATGCACAAAAATCAACAGCCTTTGTATACACAAGCAATGCCATGACTGAGAAAGAACTGCTAAGATCAATCCCATTCACAATAGCTACAAAAACAATCAAATACCTTGGAATAAACTTAACCAAGGCCGTTAAAGATCTCTACGATGAAAATTACAAAACCTTAAAGAAAGAAATAGAAGAGGATACCAAAAAATGGAAAAATCTTCCATGCTCATGGATTGGAAGAATCAACATCATCAAAATGTCCATTCTCCCAAAAGCAATTTATAGATTCAATGCAATCCCAATCAAGATACCAAAGACATTCTTCGCAGATCTAGAAAAAATGATGCTGAAATTCATATGGAGGCACAAGAGACCTCGAATAGCTAAAGCAATCTTGTACAACAAAAACAAAGCCGGAGGCATCACAATACCAGACTTCAGGACATACTACAGGGCAGTTGTAATCAAAACAGCATGGTACTGGTACAGAAACAGATGGATAGACCAATGGAACAGAATTGAAACACCAGAAATCAACCCAAACATCTACAGCCAACTTATATTTGATCAAGGATCTAAAACTAATTCCTGGAGCAAGGACAGTCTATTCAATAAATGGTGCTGGGAAAACTGGATTTCCACGTGCAGAAGCATGAAGCAAGACCCCTACCTTACACCTTACACAAAAATCCACTCAACGTGGATTAAAGACCTAAATCTTCGTCCTGACACCATTAAGTTATTAGAGAACATTGGAGAAACCCTTCAAGATATTGGCACAGGCAAAGAATTTCTGGAAAAGACCCGGGAGGCACAGACAGTCAAAGCCAAAATCAACTATTGGGATTGCATCAAATTGAGAAGTTTCTGTACTGCAAAAGAAACAGTCAGGAGAGTGAAGAGACAACCGACAGAATGGGAAAAAATATTTGCAAACTATGCAACAGATAAAGGGTTAATAACCAGAATCTACAAAGAGATCAAGAAACTCCACAAAAACAAAACCAACAACCCACTTAAGAGATGGGCCAAGGACTTCAATACACATCAAGATTCATTTTCAATTATCTTTATATACAGAAGATCAAACTTAGTATATACTAAGTTAAGATTTCAACAGTTTGCACCCACACAGACACACAAAGTATAAATTACTGTTTGAGTAGTAGTTTTACCATTAATTCACATAGTACAACACATTAAGGACAGAGATTCTACATGGTGAGCAGGTGCACAGTGACTCCTATTGTTGATTCAACAATTGACCCTCTTATTTATGACATCAGTAGTCACCAGAGGCTCTTGTCTTGAGCTGCCAAGGCTATGGAAACCTCTTGAGTTTGCCAACTCCGATCTTATTTAGACAAGGGCATAGTCAAAAGTGGAAGTTCTCCCTTCAGAGAAAGGTACCTCATTCTTTGATGGCCCATTCTTGGAAAGATTTTTTAATGAGGGAAGTACAACATTGATCTTGTGTCTATCCTTGGTTGAAAGTAAAGCTTGCTTACACTGTTGATGGTGAAAAGTCATTTGCGATCTTTACAACTTTTCTCTTCAATCTGACTTTTGCAGCACACCAAAAATGGAATGTTTGCACACCATGCTTAAATTCCATTTTACAATATGGTGTGTCATTCTTTCTCAGCATAGCATAGTCATTTTAGGCAATTGTAAGCTTACACCTGATTTCACTTAAACAGCTCCTTCCCAGAGCATAATTAGTAGTGCATTTTTTACAAAGGCACATCCACATGGCACAGATGGCATTCTTCATACCAGACAAGCAATGATGGAGTTGGAAACGAACCAAATCATCGGCAAAAATTGTGAGAATTTCAAGACAGACATAGGAGTGGAAGGAAAATGTTCCTTCTCTTCCAAATTGCATATGAACATATGCTAAAACCTGTTCTTCACTTTTCTATTTCTTCTCTTCTTAGTGCATTATTACTGCAATTTGTGCTCATAACCACATTTTTGTTTAAATTTAGTGATGCCTATAACACTGCCCATTTAAAATGTTGTAGCACTCCATTTTTCAACTATATTAACAGGGATTTAAAATAATTTCCTTGGATGATCTCACACCTTTTCATTCATGTATTTATTCAAAAATATTTACTGATCACTGCAAACTCTCAAGTACAGTCAATGGTTGCACTAGGGAACTTCAAAAGGTTCATGGAAAGAACAGGTCTTCAAAGAAGGAGGTACCTTTCTCTGAAGGGAGGAGAGAACCTCCACTTTGACTATGACCTTGTCTAAACAAGATAAGAGTTGGAGAACTCAAGGGGCTTCCATAGCCTTGGAAACTCATAACTGGTGCATAGGGAGATTACTGATGCCATAGACAGGAGTGTCAATGTGTAAAGTCAACAACAGGAGTCACTGTGCACTTACTCCTCATGTAGGATCTCTGTCCTTAATGTGCTGTACATTGAGACTTAATGCTATAACGAGTACTCAAACAGTATATTTCACTTTGTGTTTCTATGGGGGTGCAAACTGTTGAAATCTTTACTTAATGTATACTAAACTGATCTTCTGTAAAAAAAGAAGAAATTAGCAATTCCCAACTTGACTCTCACTGGGATTAAACATGACAATAGGTCTGATCTGATTTCATCATCATTTAAAAAATCATCTATTATTTTTCACTTTATGTTTGTGTGGGAGCAAACTGTTGAAATCTTTACTTAATGTATGCTAAACTGATCTTCTGTATATAAAGAGAATCGAAAATGAATCCTCATGTGAATGGAAGGGGAGAGGGAGTGGGAAAGGGAAGGGATGCGGGTAGGAGGGACGTTATGGGGGGGAAGCCATTGTAATCCATAAGCCGTACTTTGGAAATTTATATTCATTAAATAAAAGTTTAAAAAAAAGGTTCATAGAAAAAGCAATTAAGAAGTGACTGCTTTGGAGAAAAAAAAAAGTTGAAATCCATGCAGTTTGTACATTGCATACATTTTCCATGAACTTGTTGGAGATCCTTCTACATATGGCTTTCAAAACTTTTGTGTAGAAAAGATGTGTGACCAGGGTGTAACCATTTGATAGCATCTTGAAGCCCAGGTAAACATCTGGAGATTATTCTACACTATTGGGATTTATAGGCAAAGGAAGGGCCACGAAATGCTCTGTCTTGGCCAACAGGTGAACACATGTGTAATTTTTTTTGACAGGCAGGGTGGACAGTGAGAGAGAGAGAGACAGAGAAAGGTCTTCCTTTTCCGTTGGTTCACTCCCCATTGGCCACTGCGGCCAGTGCGCTGCGACCGGCGCACTGTACTGATCTGAAGCCAAGAACCAGGTGCTTCTCCTGGTCTCCAATGCGGGTGCAGGGCCCAAGCACTTGGGCCATCCTCCACGGTACTCCTGGGCCACAGCAGGGAGCTGCACAGGAAGAGGGGCAACCGGAACAGAATCTGGCACCCCAACCAGGACTAGAACCAGGTGTGCCCACACCGCAGGTGGAGGATTAGCCTATTGGGCCATGGCACAGGCACAAATGTGTAAATTTTAAATTTGCTAAAGTCACCACAAGCTACTTAATAATGTGAAGGACTGACTACACACAGCAAGAGAGGCCTGGAGAGCAGGAGGAACAGCTGGCTTCTCTGGTTTTCCCTAAAGGTTGCTCCAGGGCCACAGGGTTCCTGTGTCCTCCTGCCCAAGTATCCCCATAGAAACTCCAGTTCTGGTCCATACAGGTTTATTCTTACTTTGTTTTTTAAACTGAAGACAAGCTTTCTCTTTTATTTAAAGGTTTCCCTGTTTATTTGAAAGGTTGAGCTTTAGACAGAATGGGATGGGGTCAACGGGGAGAAACAAAGAGATCTTCTATATGCTGGTTTACTCCCCAAATGGCCACAAAATCGAGGGTATGGCCAGGCCAAGGCCAGGAGCCAGGAACCCATCTTGGTCTCCCACTTGGTTGGTAAGGTCCATTGTACTTAGATCCATGCCCTGCTGCCCTCCCAGGCACATTGGCAGGAAGATGGATCCAAAGCAGAGCAGCCAGGACTCCAGCAGGCAGTCTTCCATGGGTTGCTAGCATACAAGTGGCAGCTTAACACACTGCATTATGATGGCAGCTCCAGAAGACCTTCCTTTAATTTTGAACATCTTCATTAAAAATTATCTTGGACAAGGGTGAGCATTTAGCCTAGCACTTAATACCCCAGTTAAGGTGTGTCTTAATTCAGTTCAATTCATATTCAATTTCTGGCTGTGGATCCAGATTCCAGCTCCCTGTCAATTTGCACCCTGGAAGTCAGCAGGTAATAGCCCATCTCTTGGGACCTTGTCAACCGTATGGGAGACCAAGACTGAGTTCTGACTCCTTCCTTCAGCCTGGCCCAACTCTGAGTGTTGAGGAATTTGGAGAGTACACCAGCAGATGGTTAATTTCTCCCTCCCTCTCTCTGTCTTCTCTCAAATAAAAAAAAATTTTGAGAGTACTTAAGTCATTATTAAATTATTTTATACAATTATATTATTGGTTAGAAAGATTAATACAGACAACTCAAATTGCTTAAAATTATTTATAAGACACAATGTATTATCTAATAACATTTCACATAATAGGATAATAAACATGTGTTCATGTACTACTGTAAATAACTGAAGCATAGTTACTTTTCAAATAAATCATGTTTTTATAAAAAAGATAATCATTTAGGTCTTTTTTTTTTTGCCAGAGTGTCTTGGCTTTCCATGCCTAAAATCCTCTCATGGCCTCTTCAGCCAGATACGAATGCCTTAAGGACTGATTCTGAGGCCAGAGTGCTGTTTAGGACATCTGCCCTTCTATGAGTCTGCTGTGTATCTCGCTTCCCATGTTGGATCGTTTTCTCCCTTTTTTATCCTATCAGTTAGTATTAGCAGACACTAGTCTTATTTATGTGATCCCTTTGACCAAAAAAAAAAAAAAGGACCTAAATGAAAGATCTCTGTGCGTGAGATCCCAGTAGAAAGAATGGGCCATCAAAGAAGGAGGTACCTTTCTCTGAAGGGAGGAGAGAACTTCCACTTTGACTATGACCTTGTCTAAATAAGATCAAAGTCGGTGAACTCAAAAGGCTTCCATAGCCCTGGAAACTCATGACTAGAGCCTAGGGAGATTACTGACACCATAAACAAGAGTGTCAAATTGTTAAGTCAACAACAGGAGTCACTGTGTACTTACTCCTTGTGTAGGATCTCTGTCCTTAATGTGTTGTTCAATGCAAATTAATGCTATTTCTAGTATTGAAAGAGTATTTTACACTTTATGTTCTGTGTGGATGCAAACTGATGAAATTTTTACTTAATATATACTAAATCGATCTTCTGTATATAAAGATAATTGAAAATGAATCTTGATGTGAATGAAATGGGAGAGGGAGCGGGAGATGGGAGGGGGGAAGTTATGGGGGGGAGGGAAGCCATTGTAATCCATAAACTGTACTTTGGAAATTTATATTTAATAAATAAAAAAAATCAGCATTTTTTGTGGACTTTTCAATGACCTGTTATCATCTAAACAAAAATGCAACTAAGTACTTTCCTAGTTTTTTTGTCAAAGTAGGAAGTTGATCATTTTTAACATTATAATTTTACAAATGTGTAATATATAACAAGTAAATAGTAAATATATGTGATATTTTAAAATTTCTTATCTAAGAAATCTGAACATCACTACTGAAAAAAAATTAAGGATATGATCAATGATGTTTAAAATACAATTATCGGCCTTCGCTGCGGCTCAGTAGGCTAATCCTGCACCTGCGGCACTGGTACTCCGGGTTCTAGTCCTGGTTGGGGCACTGGATTCTGTTCTGGTTGCTCCTCTTCCAGTCCAGCTTTCTGCTGTGGCCCGGGAAGGCAGTGGAGGATGGCCCAAGTGCTTGGGCCCTGCACCTGCATGGGAGACCAGGAGAAGCACCTGGCTCCTGGCTTTGGATCAGTGCAGCGCGCTGGCCATAGCAGCCAATAGGGGGTGAACCAACAGAAAAAAAAAGAAGACCTTTCTCTCTGTCTCTCTCACTGTCCACTCTGCCTGTCAAAATAAATAAATAAAAATTTTTAAAAAAAAATTTAAAATACAATTATGAAAGGTCAGCACTGTGGCTTAGTGGGTTGAGCTGCTGCCTGAAGAATGGGTCTTCATGGAACTGTAGTTCATGACTGTAAAATGCTTAGCACTGGGGGCAGCTTTGTGGAGTAGCTGGTTAAGCCTCCTCTTGAGACGCTGTTGGAGACCCTGCTGCTGCATTTCCCATCCAGCTCCCTGCTAATGCACCTGGGAAAGCAGCAGAGGATGGCCAAGTGCTTGGGCCCCTGCTTCCATGTGGAGACTCAGAAGAATACCCTGGCTCCTGGATTCATCATGGCCCTGGCTGTTGCCGCCATTTGGGAAGTGAACCAATGAATGGAAGATCTCTTCTCTCTGTAACTCTGCCTTTCAAATACAATAAATAAATCTTCGTGGCTGGTGCCATGGCTCACTGGGCTAATCCTCCACCTGCAGCGCAGGCACCCTAGGTTCTAGCTTCTGTCAGGGCACCAAAATCTGTCCCGGTTGCTCCTCTTCCAGTCCAGCTCTCTGCTGTGGCCCAGGAAGGCAGTGGAGGATGGCCCAAGTGTTTGGGCCCTGCACCCGCATTGGAGACCAGGAGAAAGAACCTGGCTCCTGACTTCGAATCGTCTCAGCGTGCCGGCCATGGCGGCCATTTTGGGGTTGAACCAATGGAAGGAAGATCTTTCTCTCTGTCTCTCTCTCTCACTAACTCTGCCTGTCAAAAAAATAAATAAATAAATCTATGAGTGTGTGTGTGTATATATGTATATACACACATATATGCATATATTATTATATTATATAGTTATATAATACATAACAGTTATATAGTTACATAACATATATAATAAATGTAATTATATAATTTATAATAACATATAATTATATATTACATTATGCTATATATTATATATCTTAAATATAATATACAATATAATAATAACTATGTATAATATATAATTATCAGCAAACTCAGTAAGATGTTTAATTTATTTAGAAATTGAATAAATACAAATTAAAGTATGTGTTTTTCATCAGATTCAAACAACTATTGCAACTGTTGACATTTTGACATATATGAGGCAATGGCCATTGAACAGAATGTGAATTTGCAAAAGAAATCGGTGATGTGTACCAAAAGTCTTAGCAATACAGATTATGTTTATTATATACTCTTGTCGCAAATAAGCACTTCCAAAAAAAAATCTTTCTATGGAAAAAGTAGGTTTCAGAAGGGCCTATGGAAACTTTTTCTTAGGGAAACTTCAGGATAGAAAAGTAAATATCTAACAGTACAGTATTCATTAAATAGTATATGATAAATCCATATGAAGAAACATACTGTTTAGCTATAAAATATATTTACATTATTAAGCAAAAAAAAACCTTGCAGAGCAGAATGTATGATATATATATCCACTATTTTTCAAAAACATGCTTATTTATTTTTTAAATATTGATTTATTTATTTGAAAGAGTTACACAGAGAGAGCAGAGGCAGAGAGAGAGAGAGAGAGAGAGAGAGAGAGAGAGAGAGTCTTCCACCCACTGGTTCACTCCCCAATTGGCCGCAACAGCCAGAGCTGCGCCGATCCCAAGCCAGGAGCCAGGAGCTTCCTCTAGGTCTCCCACACAGGTGCAGCACTTAGGCCATCTTCCACTGCTTTCCCAGGCCATAGCAGAGAGCTGGGTCAGAAGTGCAGCAGCCAGGTCTTGAACTGGTGGCCATATGGGATGCCAGCGTTTCAGGCCAGGGCGTTAACCTGCTGCACCACAGCACCAGCCCCAAAAACATGTTTATACAGATACATTTCCTCAAGCCTTGTGTTACGTGAGCGAAGCCATCTGTTTGACTCACATAAGCGTACCTTAAAAAGATTGTGGAAATGGAATTAAAAGTTAAATTTATTTTGGTTCAAAACATGTTGAAATTTATATATACATGGGTTATTTAAAAAGTTCATGGAAAACATGTATTATGAGAAATACATATTTCAAATGTTATGCACCAACATAAACTTATCTTCTCCTTCTATTTCCCATGAAATTTTGAAATCCATCAGAAAAACATGGTGTTCCTGGGAAATATCTGCCCATTATTTAATATATTGTAGAGATGCTAAATCTGCCTGAAGTTACTAAGAAAGAATGTGGTCGTGATTAGACACTTTTTCATTTAACCTCTCTGCGTTGTAACCGATCGTCACATTTAAAGAAACTATTTCCAGGTGTTGTGCAATCTCTGATACCGAAATCAGAGCAGAGAGTGTCTTCTTGACGCGGCGGCTCACCGGCCGGAGCCCTAGGGCCAGTTGAAGGGGCTGCCCGCCAGCAGCGAGTCCCGGGTGAGCGTCTCGGTGGGCGTCTTGCCCAACAGGCACAGGAAGTGGAGCTGCGCAATGAGGGGCGCCTGGAGCGCGCGCAGGGCCAGGCGCACTGGGGCTGGGACAGGTACTGGGCACGCAATACTAATGAGAGCCACCTGCGCTGCTCCTGCAGCCTTTCCGCGCCCGCGGAGGCCGAGAGCGCCATGACTTTGAGGCACCGGACTCCGCCGAGTCCCCCTGCAGGCGGCCCAGCTCCTCCACCTGCTCCTGGTCCAGGAAGGCCACGCGCGCTCGGCCGACGGTGGCGCCCTGTGCAGGCAGGGGCAGCACTAAGCAGCCGCGCCGCCAGCGCTCTCACCTGGTCCATGCCCAGCGCCGTGCCGCCGCCGCCCGCACCTGCCGCGCCCGCAGCTACACCGGAACAAGCCTCTGTCCGCCGCCGCGCCAGCGCCCAGCCAGGAGGGCTGCTGGAGGAGGCGGCCAGCGCTGCCTGGCAGTGATTGCAGGATGCGGCCGCACTGTGGCGGCAGGAGGGAGAGAGAGAGGGGCAGGGAGAAGACGGCCAGAGCTAGGCTCTCTCAGAGTCCCCCCCACCCCAGCTCCGGGAGAGCCCGGGTCTGGAGGGGGCCTGGGGTCTTCCCCAGGTGGGACTGGGAGCTGGGGCCTCGCCTGCAGCAAGCAGGTGAGGTGGGAGGAGGGAAACCGAGGCGGGGAGGGCTGGCTGCCAGGCAGGGCAAATTAAGGAGCCTTAATGAGCCCACCCACCTGGCCTGATCGAATCCATGAGCTCCAGCCCTAGGCCAGCCTCACGCAGGGCGCATTACCAGCCCTGGAGGGGACTTGGGCTGGAGGTGGGGCTGAGTCCTGCGGGGGTGGGGGTCAACTGTCCAGTAGGAGTGGCCAAATGGAGCCCAAAAGTTTTGCCCTGGTTATAAGCCCCACCTGCACCACTCCTCCCCCCCATCCTACCCCAGGGCCTTTGCACCTGCTCACCCCCCTTCTTCAAACCCTCACCCCCCACTCTTCCTCCTCCAGCCCAGGCTGGGGCGTGGGGTTCAAATCCCACCCACAACTCCCTCTTTAACACCAACCTCCGAATTAACAAATCTGCTTTAGAGCAGTATTGGCCATGGAGGAAGGGCTACCCTGGTGGCAACTGAAGCCATGGGCTATTTACTGAGGGCCAACTGTATGCAGGGACCCTGGGGCACAACAGTGCACAAGACAAAGAGAGTCCCTGGAGAAGTCATTGGGTTCCAAAGCAAAGTAAGGGGTTGTGAGCTGTGATAGTGGGAGGCCACGCATGGGGTGGGGGGTGCAGCACGTGGCTGTAGTCAGGCCCACCTGAGGGCCTGGCCAGCGGGATTTCAGATCAGCCACGTGAGAAGAGGGGCACATGTGAACCCCCCCAAACTGAAGGGAGTGGCTTTTCCAAGGGGCTCTGAGCCGACTTTATCAGCTTCCTTCACAGACCCAGTGAGGGGGGAGGACTTCAAAAGCGCGAGAGACTGGAGTCAGACCCTGGGAAGAACCGGCAGACAGAAAGCAGGTATGGGGTGCGCATTTATCCTGAGGCTGGAATCCCCACCCCCACCCCGAGACCACCGCTGCCCCCCCCCCGATGTGGAGCCTGGAGAAACTGCAGGGCATTGGCGTTTAGGGCCGCACTGCTTGGACTCTGTCTGCCCTGGGCCGGGCTGGGGCTTCTGGGGAGGGAACAAGAGTGTGGTCCCCCCATGGGCTTGGGCTGCCTGGCTCCTGCCTTAAGTAAACAGAGGCAGGTGTGGGGGCAATGGAAACCAAATAAATGTGTGTATGTGTGTGTGTGTGTGTGTGCATGTATGTGTGTGTCCATGTATGTGTGTGTCTGTGTATGTGTGTGTCTGTGTATTTCTTCAGGATGCAGAGGCCAGGCCTGGGCAGGGGACCGGGCCCTGGCCACAGCCGTAATTGGATTCCTGCGCCAGTACAGGGTGCAATGGCCCTGGTCTTGTGGTTAGCAGGTGCCAACCCCGGTCCCCACCAGCCGACTGCAGGGAGGATGGGGGCCACTCACCCTCCTTTTGCAGGCCTCCCCCACGGCTGCAGCGGGGCTGGGGTGTCATTCACCCACCTACCACACGCCCCCGCCAGGCTGTAGCGGGGCTGGGTGCCACTCACCCTCCTTCTGCACAACCCCCCTGGAAGTACTTCTTGAGCCGGCAGGACTGGCACTGGTCACACTGATGTTGGTCCATCTGACAGTCCCAATTGGACCTGCAGGTGTAGCAGTGTTAGGAGCCAATTGTCTAATGAATATACAGGGTGTGTGTTTTTAAAGCCTGATAATTTTAGACATAACTTTCTCCAGGTTTTGTATTTCTATATTTTAGTTTTCATGTATCCATTTGAAAGGAAGAGAGTAATTCTACTGTGTGTGTGTGTGGCAGGAACCCAATTCCTTGAGCCCTCCTGTGCTGCCTCCCAGCATCTGCATTAGCAGGAAGTTGAAGACAGAAGTGAAACAACACTCAGATGCCCTCATTCCATTGTAGCAAGGTTGTCTCAAGGGGATTCTTAACCACTTGGCCAAATGCTCACTCCTGCTTACTACTTTTTAAACACCACTCTCTTACATTACATTACATAGGCCCAGGATCACAAAAATTACCAATTCCAATGTTGGCAAAGCCAATGAAAATGGAGCTCTCACAAAGAAAATGAAAGCCAAGCAAATTATTTAATTAGAAGTATTAGCTTGAATAAAATAATAGTTTGAGTTTCATGTTTCATCAGGTTAGATAAGTGATGGATTTTCAATATCAATATACACTGAACATAAAAAAGATGTACAAATATTTTCAACCATCAGTATTACACATTTGCAAAAGCAGTGGATGCTTGAATAGTTCTACAAAAATGTGTTCCAAAATCATGTGATTAGTCTTTAAATAAAGGAAATGAATGTTTATCTCAATGAACCATTTCCAAAAGGGCAGAAATACAAAATAAAGCCCCTAACAAAACTGGATTTGACATGATTATCTTTGAAAATTCATTTTTTTAAAACTTTTATTTAATGAATATGAATTTCCAAAGTACGGCTTATGGATTACAATGGCTTCCCCCCCATAACATCCCTCCCACCTGCAACCCTCCCCTTTCCCACTCCCTCTTCTCTTCCATTCACATCAATATTCATGTTCCATTCTCTTTATAACAGAAGATCAGTTTAGTATACATTAAGATTTCAACAGTTTGCACCCACATAGAAACACAAAGTGAAATATACTGTTTGAGTACTCGTTATAGCATTAAATCTCAATGTACAGCACATTAAGGACAGAGATCCTACATGAGGAGTAAGTGCACAGTGATTCCTGTTGTTGACTTTACAAAATGACACTACTGTTTATGGCATCAGTAATCTCCCTATGCTCCAGTCATGAGTTTCCAAGGCTATGGAAGCCCCTTGAGTTCTCTGACTCTTATCTAATTTAGACAAGGTCATAGTCAAAATGGAGGTTCTCTCCTCCCTTCAGAGAAAGGTACCTCCTTCTTTGAAGACCTGTTCTTTCCACTGGGATCTCACTCACAGAGATCTTTCATTTAGGTGTTTTTTTTTTTTCCCAGAGTGTCTTGGCTTTCCATGCCTGAAATACTCTCATGGGCTCTTCAGCCAGATCTGAATGCCTTTAGGGCTGATTCTGAGGCCAGAGTGCTGTTTAGGACATCCGCCATTCTATGAGTCTGCTGAGTATCTCGCTTCCCATGTTGGATCACTCTCCCCTTTATTCTATCGGTTAGTATTAGCAGGTACTAGACTTGTTTATGTGCTCCCTTTGACTCTTAGTCCTTTCATTATGATCAATTGTGAACTGAAATTGATCACTTGGACTGGTGAGATGGCATTGGTACATGCCACCTTGATGGGAATGAATTGGAGTCCCCTGGTATGTTTCTAACTCTACCATTTGGGGCAAGTCAGCTTGAGCATGTCCCAAATTGTACGTCTCTTCCCTCTCTTATTACCAATCTTATGTTTAACAGGGATCACATTTCAGTTAAATTTCTACACTTAAGAATAACTGTGTATTAATTACAGAATTAAACCAGTAGTATTAAGTAGAACACACAAAAAAACTACTAAGAGGTACAATGTATTAAGTTGTTCATTAACAGGGCTATGCTGATCAAGTCACCATTTCTCATAGTGTCCATTTCACTTCAACAGGTTTCCTTTTTGGTGTTCAGCTAGTTGTCACCGATCAGGGAGAACATATGGTATTTGTCCCTTTGGGACTGGCTTATTTCACTCAGCAGTATGTGTTCCAGATTCCTCCATTTTGTTGCAAATGACTGGATTTCGTTGTTTCTTACTACGGTATAGTATTCTAAAGAGTAAATATGCCATAATTTCATTTTCCAGTCTATTGTTGATGGGCATTTAGATTGGTTCCAGGTCTTGGCTATTGTGAATTGTGCTGCAATAAACATTAGGGTGCAGACCTCTTTTTTGTTTGCCAATTTAAATTCCTTTGGGTAAATTCCAAGGAGTGGGATGGCTGGGTCGAACGGTAGGGCTATATTCAGGTTTCTGAGGAATCTCCAGACTGACTTCCACAGTGGCTTGACCAGTTTGCATTCCCACCAACAGTGGGTTAGTGTCCCTTTTTCCCCACATCCTCGCCAGCATCTGTTGTTGGTAGATTTCTGTATGTGAGCCATTCTAACCGGGGTGAGGTGAAACCTCATTGGTTTTGATTTGCATTTCCCTGATTGCTAGTGATCTTGAACATTTTTTCATGTGCCTGTTGGCCATTTGGATTTCCTCTTTTGAAAAATGTCTATTGAAGATCTTGGCCCATCTCTTAAGTGGGTTATTGGTTTTGTTTTTGTGGAGTTTCTTGATCTCTTTGTAGATTCTGGTTATTAACCCTTTATCTGTTGCATAGTTTGCAAATATTTTTTCCCATTCTGTTGGTTGTCTCTTCACTCTCCTGACTGTTTCTTTTGCAGTACAGAAACTTCTCAATTTGATGCAATCCCAATAGTTGAGTTTGGCTTTGACTACCTGTGCCTCCCAGGTCTTTTCCAGAAACTCTTTGCCTGTGCCAATATCTTGAAGGGTTTCTCCAATGTTCTCTAATAACTTGATGGTGTCAGGTCATAGATTTAGGTCTTTAATCCATGTTGAGTGGATTTTTGTGTAAGGTGTAAGGTAGGGGTCTTGCTTCATGCTTCTGCACGTGGAAATCCAGTTTTCCCAGCACCATTTATTGAATAGATTGTCCTTGCTCCAGGAATTGGTTTTAGATCCTTGATCAAATATAAGTTGGCTGTAGATGTTCTGGGTTGTTCCATTGGTCTATCCATCTGTTTCTATACCAGTACCATGCTGTTTTGATTACAACTGCCCTGTAGTATGTCCTGAAATCTGGTATTGTGATGCCTCCGGCTTTGTTTTTGTTGTACAAGATTGCTTTAGCTATTCGAGGTCTCTTGTGCCTCCATATGAATTTCAGCATCATTTTTTCTAGATCTGAGAAGAATGTCTTTGGTTTCCTGATTGGAATTGCATTGAATCTATAAATTGCTTTTGGGAGAATGGACATTTTGATGATGTTGATTCTTCCAATCCATAAGCATGGAAGATTTTTCCATTTCTTGGTATACTCTTCTATTTCTTTCTTTAAGGTTTTATAATTTTCATCATAGAGATCTTTAACATCCTTGGTTAAGTTTATTCCAAGGTATTTGATTGTTTCTGTAGCTATTGTGAATGGGATTGATCTTAGCAGTTCTTTCTCAGCCGCGGCATTGCTTGTGTATACAAAGGCTGTAGATTTTTGTGCATTGATTTTATATCCTGCCACTTTGCCAAACTCCTCTATGAGTTCCAATAGTCTCTTAGTAGAGTTCTTTGGATCCTCTAAGTAAAAAATCGTATCATCTGCAAAGAGGGATAGTTTGACTTCTTCCTTCTTGATTTGTATTCCTTTGATTTCTTTTTCTTGTCTGATGGCTCTGGCTAAAACTTCCAGAACTATGTTAAATAGCAGTGGTGAGAGTGGGCATCCCTGTCTGGTGCCAGATCTCAGTGGAAATGCTTCCAACTTTTCCCCATTCAATAGGATGCTGGCTGTGGGTTTTTCATAAATTGCTTTGATTGTATTGAGGAATGTTCCTTCTATATCCAATTTGCTTAGAGTTTTCATCATGAAAGGGTGTTTAATTGTATCGAATGCTTTCTCTGCATCAATTGAGATAATCATATGGTTTTTCTTTTGCAGTCTGTTAATGTGGTGAATCACATTGATTGATTTGAAAATGTTGAACCATCCCTGCATACCAGGGATGAATCCCACTTGGTCTGGGTGGATGATCTTTCTGATGTGTTGTTGTATTCTATTGGCAAGAATTTTATTGAGGATTTTTGCGTCTATGTTCATCAGGAATATTGGACTATAATTTTCTTTCAGTGCTGCATCTTTCTCTGGCTTAGGGATTAAGGTGATGCTGGCTTCCTAGAAAGAATTTGGGAGGATTCCCTCTTTTTTGATTGTTCTGAATAGTTTGAGAAGAAATGGGATTAGTTCTTCTTTAAATGTCTGGTAGAATTCAGCAGTGAATCCATCTGGTCCTGGGCTTTTCTTTGTTGGGAGGGCCTTTATTACTGTTTCAATTTCTGTTTCAGTTATGGGTCTGTTTAGGTTTTCGATGTCTTCATGGTTCAATTTTGGTAGATTGCATGTGTCCAGGAATCTATCCATTTCTGATAGATTTTCCTGTTTGCTGGCATACAAGTCCTTGCAGTAATTTCTGATGATTCTTTTTATTTCTGTAGTGTCTATTGTTACGTTTTCTTTTTCATCTCTGATTTTTATTGATTTGGGTCTTTTCTCTTCTTTTTTTAGTTAGTTGGGCCAATGGGGTGTCAATTTTGTTTATTTTTTCAAAAAACCAGTTCCTCGTTTGGCTGATTTTTTGTAATGTGTTTTTGATTCAATCCTGTTAATTTCTTCTCTGATTTTAATTATTTCTCTTCTCCTACTAGATTTGGGTCTGGTTTGCTGTAGGTTTTCTAGGTCCTTGAGATGTGCTGCAAGTTCATTTATTTGGTACTTTTCCAATTTCTTGATGTAGGCACCTATTGCTATAAACTTGCCTCTCTGTACTGCTTTTGCTGTATCCCATAAGTTTTGATATGTTGTGTTGTTATCCTCATTTACTTCCGGAAAGTTTTTGATTTCTCTTTTGATTTCTTGAATGACCCAGTGTTTATTCAGTAGCATTTTGTTCAGTCTCAATGTGTTTGCATACTTTCTGGGGTTTCTATTTGGGCAATAGCGTCAATTAAATCTGCTGTTTCCTTGTTGATCTTCTGTCTGGTGATCTGTCTGTTTCAGAGAGTGGAGTGTTGAAGTCCCCCAGTACTATCTAAATCTCCCTTTAAGTCTCTTAACATATCTTTTAAATAGACCGGTGCCCTGTAATTAGGTGCATATACATTTATAATAGTTACATCTTCCTGCTGAATTGAACCCTTATTCATTATATAGTGTCCCTTTTTGTCTCTCTTAACAGTTTTTGTATTAAAGTTTATTTTGTCTGATATTAATATGGCTACACCTGCTTTTTTTTGGTTTCTTTTGGCATGGAATATCTTTTTCCAACCTTTCACTTTCAGTCTGCATGTATCTTTGTTAGAGAGATGTGTTTCTTGTAGGCAACAAATATTTGGGTTGTGTTCCTTGAGCCAATCAGCCAATCAGTGTCTTTTAACTGAAGAGTTAAGACCATTAATGTTTAATGTGACTATTGATACATAGTGACTTTACCCTGCCATTTTCCTGGAAATATTTTCTAGTATATGCTTTGAGCTTCCCATGCTCTTTTACTGGTGGTTTTTCTTCCTTTACCTTCTTTCATATTGATGGCCGTGTTTCTGAGTGTAGCACATCTTTAAGTATCTTTTGCAGGGCCGGATGAGTGGCGGCAAAGTATTTCAATTTCTGTTTGCTATGAAAGGTCTTTATTTCACCTTCATTCACAAATGAGAGCTTAGCAGGATATAATATTCTCGGCTGGCAATTTTTCTCTCTTAGCACCTGTGCTATGTCTCGCCATTCCCTCCTAGCCTGTAGTGTTTCTGATGAGAAGTCTGCTGTGAGTCTGATTGGAGATCCTCTGAGAGTAATCTGACGTTTCTCTCTTGCACATTTTAGGATCTTTTCTTTATGTTTCACTGTGGTGAGTTTAATTACAACGTGTCCTGGTGAGGATCTCTTTTGGTCATGTTTACTGGGGGTTCTATGAGCTTCCTGTACTAGGATGTCTCTGTCCTTCTCCAAACCTGGAAAGTTCTCTGCTAGTATCTCACTAAAAAGGCCTTCTAATCCTTTCTCTCTCTCCATGCCTTCAGGAACTCCTAGAACCCGAATGTTGGTTTTTTTAATAGTATCCTGTAGATTCCCAACAATATTTTTTAGATTTCTAATTTCCCCTTCTTTTCTTTGGTTTGACTGTATGTTTTCCTGTGCTCTATCTTCTAAGTCCGATATTCTCTCTTCTGCTTCACCCATTCTGTTTTTAAGGCTCTCTAATGTGTTTGTCATTTGATCTATTGAGCTCTTCATTTCATTTTGATTTGTCTTCACTATCACACTTTCCTGTTCTACTAGTTTCTGCGTTTCATTTTGATTCTTCCTTAAAATTTCATTTTCACGAGAGAGATTTTCAATCCTATCCAATAAGGATTTCTGTAGTTCAAGGATTTGCTTTTGAAAACTTCTAAATGTTCTTATCATAAATTTTTTGAAATCCATATCTTGCATTTCTTCTATCTCATCATCTTCATAATCTTGGCTTGGGGTGTTTTGTTTATTTGGAGGCATCATAGTGTCATCGTTGATCTTGTTCCCTCAATTTCTGTGTTTTTTGCTTGGCATAGTTAATTCTTCTTTCGTCACTGTGCTTTTTTTTTTATACTATGTCTGTGTTAAGTGGACTGCCTGCTGTTGGATGTGCCTTGGAGGTTTGAGTTGGGTGTGGCCTGAGAGCTCTGCTTTGTTCTTCCGGTTACAGGTGTGCAAAGGTGACACCCTCAGGTTATGCGTGGTAAATCTCTCTCTTTATTTATTTATTTATTTATTTTATTCATTTTTTCAGGAGGTAAGTAATACCACACTGCACGGCTGTGCAGAATTGATGGTATTTAGCTTCCAGTCTCTGGCTTCTACCCAAAGAGTCTGTGCAGGCTCTGTTTCTCCTCTGGACTCCCACTGGGTTGCCTAGGCTACTGAATTGTAGTGACTCGGTTCCTTAGCTCTCTCCTGTTGTTATGTAAATCCAGAGAGGGGGCCTGCTGTTTGTCTCTTGAAAACCTTGGAAACTCTTGCAAACTCTTGCAAACCTTGCAGCCTTGCAACCTTTGCAAGGTTGGGGGAGAGAGAAACCCCCACCTTTTTTCCTTCTTTCCTGTAGTCAGTCTGGTGCACTTTCCCGCTCCCCTCTAGATTCTGACTGCCGTTTCCCCGCCAATGTCTTGGGTTACTGAGCTCACCTCCCCTTCCAGCGCCAATGTGTGGACTCGGAGCCCTGGGCGTCCCAACTCTCGCTGCTGGTGTCTGTGTGACATCCACTCCCCTTCCTCCACTGGCGTGCAGACCCCGTGGCTCCCGCAGCTCGGCTTCCACATGGTGGGCGACCTTGTTCTCCCAGTAGGTCCTCCGAGTCACAGCCACTAGATCCAGAAGAGTTTCCTCTGCAATTTTTTCCTGATCCTTTTTCTGAGGCTACCGTAACTCCACTTTTATTAAACTAAATTTTCCCAGACTATCGGTGTGCGCCCTCACTATTCCGCCATCTTGGCTCCGCTGAAAATTCATTTTGTTTTAAGAACTGTTTCTGAAAACTGTATTTTTAAAAAGTAAACAATATTTTAATGGGGAATTACTAACCATGATATAATAAAATATTTTCTGGAATTCTTGATCACAGTTTGAAGCCAGATTTAATTTAAAAAGTTACTAAAGGTGGGAAATAAGGCATACAAGAAAAACTATTTTTAATTTTTAAATGTATCTATATCTTTAACCATATCAAATGCCAAAATGAGATTATTGAGAAAACACATGGTAATAGAGAATTATTAGATTTATTTCAAAAATTCTTATTGAAATTTTTATAGGTTCTCAAAACTTGATGTAGCAATCTATTTTTTCTGGGACCACGTTTGTTCCTTTCTCCATTCATGTTAGCATTATTTGGCAAAAGTTGAACATTGAGGTACACATGAGAGAATTATTACTCAATTTTCCTGGCCAGTTTTAGGTAAGAAATCAGGAAATAACCACAACCACCACAACAAACACCACTTTCTCAAGAGCATTTGCAGATCAGTTCTGCAGACTTCAAATGTTTTCAGGTTTGGAATGTTTAGACTACCGCTCTCATGCTAAATTCTCTGTGGCTTTCTTTCTATTTCTGAATTGCTTTTTACAAAAAGAATGCAGCATAAGGAACTGACAGCAAAATACACTGTTCCCCAGATGGTTCAAATAATAACTATGCCAATTGTTTGTATTTATATTGCAAACATCATATTTTCACCTAAGTATCACTTACCTCAAATGTTAACTAAATAGTTTTATAGATTTGTTTTTTAAGATTTATTTTCTTTGAAAGGCAGAGTTATTCTACAAAAAGAAGTAGATATCGTCAATACAAGCATAATTTTTATTCCTTCAAGTGACTGATAGAAAAGTATGTTTTGTACCTTCAATTTGAACAGGATCTCCCCAAAATTAAATTAGATATATTGTTTACCAGTGTGATAAAATATATCTCACAAAGAGAAAATATGATACAAAAATATAATTTACTTTATTTCTTGAATATTCATATATGTCTTGCTAGACTAAGTTAGAATAGAATCAACATGTTTTGTCAATCTAATCATTCTGAAACAAAATCAAATGATGAGTAATTTGGAAATGTTTATGAATTATTTTTATGTTTATTTCTATGGAGGAAGGAAGAATGATGGTAATGTTTCCAAATTATTCTGGTTAAGTGTGGAACAGTTAAAAAATAACATGATATAGTTGTAAGTAGGTCTTAGGCATCCAATGCATGTGCAACCATGCATGACACGAAATGTATTAAGTTAATACAATCCTTGACTTTTTTTTTGACAGGCAGAGTGGACAGTGAGAGAGAGAGACAGAGAGAAAGGTCTTCCTTTTGCCATTGGTTCACCCCCACAATGGCCAGGATCCAGGTGCTTCTCGTGGTCTCCTAGGCAGGTGCAGGGCCCAAGCACTTGGGCCATCCTCCACTGCTTTCCTGGGCCATGGCAGAGAGCTGGCCTGGAAGAGGGGCAACCGGGACAGAATCCAGCACCCTGACTGGGACTAGAACCCTGTGTGCAGGCACCGCAGGTGGAGGGTTAGCCCATTGAGCCATGGCACAGGCCTATAATCATTGACTTCTGATACCTGTGGTGTCCATTCCAATGAAGATTCTGATTTCCTAGCTCATGGTAACATCAAGGACTCTGGTTGGTGTGACTTTAAAACAACTATTGGATTGATTCACATATGTTAAACATAAATTTTAAAATATATGACTACTTTACTTAGTAGTCATGGCAGTTAGTGTTACCTTTTCCCTTTTTTCTTTGCTTTGTAAAACACACAAAAACATTCATTTGCCATATTCTTCAAATTAAGAAAATGGTTTACTGTATGATGATGTTTAGATTCTCTTTGATCACCCAAGGATTGATTTTTTTTCTTGCCATAATAAATCTACAAATGAAAACCTGTGATTCATTAATGATCTTGATCTGAATTAGCACAGAGCAGATGAGTCTGGGGCACTCTTAGATATGAATATTAAAATCTATAGAAATTAAGGAAATCACAATGGGGAGACTAAAATTATTTATAAAGGATCATTTATTAAACATTTTTCACAAAATACAAAGATGGTTGTTCTGCAAGAATACATCACATATTAAAAAATAATGTGTTTTTACTAAATTTAATTTGAAGACATTCAGAATTGTTTTGCCTATCCCCTTGGGGAGCCCATTTGGCTTTGCTCCTTGTCTGACACCATTTTAAGAAGGAAGAAACATTTTCTTGTTAATTAAGTCATATTCATAACAGCTTAAATTTTATAGAAATAAAATCAGACAGTGTCTGCCACAACAAAGCTCTCTCCACAAAGTAACTTATTTGCCTATGATCCTATTTTTTTTTCAAGCTACAAGATAGGACGAATCAAGGAGGAGCTAGGTAACTTGTATAATAACGTATTAGCACCAGTTGATAGTAAATGCAGCATAACATTTGTTTTGTCTGTGGTACAAGAATATGTCATATCAGACTCTATCTACTGTATTTTTCTCTACTTGTACACAAGAAAGCACATACGGATTGTTTCAGAATGACACATGCATAAAAAGGCAGGAATCTGGCCTGGCTGGCATTATCAGTGCCTATTTTCATCAGCTAATATGAATGAATAGCTAAAATTAGTGAAGACAGGAAAATGATTTAAGGAAAATATATACAGAGTTAAACTACATCCTTTTAAAAATCTATTTGAGTGATCTCAGGCACTTTGGCTGTTCAGGATAAAATGTCTTATGTTTTATTCTTGATAGTGATTTCTCAGTGCAAGCAAAAGCAAATACCTGCCCACTGTCATAAACATGAACTCGTACATTTGAGAATTTAAAGCAAGTTAATCTTCAATGTTTTCACTCTGGTGACATCTCGTGTAGAAATGTGTCATAATTTGTTCTTGGTCCCCATTTAATTTTTCAGTGCAAGCAAAGGCAAATACCTGCTCACTCTCATACACACAACCAAACATCTCTGGACTATTCAAAGCAAATTCACCTTCTGATTTTCATCATGGAAGCATCTTTGATAAGTGGCACTTAGTAATCACAATAAATTTACGTATGAAAACCTGTCAAACACTAGTTTTGATTTTAAAGTCAGTTGTCATTTAAGAGAAAATTATTTCTCTTAAACAATCCTACCATGGAGCTAGATGAGTTAACACTTATTGTTTTTCCCATTTGCAGGATAGAATTTCTTTGTACTTCAATCTTGAAAAGCTTTGGCAAAGTCAAGACAAGCATTTGTTAGATTTAGAGGATCCTATTTAAGTGACGGAAAACATTGATCAGTATGAGGTTTGATACAATATTCCTTTGTGAGTATGTGTAAGTTCCTGTACTAAATCACAGTATTTCAAAGTGTGCATTGAATAATGCAAATGAAAAGAATGCATATATGTAGTTAGATTTTTTAAAGATTTGTTAATTTATTTGAAAGTCAGAGTTATGGAGAAGGAAAGAGAGAGAGAGAGAGAGAGATCTTGCACCCTTTAGTTAGAGCATTTAATATGTGGAAATCCTGCAAAACAGTATCACTCAAGACCAAGATGAGGATTACATGATAAGCATGTATGGCATTAGTGAAAAATTAAAGTAATTGAATAGCTATACTGTAGTTTGAACATTTGTACCTTCCAAAACCCAAATGTTAGAATCCTGTCTGTGAAGGTGACCACATTTAAAGTGAGGTCTGAGACCCACACACTGGTGCAGTGGGCTAAGTATCTGCCTGCAACACTGTCATCCCATATGAGCTCCAGTTCAAATCCCAGCTGCTCTACTTCCAATTCAGCTCCCTGCTGAAGGGCCTGGGAAAGCAGCAGGAGATGGCCCAAGTTCTTGGGCTCTGCCACCCACCCACACAGGAGACCTAAATGGAGTCCTGGACTCCTCGCTTCAGTCTGGACCAGCCTGAGGCAGTTGTGACCATTTGGAGAGTGAACAAGCAGATGGAAGATCACCCTATTTCTCTCTACTTCTCTCTCTCCTCTCTCTCCCTCTCTCTCTCTCTCTCTGCCTTTCAAAAAATTATTTTTGAAAAAATAAGGACTTTTGAGAGTGATTAGCTCATGTGGGCAGAGCGCTTGTGATTGGGCTGGGTGCCTTGTAGAACAGGCCCCAGAGAGCTCAGCCAAACCTCTCACCCATGTGAGACAGTTGCTGTCCAGGAAGAAGCAGGCTCTCACCAGACAGGAACTCTGCTGGTGTCTTAACCTTGATCCCTGTCTTCAGCTGTGAGCAACTAGTTCATGCTGTCTGTAAACTACCCAGTCTATGGGATTTTGCTCTGGCAACCCCAATGGACTAGGACAGGCAGCTTCCCAATTTAAGAAGGTAGGATTCTGTGTATAACTCTATGTCTATAACTTTAAGAGCCCAATCTTCAGAAAATAAATTGAAAATATTTTACTGGATGAAAGCCCTGGCATTTTGGAGAAATACGTCTTTGGGTCACTAATAATAGAAAAATTGATGGTTGAAATCTACAATATTTCTTCTGATAAGTTCAGCACAGTAAAATTCAACCCAGAGAATAAAAAATAAAGCCTTTAGAATAGTAAGATGCTGTACAGGTGCAGAAGGATAAGAATAAATAAACATTTGATAAAACCAGGAACATATTCGTATACAATCCTGTCATTCTTCTCTTGTGACATTCAATGCTGACCACAGTGTTGTTACTAGTTCAGTTTTTGCCTCTTCTGTGTGTTCAGAAAGTTACTTTTCTAGCTTAATGTAATAATATTTTACATCTAACACCTGGCTCAATGTATATTTGTATTATAAAATAATTAGTTGACATGTATATCAAAGATTTTCCTCCTGTGGTTGATGGTTAGGTTTTGTACTTTATGCTAAACACTCTTTCATATGCATTATAATATAGACTTCTAAGGAAAAGAAAGAGCATGCAATTTTAATCTCCATGTTGTGTCTTGAAAAGATTGTTACTTACCTAACAAAACACAATTCTGAATGGCAAATCTCAGAATTCTAATCAGAGTTTTGCCTAACAATTCAATTCTTTCTGAGGAACCCTGAGGACTTACTTTTACTTAGGAATTTACATTCCACACACATTCATCTCCTTTTCATGTTATCTTGCAAAACTGCACCTAAATATTTGTGGAATAAATATAATCTGCATAATATCAACTGTTCAGTTCTTTGAAAACACAATTATTACTCAAGTGTTTTGCTGTTTGTTTTTTTCCACCAAGGCCGTGCTTAGATTATTCTAGGAATGTCTGGCAATGACATAATCTCCTTCGCCTGTCCACACTGAGTTTGATTGTATGACTTTCTCTGGACAATGAAACTAAATTAACAAATATGATCCAAGCAAAGACTTGAGAAACCTTGCATGTTGCAGCTTTCCCTCTCAGAGCTCCTGGAAATGCTTCTACAACCACCTGAAGATTGGGATTCCAGGCTATCCTGGTAGAAGTTGGAAACACACGCAACAGAAATGCGTTGTTTTAGTGGAGGCCCAGCCAGCTCATAGTCAACCCACCAGCCAAGTGCAGATTCATGAGGAAGCCAGGTACTGCTGGCAATAAAACTGGCCAAGTAATTCCAGTCCAAATCTGATGCACAAGATTGTGAGTGAATTACAGCTCGGTATCCATTAAGATCCAGCAATGTGTGGAGTGGTTTGTTATACAGCATTGCCTTAACGTCATGGCATTGAAAAGGGACTTCAAAGAAGTGAAGAAAGTTGTGTGTGCATGTATGTGACATATGTAGATATATCATATTTACATATCATTATTTTTCAATAGTGTTAAGCCATTTAGGAAAAAAAAAGAAAAAATATCCAAATACCTTCAAAACCTCTCAAACTAGGCTTATAGAATTACTTTTCAAAAGGAATTACGCTCATACAAAAGTGAAACCTCTGTTGAATGCCTAGATAGCTGGGGAAAACCAAGATCCCCAGGTTAGTAAACACAGAGTTTCTACTTTGTTCTTCACTGAAGGCTCAGTATTACAGCCATCATTATGAACACTGGAAGCAAACTCCAATTTCCGACTTCCTTCATGTATTATATAAAACACAGTTAGCTTTCCTGGAGTTCACTGTCTCTCTATAATGAGAGAAATTTGTGGTTCCCCCTGCCTATTGTCCTGTTCCCAGTTAAAGAAATAATTAAACAAGCCGGTGCCGCGGCTCACTAGGCTAATCCTCCGCCTAGCAGCGCCGGCACACCGGGTTCTAGTCCCGGTTGGGGCACTGGATTCTGTCCCGGTTGCCCCTCTTCCAGGCCAGCTCTCTGCTGTGGCCAGGGAGTGCAGTGGAGGATGGCCCAGGTGCTTGGGCCCTGCACCCGATGGGAGACCAGGAAAAGCACCTGGATCCTGGCTCCTGCCATCGGATCAGCGCGGTGCGCCGGCCACAGCGCGCTGGCCGCGGCGGCCATTGGAGGGTGAACCAACGGCAAAGGAAGACCTTTCTCTCTGTCTCTCTCTCTCTCACTGTCCACTCTGCCTGTCAAAAATAAAAATAAAAAAAAATAAAAAATAAAAAAAAGAAATAATTAAACAAGAGCAAAACACAGGATAGGCTTTAGTCTAGCAGTTATGATGTTGGTTGGTTGCATTCCATGTTGGGTTCAGCTCAGCTCCTGGCTCCAGCTTCCTGCTAACATAGATCCTGGGATGTCACTGTGGTAGCCTCAGTCAATGAGTGCCTTACTACTCACAAGGGAGACCTGGATTGGATTCTTGGCTCCCAGCTTCAGCCCCCAGCCGAGGATCATCATGTACACTTGGGGTATGAGCAAGCAATAGTTGTATCCCCTCTCTCTCTCACTCTCTGCTCTCAAATAAGTAAATAAATAATAATTTTTTAGAAATTAAAAAACAATAAAACAAATGCCCCCTCTCTTTCTCTCTGCCTCTCAAATAAGTATATAAATTTTTAAGTAAACAATTTTTTAGAAATGAAAACATAGTGAAACTATTGTCTGATGATATAGATTTTGGAACAGGCTTTCTTGCATGCCAGAAGCTGTACAGTTATAGATGAAACTTTGTGAAGTTCCAGGGAAGGAAATGTTATGCTCCATAAGTTAGGTACTAGTCATGATTAATAAAACACAAACTGGCAATGTATAAAAACACATGAAAGTGTTCCTGTATGCATTTTCCCCACCCAGAAGTAACCTAACAGGGTTGAGATGTAAAATTAACAGAGGAAAGAAGATGATTTAAGAAATTAGATGAACAGTTTGCTCCCCTAAGATATGCATTCATATGTCCGCTCCCTGTTGATATTTCCTTGGTTCCAGTGGGATCCCGGAGGAAGTGTGTACAGTGAAAGAGGAAATGAGACTCCAGCCCTGCAAGTGCCAATAATAACTGCACTGTCCATAAAGATCTTTGCATTTGACTTTCAGGAATGTTTATCTGAAGCTGAACAACTGGTAACCGTAAGTCGGCTAGATTCTCCCAGGGCAAGTCACAGCCCTTACAAAGAGTGTGCTGGGAGCATCATAAGAGGAGACCATTTGTCATCCAAATAAAATTCAAGAAGGGGATCTAGGAAGTAATTAATACAAAATTAATGTAATAGTACTCTTTAGGTCTTACTATTTGAGATCCGCAAATTTTTAATAATTCTAAAGTGTTCTCTGAGTTAGTAGCA
Source organism: Oryctolagus cuniculus (assembly GCF_051225735.1). Taxonomy (NCBI): domain Eukaryota; kingdom Metazoa; phylum Chordata; class Mammalia; order Lagomorpha; family Leporidae; genus Oryctolagus; species Oryctolagus cuniculus. Next base: position 19,445,269 of record NC_142885.1, on the reverse strand, counting down.
GAATTTTGCATTACCAAGACCAGCACAATTTCAAAAATATTTGGAGTAATGGGACAAAAATATTCATGAGTGGTCTACGTGCCCTTGTATTCCATTATTTCCTTTATGTTGCACCATTTGATGATTTCTGAACCTGAAACATTAATGCGGGTCATGGCCCATGCAAGCATTCAAGGGCCAGTGCATGAACTCGCAACGACTGCTCACCTTCCATGGTTCCCAGTGACATCATATGTGGAGATGCCAGAGAGCCACCATTTTGGGAGTGTTTATTTGGAAGCCTGGACTTAGGAGACTCAGTATGGAGAGTGAGCAAATGAGCATTTTTGTATCATGCCATTGAGGCTCGGAAGCTAATGTGTTAGTGCAACATAACATACCCTATTCTGACCAATACAGGAAACTACTCAGGGGTTGTCAACTTTCTAACATGCCAAATAGGAGATTTTGAAAGGATACAAAATTCCTCACCACATTCCATCATTATGTCAAATAAATATTTTCACACACACCTCCCCACCACCAACAAATACAGAAAGAATGTTATTGCAGAACAAGAGTTCTTCTTTAAACTCAATAAATGTAGGATTTTTCCCCCATAAAATCACTCACTGATTTTTAATTTTTTCATTTTGCTGGGTAAAAATACTTAATCATTAAATAGCACACCTTTCTTCCTTTTGATAATTAAGAACAATGATTCCAGATATTTTAAAAATGGTACAAGAGGGTTATTGAACCAAAGCAATGAAAACAATCCCTGGCAATGCCCAGCTTTACTTGTCTTTTGGTGAGATCCAGATTCTCTGCTATCTTGTATCTCCTCAGTCTAGTCACATAGCTGTGATGGGCAAATTCTGCGTCTAGTCCTTGGATTTGCTCTTGGTAAATGCTGTTCTTTCCTTCCTGGGTTTGCTGTTGACTTCAGACTTGTAATTTCCTTCTTGGGATCTGAAAAAAAAAATAGTACCAACTCATTCATTCAAATATATGCAATCATGTGATTTACTGTATTCATCATGGCTGAGTTACTGCTTTCCCAAGTGCTGTGCTAGTCTTGGGATAAATGGAGAGCAGAAGCAGTAAAATACTCTCACCTCCATCATGCACAACACATCCTTGGTTTTTCAATCTGCCTTCAAACAACTGATGACCTAATTGGAGATGTGTCAAATTTTCTCCGTACAAAACATGAACTGTATATAACCACTCATCATATGATATTATAATAAGATGGACAAAATCCTCTCTAGAAGACAATTTTAGATATGAAATTTAGTAAGTTCTTAACACACAGGCTTGAGGTCTAAGTATGTACAGAATGATTCTCCATTTTTTAAGCATTATTTATTTATTTGAAAGGCAGAGCAAGTGATAAAGTGAGAGGGAGAAACAGAGAGAGAGAGAGATCCTCCACCCACTGGTTGACTCTCCAAATGACCACAAAGGTCTTGGGCTGGGTCAACGAAAGCCAAGAGCCAGGAACTCCATCTGCATTCTTCTTCTGCTTTCCCAATAGAATTAGCAGGGAGCTTGTTGGGAAGCAGAAGAGCCAAGAACTTGGGTCCCTGCTGCCATGTGGGAGACCAGATGGAGATCGAGCTTGTTGATTCAGCCTGGCTCAGCCCTGGCCATTGTGGCCATTTGAGGATTGAACCTGTGGATGGAAGATCCTTTTTCTAGTTTCTCTCCCTCTCTATATAGCTCTGCCTTTCAAATAAATAAATAAATCTTTGAAATTAAAAATAGAAGAATTAGAATATACCTCTATTTAATTATGATACTAAGTATTGCTATGATAACTAAGACACACAAGCAGACTCTTGGTTACTCAAGAAGCCACATTCATCTGATGTTAAGAGCACAACCTCTGCCACTCACCTGCTTATTCAACCCTACTTCCTTCGTTTCCTGACCTTTAACCCAGAATCCATGTGAAGATGGTTAAATTAAGTAAATAATTTAGATAAATGCCCGCATATTGTAGGGATTCAATGATTAATTGTAAACTCTAACCTTTAAGAGAGGGCTGTAGCCTAAGGCCTTAGTATTTGGAAATAATACATTTAACACCCAAAGGAATTTAAATTGGCAAACAAAAAAGCGGTCTGCAGCCTAATGTTTATTGCAGCTCAATTCACAATAGCTAAGACCTGGAACCAACCTAAATGCCCATCAACAATAGACTGGATAAAGAAATTATGGGATATGTACTCTTTAGAATACTATACCGCAGTAAGAAACAACAAAATCCAGTCATTTGCAACAAAATGGAGGAATCTGGAACACATCATGCTGAGTGAAATAAGCCAGTCCCAAAGGGACAAATACCATATGTTCTCCCTGATCAGTGACGACTGACTGAACACCAAGAGGGAAACCTGTTGGAGTGAGGTGGACACTATGGGAAACGGTGGCTTGATCAGCATAGCCCTGACTGTTAATGAACAACTTAATACATTATCCCTCTTAGTAGTTTTTTTATCTGTTCTACTTAATATGACTGGTTTAGATCTGTAATTGATGCACAGTTATTCTTAAGTGTTGAAAATTAACTGAAATGTGATCCCTGTTGAACATGGTGGTGGGAATGGGAGAGGGAAGAGATGTATAATTTGGGACATGCTCAGGCTGACTTGCCCCAAGTGGTGGAGTTGGAAGCATACCAGGGGATTCCAATTCAATCCTATCGAGGTGGCATGTACCAATGCCATCTCACTGTTCCAGGTGATCAGTTTCAGTTCACAGTTGGTCATGGTGGAGGGACTGGGAGTCAAAGGGAGCACATAGACAAGTCTAGTACCTGCTAACGCTAACCGATGGAGTAAATAAAGGGGAGAGTGATCCAACATGGGAAGTGAGATACTCAGCAGACTCATAGAATGGCAGATGTCCTAAATAGCACTCTGGCCTCAGAATCAGCCCTAAAGGCATTCGGAGCTGGCTGAAAAGCTCATGAGAGTATTTCAGGCATGGAAAGCCAAGACACTCTGGCAAAAAGATCTCTGCGAGTGAGATCCCAGTGGAAAGAACAGGTCATCAAAGAAGGAGGTACCTTTCTCTGAAGGGAGGAGAGAACCTCCACTTTGACTATGACCTTGTCTAAACAAGATAAGAGTCGGAGAACTCAGAGGGCTTCCATAGCCTTGGAAACTCATGACTGGAGCATAGGGAGATTACTGATGCCATAGACAGGAGTGTCAATTGGTAAAGTCAACAACAGGAGTCACTGTGCACTTACTCCTCATGTAGGATCTCTATCCTTAATGTGCTGTACATTGAGATTTAATGCTATAACGAGTACTCAAACAATATATTTCACTTTGTGTTTCTATGGGGGTGCAAACTGTTGAAATCCTTACTTAATGCATACTAAACTGATCCTCTGTAAAAAAAAAAAAAAAAAAAAAAAAGAAAGAAAGAAAGAAAGAAAGAAATTATCAATTCCCAACTTGACTCTCACTGGGATTAAACATGACAATAGGTCTGCTCTGATTTCATCATCATTTAAAAAAAATCATCTATTATTTTTCACTTTATGTTTCTGTGTGGGAGCAAACTGTTGAAATCCATACTTGATGTATACTAAGCTGATCTTCTGTATATTAAGATAATCGAAAATGAATCTTGATGTGAATGGAAGGGGAGAGGGAGTGGGAAAGGGGAGGGTTGTGGGTGGGAGGGACGGTATGGGGGGGAAGCCATTGTAATCCATAAGTCGTACTTTGGAAATTTATGTGCATTAAATAAAAGTTAAAAAAAAAAGAAAAGAGAGAGAAAAATAAAAAAAAAAGAAAACTTTAAAAAAAAATAGGAAAAGTTTGTTCTTAAAATGGAGCTCAGTCTAAAATGTAAGAAGTTTAGAATTCACACAATGGGGCCGGCGCCGCGGCTCACTAGGCTAATCCTCCACCTTGTGGCGCCAGCACACCAGGTTCTAGTCCCGGCCGGGACACTGGATTCTGCCCCAGTTGTCCCTCTTCCAGGCCAGCTCTCTGCTGTGGCCAGGGAGTGCAGTGGAGGATGGCCCAAGTCCTTGGTCCCTGCACCCCTTGGGAGACCAGGATAAGTACCTGGCTCCTGCCATCAGATCAGCGTGGTGCGCCAGCCGCAGTGCGCCAGCCGCGGCAGCCATTGGAGGGTGAACCAACAGCAAAGGAAGACCTTTCTCACTGTCTCTCTCTCTCACTGTCCACTCTGCCTGTCAAAAAAAAAATTCACACAATGGATAAATGTGTTCTAATTCACAGTGAAAAATAGCTGAGCTCCTATAAGGAGCTGTATGTTATTTTCTGCCAGCCCACAATGAAACAGAAGGTGTAGCTATGATTTCCAAGGCCCAGTGGCATCCAGAGATGAATTTTTTCTCTCTGAAAGGTTTTTTTGGAAAGTTTGATGAAATATAACTAATCCTAGTCTGCCCAATTAACTAGAATCAGATAGTATAATTGTTTGTGTGTGAGTGACTAAGTATGAGTGAGTGTGTGTATGGGTGTGTGTATGAGTGTGTATGTGTGACTGTGAGAGTATGCGTGTGATATGTGTGTGACTGTGTAAGTATGGGTGAACATGTATATGAGTGTGTGCGTGAGGGTGTGTGTGTGTGAGTAAGTATGGGTGACTGTGTATATGAGTGTGTATGAGTGTGAGAGCATGTGTGTCAGGATGTGTGTGTGTGTTTCTTCTCCTTTAAAGAGTCCCAGTAAACAGATACATGGATTTACTAAGAAGAATCACATCATGCCTAAATGTTAGAACATACAAAATACTATAACTTGTACTCTTAAATGATTTTAATCAAGACAAAATTTACTAAAAACATTCCTTAGCCCATTCTTTAAAATATTATGCCTTTATTATTTACTAGGATGTATAATTTTCTTCATTTGGAGGGTTTGAGAAGCAAATAGCTCAGGTATTTCTTTTTTATTTCTGGATGATTAAAAGTCAATAATCTACCTATTTATTTCACTTGCCTTCATAGTAGAAACTGTAAATTATAAAAAATAAACAATACATAAAAGTAATGATATAAAGATAATCTTAAAATCTGAGACAACCTGAGTTTCCAGCTCATGTATTATACAGCAGTTTGCTTGCATCTGCTGCTGGAAAGAAATGCCTTGTGATCATTCCCTATTGCAGTCGCACTGGCAAGAAAGATCATAGTCTTTGGGTGAATCTTCTGCAACACATTTCTGACTGCTTTTCTAAAAGGACTTCCCCAATATGAGAAGTCAAAAATCATAGAAGTTCCATTTGTAGGACACTGCTTAAATACCCTTCACAGATAGAATTCTGTTCACATTGACTAAGTAGTACTTGCTTTCCAAAAAAGTAAAATCAGCCAAAGAGAAAATCAGTGCTCTGCAATAAAGTCAACTTGTTGTACAACATAATGATTTCCTCAAATAACAGGGAAGCTCTGATGTAAACATGTTTGAGCAAAATAACATGCAAATGACAAAGAAAGGCTTCCTCTTCCCAAACTGTGTAAATCATATCTCCATTGTCTTCTTCATCATTCTTACTATTACTTTATATAGGGAGAGGCTGTGTGCAGGATGGAGGAGAGAGAGAGAGAAGAAAACATTAAGTGACATTTACTTAGAAAACATACTGAGGCCAGTGCCATGGCTCACTAGGCTAATCCTCTGCCTGCGGTGCCGGCACCCCAGGTTCTAGTCCCGGTTGGGGTGCCAGATTCTGTCCTGGTTGCTCCTCTTCCAGTCCAGCTCTCTGCTGTGGCCCGGGAAGGCAGTGGAGGATGGCCCAAGTCCTTGGGCCCTGTACCCACATGGGAAACTAGGAGGAAGTACCTGGCTCCTGGCTTTAGATAAGTGCACTGTGCCAGCTGTAGCAGCCATCTAGGTGGTGAACCAATGGAAAGAAGACCTTTCTCTCTCTCTCTCTTTCTCTCTGTCTCTCTCTAACTCTGCCTATCCAAAAAAAAAAAAAAAAACCATACTGAATGTGAGATCCTATGAGAGGAATGAAATGATCATCAAAAAATTTCTGAGTGTAAAATGTGAAGAATTGCTGGCCTATCCTGTGCAGAGTACACAAGCAAAGAAGGTTGGTAACAAGACTGATGAAGGCAGAATGGATACAGTAGCAATGATTATGAATAACAGCAAAAGAGGCTTGCGTGTGGTGCATAAATGCCTTTCTAGAAGAGGAAGAAGAAGGTGAGGTCAGAGGCGCTGATCCTAGTGCATTTCTTGAACAAAGGAGGCTATGAAAGGCAGTGAGTGTAGGATTGGCTTATGTGTGTGGAAAAGTGGGAATGGGGAATTGACTATCTTGCTGAAATAGGAAACTCAAAAATAAAGTATCTTTTAAATACCCTTTGATACTATCATCCCTTTTAGAAATCTGCACACATAACGTATGCCCTATGGTGAAAGTGTGATATGTGACGTATGTGACATGTGACAATCACGAGTAGTTTGCTGTGCAATGTACTATGAAATACACAGATTAATATGATATACTACCTATCTAGAAGTACCTTACAATCAAGTTTTGGATAGGAGTGACTTAAAATTAACCATAAATAATTATAAATAGTAGTCCTTGGGGTACTATCAAGCTATCATGCATTAAGGGTTAATACTTTGGGATACATAACCTTTTTCTTTGCTAAATCAATTTATGGGAAATAGCAATGATAATACCATGAAGTGGGTATTTTGTTAAGCAGTTAAGAAGCTGCTTGGGACACCCACATTGCATATTGGGGGGCTTGAGTTCAAGACCTGGCGCTGCCTCCAATTTCAGCTTCTTCTGACTCCTATGCTGGGAGGCAGCCCCATGTGCTTGGGGCCCTGTCTCCTACATGGGAGATGGAGTTTAAATTCCTAGCTTGAGGCTTTGGTTTGATCCAGCCATGGCTACTGTAGGCATTTGTAAGTGTATCAACAAATGGTAAGTCTCTCTCTTTCTCTTTACCTTTCAAATAAACAAATAAATAAAAATTTTAAACAGGAATTTTAATTCTGTTATTATGTATGCATTTCAGAGACTAACCTGAATATTATGTTAAACAAATTTTCCTAGGACAGTAGCTTTAACTGAAATCTGATATATTTTTTAAAAGCCAAATTTTAGATTAGATACAAAAAAAATTTCTATACCTACTTCTAATTTCTCCCAAATGGCATATGAGTAAGTTTATGTGAATGTAAGTAAGTTTATGTGAATCTGAATATTTTACCTTGCAGATAATCCAAGGGTACTAATTGTGTATTGGATCAAGGCACTCCATCCAAACCCATACTTTGATATTTTTTCATATGTCATATATCATGGCTCATAACTTTTGAAATATTTAATAAGTTTTTAGAATTATATACTAGATAGAAGATAGCATTTCATTACACTGAGGGGAGAAATGAACTGGGATTGTACATTTTTCTTGTACTTAACATGTAAGCTGGCACTCTCAAAAAGGGACATGATTTGTTCCTAAATGTTATTTACCAGCATCCCTACCCTTGCATACACACAGCACACAGAAACACGAGTGAAGCACATCATTTGTTTCATATGGCAATAACTGTCAGAATAGAAAATAAATCTTAGTAGTCGTACATGTTTTTAAATTTCTGCACTGATTAACCAGAACTCTGGTTAAAATTAGTTTGTAATGGGCATATTTTTGCTTAAAACATTTACAGATTCAGAAAAGAAGAATGACTTGGGGGAAATAGCAGAAGGTTTGACACCTGAAGACTTGAGTTGAAAATCATTGCAATTTGCCGCTTCCATGGTCTTGTAAGCCAATTCTCTTTTCAAGTTCAGATTCCTAATCTATAGAATCCATGCATGATTGTTGCAAACAGAAAATTGAGAGAATTTAAAGTACAGATGTGGGAGAGAGAAAATAAGTTTAGTAACAATACTTACTATTGATAATATCAAATAAAATGTACCATGAGTGAGATTTAATTAACTGAAAACATTTTTTAAGGATTTACCTTAGTTTTTTTTGAAAGTTAGAGTGACATAGAGAGAGGGAAAGATAAGGAAAAAGACATCTTCCATCTGCTGATTCACTCAGGAAATGGTTCACTCCCCTCAATGGTTGGGCCAGGCCAAAGCTAAGAGCCTGGAACTCCATCCAAGTTTCCCATGTGGGGAGCAGGCGGGACCCAAGGACGTAGACCATCTTCTGCTGTTTTCTAAGGCACATTATCAGGGAGCTGGACTGGAAGAAGAGCAGCCATGACTCGAACTGGGGTTCAAATGGAATGCAGGCTTTGCAGGTGGCAGCCTAACCTGTCACACCAAAATGCTGGCCCCTCAACTGAAATTTTTACTGACACATTTACTGGTATTTTAATTCCACTTAAATCACTTCACTGTCACTTGACATGTAGCATTTAGTAAAATGCATCTTTCTTTTCTTAAAAAATGAAATTCATTTTATAAAGGAGATGATGCTCTTTCTACTAATACATATTTTTAAAAACGTGGCTGTGCTCACAATTCCTTTGGCCCATCAGCTAGGGTTAAGTATGCTTGCTTTTAAGAAATAAAAGTGTTTTAGCAGGTCTGAGTGCTTTTATTTCTCTCATACTATCTTTTTATAGCTCTGTTACTAAAAACTCCTCAAACTGAAGCATAAGTCAGTTTTTAAACATAATTTAATGACATTGTCATCTACTTTCAAAGTAAGTCAAACTAAAAAATGTTTATATATATTTTATGTATGTGTGCAAATAATTCAGGGAAAATGAAATTAAAAGATAAGTTTCTGGGGTTGTGACACAGTCTCCTTCTGCAGCACCAGCATCCCAAAACACCAGTTCATGTCCCAGCTGCTCCACTTCCAAACAAGCTCTGTGGCCTGGGAAGGCAGCAGAAGATGGCCCAAGTGCTCTCCATGCACTTGCATGGGAGACCTGGAAGAAGCTCCTGGCTTTGGATCTGCCCATCTCCAGCCATTGCAGGCATTTGGGGAGTGAACCAGCAATGGAAGACCTCTCTCTCTCTGTCTGTAACTCTGCTTCTCAAGTAAATATATAAATCTTTTAAAAAAGTAAAAGTATAATCTGAAGAAGTACTTTTTCTATGTAATTTATTTGCAATAGCATTTATTTTAAATGCATGATAACTTCCTAATCTGAAGAAAATAAGCCTACATTTGAAACTCACTATATTTAAAATATCTTTCTGAGCAGCCTTAGCTATAGAGAAATATGAAGAGAAATTTTGTTGTTAATCATTGTATACAAAATAAACTTGAATGTTTATAATTGCTACCTAGAGTAATTTAAATATATTGATATAATCACCTCTATCTCTCAAATAAATGTTTTTAAAAAAGATAAGTTTATGTCAGTGTGAAGAGCTTTTAAAACTATATACACTTATTAAATAATATGCAATTTTCATGAATTTAAAGATTTCTAATATGCATAGCTCCAAATATTTTGTACCCCAAAATAAAATTACACTTTAATTCCATTTTCCATGAACCTTTTGAAATCCTCTCAGATTTATAGTTTAAATATTTTAAATGTTTTAAATTGAATCATCATTTATCACAGATGAATTTAGTCAAATGTATGCAAGTTTTTTGGTACATATATAAAAACACTTCTAGAATTTTGAGCATCACTCACTAAAGAAATTTCAGAATCCTCTTTATTTAAAACTAATTTGTGTGGTGCAGAATGGGGAAATTGCTCTGACTTGTACAATTGGCCATGTTCCATGGGACATGTTACCTGCACAGAGGGAATTTCAAAGCTGAAAGCTAAGATGACATCAAACAGCTCTTGAACTTCTGGAAAATTTAACAACTGGCTACCTGAAGCCCCTATTAACCTGTTCCATCACACTCAAGACTGCCACACTTTACTATTTCAAAAAAATGAAATCCTGGTGTTCAAAAGCTGTTATACAACGTTGGATAGTGAGAACACGTTAAGAGAGAAGTTTGATGAGTCTAAGAGGATAGGATTACTTCTTTCACAAGTGATGCTAATGATCAGACACTAGTATTTAGAGTGGTATTCTATTTTTTTTTTTACATTTTAAGCTTTTATTTAGTGTGAAAGATACATAGGAGAGTGAAGGCTTTATTTATAGGAGAGAGATAGATCTGCGTTCATACCAAGTACCAGGAACCAGCCACGTGGAAGAGCATCCAGGCCAGGAAACATAGGGCAGGTTGGCCCGAAGGCCATGTGCCCTGAAGGCACAGGGCTACAGCCAGCCCCCTACTGGCAAGAGGCCAGGATGACAAAAAGGAATAAAAGGGGGGATAGATACACTGTGTCACAGATTTTTAATCCATTATCAAAGGGGAGTGGCTAATTAACCTGATTGGCCAGTGGGTGCTCAGATGTGGCCAGGTAGGGGCATGAGGTCACACAGGGGCGTGGCAAAGGCATGGTCTTCCAGCTCACAAGCCTAATCAGTGTTAACTTGTATGCCTGTCTACTTCATTTCCCCCTCAGAGACTTCATCCCTTAATCCTAAGGGAAGTTGATAGGTGTAGAATTATCTCTTCTGTAAATGCTTCCTGCTTATAGGGGCATAGTGCAGGCCCTGCCTATCCAGGGTCTAGAATTCTCTGCATAGCCTATCTAACAAATTCGCTTTGTGAGCAGGAGCAGTCTTGGTCATTGCCAATGTCTGTGTCCCCTGCAAGGTCAGTTACTCCCAGAAGTTGAGTTCTGAAACATATATAAGTTTGCTGATTAGCATAAACAAAACTGGAACAAAACCAGTTATAAGTGGGGTGCCCCTTAAGATGAAAACAACATATTTTTCAGATTCCCAGATAGTGGGTAGTGATAGGTTACCCTTATGTAGATTATAACCCATTTAGCTTGAGTATAGAGAATTATAATAGCATAACTCATTAGGTAGCTTTATTATCAATAACAGTTCCCAGAGATAATGAAGAAATGCAGGTACAGCATTTTTGCCTTAAGGTACAGCAGCCTTGATGTGACAAAGGCAAAACTTTACTTATCTTATTGCTTTGAAGAGGTACTAAGGTCTCTGATTGGCTTACAAGAATAATCAAGCATGTCTTTTGCATTCACCTGTGAATATTTAAGAGGCAGAAGTTTAATCCTAATTTAACGGAGGTAGTCATGCTCAATATCACCTGGTAAGGTCCCTTTCACTTAAGCTGAAACTGATCTGAAGAGAATCTTATGAATGGTTTGCTCAGGAATTGTTAATGTTGGAGTTTTTGTTAAAAACGCCTTGATTCCTTGGAACAGCTTTTGTAGCTCCCATGCCCAGCACATTGTGTCTATGTCAGAGGCTTTTTAAGCAAACACACAGCTTAGAATCCAAATCCTGGAATCCATAACAACTTTTGTTGCTATATTTTTCAGTACAGAGTCTGCATCAGGGCCTCTTTAAAGCTATATACAAAAGCATGGAATCCAAATCTTGGAATCCAAATTCCATAGAATCCTGTCATCAGCAGTTCCCAATACCGGAGCTTTTAGTTAGACGCTCCTTAGTTCTCTGGAACAACTTTAGCAGCTACACTTTTCATTACAGAGTCTGCATCAGGGCCTCTTTAAAGCTATATACAAAAGCTTGGAATTCAAATCTTGGAATCCAAATTCCACAGAATTTTGTCATTCTCAGAAATCTCCTCAGCTGCCTTGAAATAGCTGACCCTATGTTAAAACATATGAGATAGAAATTTCACAGAGAGACATGTATCCAAGATTTTATATTTGAGGCACTTAATAAACTTTAAATAAATACCTAAGAATACAGGCATTGGAGCCTGACGCTTAGCCACAGCTAGAATTTATGATGCATAATATCACACAATAGCACAAAGTAAATTTTTGGAGTTAAGTTTTACCATTAATGTTAATACTGTAGCTCTTTTGAGAACAGAGGTCCTACATGGGAAGTTAGTACACAGTGACTCCTGTTGTTAATTTAACAATTAACACTCTTATATGTGACATCAGTGATCACCCAAGGCTCTTGACATAAGCTGCCTAGGCCATGGAAGCCTTTTGAGTTCCACAAACTCCATCAGTATTCAGACAAGGCCATAAGCAAAGTGGAAGTCCTCTCCTCCCTCTGGAGAAAAGTACATTCTACTTTGATGACCACTCCTTTCCACTGGGGTCTCACCCAGGGAGGTTCTCCACATAGGGACACTTTTTCCATGAGTGCCCTGGATTTCCATGCCTGAAATGCTCTTGTGGGCTTTCTAACCAGACCAGAATGCCTTCAGGGGTGATTTTGAGGTCACTGAGTGTTCCTTAAGGAGATTGCCACTCTGTGAGTCTGCTGCAAGGACTCCCTCCCATATTGGAGCATTCACTCCTCTTTAATTTTATTTACTATTAGCAGTTCATACTTAATCCTATAGACAGGATCACTTTAAAACTTAAGATGTTAACATTACCATCTAGCCCAAGGGGATTTGCGATCCCATATCAAGTTTTAAACTGTACCCTTAGAAGTAAGTCTGTAGGAATGTATGCAGAGCTATACAGCTTTACAGTCTCTGTAGGACCTGAGAAAATAAAAACAGACACAGGTCTTCATGAGCTTAATTATTCTTAAGCATTTTACATGGATACATTGCATTAGCTATAATTTCTTAATCCTTCTAGTCGAAGGGCCTCCCAATTATTAAGTGCAGATCTGTCATGGAGTCTCCAAAGGAGCAGATGTAGAACTATCCAGTTAAATCACCTTGTGGGGCCAGCGCTGTGGTGCACTAGGCTAATCCTCTGCCTGAAGAGCCAGCATCCCATATGGACACCGGGTCTAGTCCTGGTTGCTCCTCTTCCAGTCCAGCTCTCTGCTGTGGCCCAGAAAAAGCAATGCAGGATGGCCCAGGTGCTTGGGCCCTTGCACCACATGGGAGACCAGGAGGAGGCACCTGACTCCTGGCTTTGGATCAGCGTAGCTCCAGCTGCTGTGGCCATTTGGGAGGTGAACCATTGGATGGAAGACCATTCTGTCTGTCTCTCTCACTGTTTGTAACTCTACCTGTCAAATAAATAAATAAATTCTTTTAAAATCACCTCGTAACCTGGGGAGACAGGAGGTAAATAGGGCTAAGCTTTGGCCCAGTTATATCTCTGATCATCTTCCTTAACAATTAATCTGACATCTCAGAGCTACTATACCTATTATAGAGCTTAATGTATAAAATCACACTCAGAGAGAAAAATAAGGAAATAACATTGTAAAATCTCATTCAGAGGTGAAAATAACAAACTAACATAATAAAATCCAGCTCAGAGGTGAGAGTAACAAGCTAATATAATAAAATATGATTTAATATACATTGCTCTATTAATCAGCCATGTAGTATGTGGTTGGTCATGGGGGCCACCACCTTGGGGCGGAGTCTGTTGCCCATCTTACTATGAGGGTGGAAGTTCCCATGGTGGGTCTCCATCTTGGAGCATAAGTCCCACCGTCCACATAGAGTGGTATTCTAAAGTTCAACTGTAATGCTCAGAGCATTTTTCTGATTCATTATTTATATTTCTTGCTGTGTTGATCTGACAAAGAACCCATTGAAATATATAAATTGCTCTGCTGAAGCCATGGTATACAAAGAAAATCCTCAGCACTATTGTACATAGTGAAATACATTTCTTTTCAATCATATGTAACACAAGTGTACATGCATTAACAATTGCTACTCATAGATTATTGGGATATCCAGCAATGATCACCACATCCAAATGTTTTGTTCTTTAAATTAAATAACAGATATGTCCATCCCAAAGCATAGAAAAAATTATAGCACAAAGAACTTTCCTTTGAGATCTCAATATTAGAATGTAAAAGTAGAGAAATGGTTTCACACCAGTGGGAAGAAACTACACATTTCTCCTGATTGTAAGAACATATTTCTTTCAGGATAGATATTGGAATCATTTATAATAATTCTACACTGGTGTTACTTGAGGGATTGGCAACTCAGCTTTGGAAGTAATAGAGAATCCAAATTGGCAAGACTCAACTCAAAAGAAGCCTTGCTCAAATCTCACTTGACCACACTTTGAAGCACTGTACAATGTACCTGAAGCGTACAAGTACCTGCTCTCTAGAAAAGAGCTGTCTTACACGGGGTGAACAGAAGGGAAGTTGCCACAGGAATACACAAACACATCTTGTCTTCTGGGTAGTGTGCATGGGTATTTTTGAGTAGTCAAGTTTTGTGTGTTTCTACGCATGTACTGTGGCATTCCTAAAGATAAGTTTTCCTACTTTATACCTAATATTAATTACAATATCAGGGGGAATCTTCCCTACATGGGCACTTACTGCAAAACACTAAACATGAATAAGAATGTTTTTATGATTAAACTCCCCATTAGTAGCCACACAGCATAATTAATCTGCCCTGCAGCTCTATTGTGTGGTGATAGCTATGGGAATGTAAATGGAAACAGTCTTGTCATTTTGTTTGCTACCTAACAGTTGTAATCCCTCTATTTTCTATATATTGCCAGCTTCCTAGATTCCTTAAATGGTCAAATGTGATAATATCCAGGAAATCACTTTACAAGCTGTCCCATAAATAAGTATGGAATGTCATCCGAGAAGTGACTATGGCATATTGAAAACATATTTTCACAACACGGTTGTACTTTATTCCAACTCTTATATTAGATTAAGTGACATCTGTTCTCTATTCTCATCTCTCTCATATACTTACACAACCAACTCCTTCTACTCTGGAATATACTATCCCTCAATTGAGGGAGAGGCTCCTCTACAACACAGAAGACTTAAGTGTGAGGAGGTATGTCAAACTTGGTAAAGTTCATGCCAGTGAAGGCCTGGAGTGTTAGAGATACTGTTCCTTACTTGATTATATTTTAATGCCTTTATTTTGAAAGAGCTCTGTCATATACTTAGCTATAAAACAATGTCACATGAAAAAAGAGTACTGCATGGAACATGATAAGGTTTCTATAATGAAGAGTTGTATAATTCAAAATTATATCTAATAACAAATTTGGCAAGGTTGCCAGGATTTTTCACTTAAAAAAATCACACTGACATACAACTAAAGTCGAGTATCAAAAAATGATGAACGAGTTAGCAAATCTGTGTCCATCCTTCCTTTTGAAGGTAGTAATTTATTTCAATGGTGTTTTCTCTTTATATTCCATTATTATCAATTACTATATTCACTGTGTTCAAGTGCTTACTTCAAAATGTATTTGCCACATTAAATGAAATTCTTATATAGTATTATCCATGTATCCAGTGGGTTTAAATGCATATGCACTGAAAAATAAATATAGCGTATGTATTTATCACAATAAATAAATCATAGGTAAAGCTTACACTTTAATAGTCACAAATAAAATTCAATATTTCAGGGGAAAGCCTTAATATAGGTATTTAATTTGTTCTAAGAAAAAAGTTTTTTTTTTCAAATTAGGAGAAACATAGATTTCTGTTCAGAAAAATGAATAATCATGCAATTCTCATAAATCTTTAACACTCAAACATACACAGAGTGGGTGTTGGAAGAACATTCTCAATGAGAATATTTACCTATAATGTAAATTTGCCTCATGAGCTCATCAGGACAGTGTCTCAAAGACATCCTGTACTTTCAAGATTAATGGTAAGGCTGGCACCATGGCTCACTAGGCTAATCCTCCTCCTGTGGTGCTGGCACCCCAGGTTCTAGTCCCAGTTGGGGCACCGCTTTCTAGTCCCAGTTGCTCCTCTTCCAGTCCAGCTCTCTGCTGTGGTCCAGGAAGGCAGTGGAGGATGTCCCAAGTGCTTGGGCCCTGCACCTGCATGGGAGACCAGGAGGAAGCACCTGGCTCCTGGCTTTGGATCAGCACAGTGCGCCAGCCAGAGCAGCCATTTGGGGGGATGAACCAATGGAAGTTAGACCTTTCTCTCTGTCTCTCTCTCTCACTTTCTAACTCTGCCTGTCAAAAATTAAAAAAAAAATTTAATTGGTAAGATAGTCCAGACATGCAGGTCATAAACAGATTTTAGTAAATTCTACAGCTAAGCTCAAAAGGCAAGGGTCTACTTTGATGGTACTATTTCTTTGTCTCCTCATGTTACACTATTTCCTTTCCTTAGCAATCTTACGTACTCATGGAAATTCTCAAGGATCATATTCTAGGTTCCAAAAGGTAAAGAGAGGAAGCTCAATTTTATGGAACATGAAACTAAAGCTTCTGTGAACAGTCCCTACATATTAGCGGAACTTTCTAACTGTAGGAGCCAACAACAACAAGTTATGAAAAATTTAATTACAGCAACTTTCCCAAAATGTCTAGAATGTAAATTTCTCATTTTAAGAGATAACCATTTAATACAACATAAGACTTTGAAATTTTAATCAACTTTAAGAAAATAATCAATTTTCCTAGGATTACCATGAGTGCATTAGCTCATCTTATAAAGAAATGACTTCAGAATTCTTTTATTTTTGAACTTCTCATTTTACACACTGTTTTGAAGGGCTCATAAGACAAACTCAACTAATGGAAGCAGAATAATTTCAGAAGAATGTCTTTTACTCACTTGTTGAAGTAAGGGAATCTAGTCTTCAAAATTATGACTATTACTTTGTTGATTGCATCAGGCTAGAGATACTCCTGTGGCATTCAAATCCTTCCTTAATGATGTCCGCTATTTATTTTAAAAATTAATTAATATTAATTTAATTATGTCATGATATAATATTATATTTATATATCAATATGATTGTAATATTTAAGAAGCCATTAGGACTTAGTGTAATACTTGCTTCTCTGAATTATTATTAACTGCATAACTAATGAGTATTCATATAAAAAACAGCTACTTTGAAAAAGAAAGCTGTATTAGCATTCTTTAGTTGAATAAAAAGACAAGTTTGAGCGGTGCACTCCAGATGTGGGGATCACTTTGTTTCTTTAAAATGGAGCCAGCTACACAGGGACAATAATTGGAGAAAGAAGGAGAAATCACATCACCAGCCTTTGCAGGAGGGACTGTGCTTGGGAGGCTCAGAGGCCCCCCCGCCTTTTTTTTTTTGGAAGCTGCATCATCCTTGCTGGGACAGAGGCAGGCAGGTCAGGCTAGAGAACTGATCTGGGTCCTTCACTGTCACTCTCAAAGTCTTACATAAAATTATCTCCACATTCCATAGAAATGCCATGGTTTTTCAGGAAAAATACAGACCTGAGACAATAGTTTATTTTGGCTGGAACTACAGTTCCCAAACTGAAGAGTTACTGCCAGAAATAGAAATGAGTTTGGAAAAAAGTTTCTCTGAACTGAGATGCAGGAAAGTGCTCCTGCATTAATTCTCTGGTGCTCTGGGACCCCAATCAAGGATCCTTTGTTAAGAACCTCTCAAAGTGATGAGTCACTCACAGGAAGTGGGAAGCTTTGGGTCTGCAGTCTACTTACCAAGGGAATTCCCTTTTCCTCGGGCACCCCCTTGCCAGCAGAGGTATAAAAAGGCAACAGCAAGGCCTACCTGGTGATGATGAGGCATTGCCCAAGTGTGGGCAGCCAGGTCATTCACTCACTAAGGCACAACCACCCTGGGCTCTGGGCAGGGCTCTCACAACTCCTTGAGTCCCCCAAGCACCTGCTGCTCCTGGGCTTCCCCATCTTTGTTTCCCTGTACTCTTTCCTTAAGCATGGCAACTTCTCCCTGGGCTGATCTCCTCTAGGACTCATCCCCATGTCTTCCACAACTCGCCATTGTCAACATGTTACTTACCATGTGACTTCCACTCAACCCATATTTATTGAATATTTGCAGTGGGAGATATTCTGTTCCTCACTAGGAAACTGATGAGTAAATAATATACCATGTGATTTAATTAAGTAGCTTATGGAAGTAGTGGGCTTGTGTTGGGTGGAAGGTGGGGTGTTGGGGGTATGGGGAGTGGGAGTGGTACAGGAGGGCAAATCATGAACAAGAATAAAAATAAGTTCATAAATATCTAGTAACATCAAAGTACTGATTGAGTGACTGAAGAGAGATGCAAACATCCATTGGTCATCAAAGAAGAAAAAGGCACATGCAACTGGGGAACCATGAAAAGCTTTCATGAGCAGATCAGGTGTACCACAGCTCTTAAAGAAAGGACAGAGCCTCTACAGTGGCAGAAAAGGGCTTTCCAGGTGACAAGAAAAATAAAAGCAAAAAACATGAGCAGGAGGCATAAAACAGTATCTGGAGTACAAAATACAGAAGGGAGCGATGAGAAACTGATTGCAGAATGATAGGTTAAGGCCATGCGGGGCCTTGAATGAATGACAAGCTGAGAGAGGCAGTTGTTTGTGGGCTGAAAAAGTGTTGTCACAACAGAGAGGAAGGGGGATGGCAAAAGTACAGGCATCCAATCTAGGGGACCATAGGGCCCTGAAGACTAGACAGGGACATGGTGATGTTGACAAGCCATCATGAAGTCAGGAACGAGCTGAAGTCCAGCAGAGAGTCCAACATTCCGGGAAGAGTAGGGATAAATTTCACTCACCTAAAAAGACTAAAATGTTTTCCTGCCCCTTTTTTCTACACTGCCAATAAAACTTAACTGCAAATTATATTTGGTTTGGATTTTTTTTTCTGTTCCAAAACCTCTAACAAACAATGAGTTGCCTATACACTTATTTGTTTGGTTTAGTGCTGTACTATATATACATATTTCTTTCCTGGGCTTCTAAAATATCCTGAATCTAATCATTAACATTTTTCTACATTTCCATACATTTAATAAGCAATCTCAACTCATATATTCTAACATAATTGCACCTAGGGATATCTTTGCTAATGTTCAGTAGTAATAATGCCTTTTCCACCACACAAGGTTTACAGAGCAATCCTCAATTAATTCCCAACTAATCTTTATTTTAAAAAATTCACAAGTGAATAGTCCTCCTGCTTCTCACATCCTCATGCCCTTTGTTGGGGCAGCTTCATTGCACAATGTATGGCTGGAAACCCAGCAGGCCCAGATGTTTTCATGGGAGAGATGCTGCACCCCCTCAAAATTCTCTACGTTGACTCTCCGCAAATCCAAGATGAACGCTTTATCCCCACTGTCCTGCTAAAAGTGCTTCAAATCTCCTTTAGGAACTCCTTCTGCTTGTCAGCTACCTGATTGGCGATTCTGGAATTCAGACTGGAAATTCGAAAAGACTGAATCTTTCGTGAGGCTTTAAAAGTTAATGTTTCTATGTTGTTAATTGCCACTGTCTGATTCTATTAAGCTTTCTTACTTTTCCCCTGGAAATGCTAGCCTAGTTTCTGGCATGTTCCCCAACCTTTCCCAGAAAAATGGTCTCCTCCCTGTTCCTCTAGGGGCCTGGAACTCTCCCTAGTTGACCTTACATTTTTGAATATGTTTTTTTGTTTGCCTTCTCACTTCCACAATACCACTTTCTGACACTCATATCCATTGTTATGGCACATTTGACTGCATTTTAATTGCGGAGCTACAACTTACTGATCTAACATCTCAGTATCTCTGAGTCCATTTGTCTTTTGATAACTGCCCAAATTCGATGTTTATACATTGTCCTCAATTAAGAATGACTTTAAGATGCATATTTGTCCTCAAATCTATGCTTGCATTTTCTTCTAAAAAACAGCTGGTTGATGCAAGTGTCTATTTTTAAAAAGTTTTTTGTAAAATCATGCTCTTTTATGTTTCACTTTTAAAGATGCTTCATTTTTTATCATATTTAGTTTCTCTTGGTGTTGGAGTTCTCATAATCTCTTGTTCTGTTGAGAAGGTCCCTCTTTCAGCAGCTGAAAATTAAGAAGGTTGGTCCTTATGTCTAAACCAACAGGACACTTTAGTGGAAGGAAGGGTTCTGCATTTGCATTATCCCATACATTAGCCACACACAGATATGGTGTGCATGGAATGTGGTTCATTGAATCAACAGATTGCATTTTTAAGTTTACCTAATTAAAATTTAAAAAGCCTTGAGTGGCTATCAGTTCCCTTACTACACAGCATGAAAGAGTATTATAATGGAACAGGCAGGAATGTTTGTGTCCCATGTGGATTGAGCACCTGGTTTTCAGTCACTGTTGCAGTCCTGGCTTCACTTCCAATTCCAGCTTCCTGCTAATGTATTGGGAGGCAGCAGGTAATGAATGAAAAACTTAAGTCAGGGCCACCTGTGGGGAGCAACTCGGACTAGACTAAGTTACTGGAATTAAGACTTATTCTATGCATCTGCTCTCCCACAATATGGTGCTGGGAGAGGAGGAAAAACAACTTTTACACAGCTGCCTCCAGTTTGACCAGTAACCTGCAGGAGCTGATCCTGCTCCTGATTGGAGGAGAGCAGCGTACTCGGCATGTGGGTAGCAGAGTTGGGATTGGTGGAAGAGGACTATAAAGGAGGAGAGAGCCAACATGCACTGGGAACATCTATCTGAAGGAACACCTGAGCAGCCCCGGAGAGAGCCAGCTGGCGGTGTGCCGCTCCCCCGCGGAAGTGGGGAAAGTGGCAGGGGGCACTGCCCTTCCACCTCCGGTAGCCAACCCGGGAAGAATCAGCAGCAAACCCGGGAAGGGCCGAGCAGACAAAAGAACAGCGCAGGGTCCTGTGTCGTTCCTCCATGAAGAGGGGGAGCGACAGCCACCCACACAGGAGACCTGGATGGATTTCCAGGCTTCTGGCTTTGCCCTGGCCCAACCCCAGCTGTGGCAGCCATTTGCAGAATGAATCAGCAAATAAGAGATCGCTTTCTGCCTGTGTCTGTCTCTCTGTTCCTCTGACTTTCAAAAAAATAAAACAAATATTTTTATAAAAGGGAATATTACAATTATCACTGATAACCACAGATACAGCTGTGCATTGTAGTAAATCTGTAATGCCTTGTTGGGCAGACATGTCTGAAAAGAATGACATCCAGAGGACAAGTGCTTGTGTCTTAGGACTTCTCATTGAGAAAAGAGACTCTTCTTATCTTGGAATTCTCAACCCTGATGGTGTGTAAGAATCACCTGGGGACTTTTTGTAGGCTGACAGTGTCCCGATGAAATGATGAGACACTTGGGTCTTGCACCAAATTACTGGGAAAAATGAGAACAGAGACTAGGATGGCAGAAATGAGCTGTCATTTGTCACATGCTGAGGAACACTGAACAGGACGTGCACATGTCCCATACCCCATTCTCCCATTTCATGCTATGATTTCCATGGATTGTCAAATTTAACACATGGCAGCTCCACTCTAGATGAACTTAATTGTAATCCAAGAGGCTTCTGTATCTTTCGAAAGGACTTGTATTACTCCAGTGCTCACAAAATTTGAGAATCACTGGTTTATGAAGAAGTCCTGATGCACAGAGAATATGAACTATCTTTCCTTAAGATCCAAAGAGATCAGGAAAAAGGAATCAATTTAATAAACAATATTTATTAAAAAAAAAAAAACACTCATCAAGGAGCAGGCTTTGTGGCATGGCTGGTTAAGCCACTGCTGGTGACATTGGCATCCCATATCAGAGTGCAGGTTTGAGTCCCAACTGCTCTGCTTCTAATCCAACCTCCTATTAATGCACCTGATGGTCCAAGTACCTGGGCTCCTGCTACCCATGTGGCAGACTAGAAAGGAATTCCTGGCTCCTGGTTGCTGGCTTTTGCCTGGCCCAGCCCTGGCTGCTTTGGGTATTTGGGAAGTGAAGCAGTACATGGAAAACCTCTCTGTCTTTCTTTCTCTGTCACTCTGCCTTTCAAATTAGTAAATAATCTTTTTATAAAAAGAAATGAAAAGACTGACCAAAATGCATTACCATGTGCATTATGTTAACTCCCTTACAGAAAATAATGGTAACTGTGTTGCACAAGTAGATTTGCCACCAACTTTCCTTCCTAGGTGGTTTATGGAACCTATCTCAGAAGATTCCATGGGAAGATTACTGATGGTCTGCCCGCCCTCCCTTTCCTTGTACTTTATTCACTGGCCGGGCCACCCATGTGGTCATCAGTGTCTCAGATCCATGGTTCTAATCCTGTAGCACTGTTTGACAAGGGTTAACAATAATCCTCTGCAAAGTGGATCATACAGACACAGACATCCTGAACTGAAGCAGCATCATTCTATCAAGGTCCTCATAAAAGGGATTTTTAATCTATTTTTTAAAGCCAGTGAATTTAAAAAATTTGAAAGCAGTTTATTTTTCTTTAACTCACCAATGTTTGTGCCACTATCAAATAGTACAATGCAGCTTGCTTAATAGTCCTTATTTTACCCAAATGTCCAATAATTTCAAGTTTTATTAGTACTTGGCATTTTAAAAAAGATGAGCTGACTATATATAATGTTCAACAATGTATAAATGTATAAAATGCATAAAGCTCAACAATGCATAATGTGGGGAGCAATTCGGACTAGACTAAGTTACTGGAATTAAGACTTAGTCTATGCATCTGCTCTCCCACAATATGGCGCTGGGAGAGAAGAAAACAGCTTCTGCACAGCTGCCTCCAGTTCAGCCAATAAACTGTAGGACTTGCTCCTGATTGGAGGAGAGCAGCGTGTTCGGCGTGTGGGCAGCCGAGTTAGGATTGGCGGAGGAGGACTATAAAGGAGGAGAGAGACGGCATGCACCAGGAACATCTAAGGGGAACACCTGTGCAGCCCCCGAGAGAGCCGGCCGGCGGTGTGCCGCTCCCCTGCGGAAGTGGGGAATGTGGCCAGGGGGAACTGCCCTTCCACGGAGGTGGAAGGGATAGTAGCCAACCCGGGAAGAACCAGCAGCAAACCCGGGGAGGGCCGAGCAGATGAAAGAACAGCGCAGGGTCCTGTGTCGTTCCTCCACGAAGAGGGGGAGCGACAGCATAACTCTGCAGAGATGGCTATAGCATCTCATGTCTCATCTAAAAGTAATGCCACAGGATATTCATACATATTGGTTAACAGGAAATTGGATTTCATAGTTACCAGATTATTAAAAGTATAGACACCTTATATTTTAAAATACACATTTTTAGCTTGGTATGATAAACTTTTTAATAAATGTGCACTTATTTTTTCCATACTTAATAAAAAATGGTAAATATATAACATATAACCAAAGGTATTAGATGTTAGAAAGCATCCATTGATATCAACCATTCACAAACACAATGAGACTTTAGTGACTGTTCATCTACTTTTCCTGTGGGTTGAGCAAACATTTTCCAGGTTCACCCTACTACTGAAAACGTGGGTCTGGAAGCCTCAGAAAATCTCAACCATGAAGGATTCATTCATCTTCAGAGCAGCAGTTTCTATACGAGAAGTAAGATTTGCCAAACAAATAGGATTTACCTGACTCTATGCAAGTAATAGTCTTTACTACCACCGGAAAATGTGATGAGTAATTAGGGGGCATGCATCTGACAAGGTGTCATGCAGATTTTAATAAAAACAATGCATGCAGATTGGCAAAAAGATACTGCAGTCTGTGGGTTAAAAATAAATGAATCTGGTGGGTTAAAAATAAATGAATCTGATAGGCAACAAGAGCTAAACACACACACAGAGCATGTAAAACTAGTGAAATCTGGGTAATGTTGATGGATTGTATCAAAATGAATTTTCTGGTTGTGCTATTATATTGCAATTATTCAAGTTACTGCTGTTGGGGGAAGCTAGGTAAAGGATTTATAGGATACCTCTACATTATTTCTTTAAATACTGCTTGTGAATTTACACTTGTTCAAAATAGAGTTTTTGTAGTGAAGTGCTAAGCAGAAACAAGTGTATTGGACAAATATTTGTTAAAACCAAACAAAATCAATTACCAGTGCAAAAGTAATCAACTATTCAATAAAGGCTTTAATGATTGGGTTAAGAAATTCTAGATGAAAGCCTATGAATAGATACTCCAAAATTCTTATCAAAGGAAATCAGATAGTGAATACAGTATTGCAATTCACTAGGGGTTCTTGGCTAAATGATGGATGCAGAACACCTTCTGGAAAATTTCCTGAATGAATCCTTCACAGTGAGTTCTAGGTACTCACATCATGAAGTAAAAGAACACTGTCTTGAATGCTAATGATGTATAATCGTGCTCTAAAGAATAATTTTGCCAGAAAAACACTGCACTCAATAAAACAAGATTACACTCAAGAGCCAGTCCAAGCAAAGTTACATAGTGTGTCAGCGATAGATATCAGGCACTTTGTGTGTCATATGCATCAAACTTTATGATTAAACATTTGTATAACAAGTGTGGAATAGCTTCAGGTTAATGCAGAATTCTAAGAAGATAAATGATCGAGTCAATATATTACTGTGTGGTATAGTAAAGAAATCCTACAAGATCCCACTAGGGAAGAATAAAAACAGATAAAAATGCTCAGAGGACAGTTAACTTAGGAGTTCTGTGGGGAGGGGAATACATTAAATTCCAGAGACACAAAGTGCCAGTAGGAATAAAATAAAGGATGATGTCAAATAGGATGAATTTGGTCCATGCTGAGTAGAATAAAGCCATGGCACTGAGAATCAAATGTAAGTGTAGATGAGAAGTGTCGCTCCCCCTCTTCGTGGAGGAGCAACACAGGACCCTGCGCTGTTCTTTCGTCTGCTCGGCCCTCCCCGGGTTTGCTGCTGGTTCTTCCCGGGTTGGCTACTATCCCTTCCACCTCCGTGGAAGGGCAGTTCCCCCTGGCCGCATTCCCCACTTCCGCAGGGGAGCGGCACACCGCCGGCCGGCTCTTCTCGGGGGCTGCACAGGTGTTCCTTCAGCTAGATGTTCCCCATAGATGTTCCTGGTGCATGTTGTCTCTCTCCTCCTTTATAGTCCTCCTCTGCCAATCCCAACTCGGCTGCCCACACACCGAGCACGCTGCTCTCCAATCAGGAGCAAGTCCTACAGTTTATTGGTTGAACTGGAGGCACCTGTGTAGAAGCTGTTTACTTCTCTCCCAGCGCCATATTGTGGGAGAGCAGATGCATAGAATAAGTCCCAATTCCAGTAACTCAGTCCAGTCCAGATTGCTCCCCACAGATCCCCCTTTCTTTTTATTTTTTGGCGTTGATACGCGCCTGTCTTCGGTGTCCCGCGGCACACACTCTGCTCTACTTGCTAGAGTTGCCACAGGCTCTTACAAGTCCTATCCATCAGGCAAACCGAATCCGGGTCCTCTCTTCGCCATGTTGTGAGGAGGTTTTTAGGCGCTGATGCGTGCCTGTGTTCGGTGCCCTGCAGCGCATGCTCTGGTCGAGCCTGCAGGGGCTTACAAAACCTATCAGGCAAACCGAATCCAAGCCTTCTCATTGCCTTTTTGTGGGGAGGCCTTACTGATGTTAATTCGTGCCTGTCTTCGGTGACCTGCAGCGCATAAGCTGCTAGCCGCCGCAGGTGCTCATCGTGCTCATCGCCTCACTTAATCAGGCAGACCAAATCCAAGCTTTCTCATTGCCATGTTGAGGGGAGGCCTTATTTTTCTCTATTTCTCTATCTCCGGGCATTCCTATTTCTCCCATTTTACTTCTGTCTGCCAACATTCCTATTTCTCTCACTTTACTTCTAAACTTCTGTTTCTCTTATCCCCGCAGCTTCCCGGCACCTCGCCCCGCCGGCGGGTTCCCGGCTCTGCGCCGCTTCAGCTGTTTCTCTTATCCCCGCAGCTTCCCGCTGCCCGCCCCGAGGCTACTTCTCCGCGGCTTCCCGGCTGAGCCACTTCAGCCCGCGCCTCTTTCATCTGCGCAGCTTCCCGGCTTTGCATGGCTTGGCTTCGCGCGCTCCGCGGTCTCCACGCCTTCGCGTCTGCACCACGGCCTCGCGCCAGCCCCGTTCCCTATCTATTCACGCCCCGTGCTCTCTCTGCACGCGGCGGCTTCCGCGAGTAACACAGCGTAGCTTACGTGTCCGCCACTAGCATTCAATCTAAGTTCCCCGGGCTAGCCTGGCGAATTCAACCCAGCATACGTCTCCGCCCCACGGTTTGGCTTCCCGTCCTTTGCTCCCCGGGCTAATCAGACGGATCCCAACCAGGCTCACGTTTCAGCTTCTGGTTTCAACTTTTCGCCCCCTATTCCCGGGCTAACTTGAGAATCCCAAAGTGGCTTTCGTGTCCGCCTTGGCCTGCCCCCCGCGGCTTCAATTTCCCTAACATTTTTCTCTACCCGGTATGTTTCCCCAAGCTTTCCTCCAACAATACTCCTCCCTCATTTCTCCTGGCCTCTCCCCACAGTCCGTATCTGAGTCTGTTTGTTCTAGCTTTCACTTTCGCTTTCGACCTTAGAGATTTCTCCCAGCTTCCCCCCGTAGTCCGTATCCGAGTCTATGCCTAGGCTTTCAACAGCTTCCTCCGGCACCTCTTTCGTCCGGCTTTTCCCTAGGCTGTTTGCTAGTCTCTCTCTCCGATATTTTCCCAGTTCTTCCCGTTTCTTCCCTCCTAAGTTTCCTATCCGTCCTAGGTTTCCTATCCGAGCTAGGTTTCCTATCCGAGTCACGGCACCATTATGTCGCTCCCCCTCTTCGTGGAGGAGCAACACAGGACCCTGCGCTGTTCTTTCGTCTGCTCGGCCCTCCCCGGGTTTGCTGCTGGTTCTTCCCGGGTTGGCTACTATCCCTTCCACCTCCGTGGAAGGGCAGTTCCCCCTGGCCGCATTCCCCACTTCCGCAGGGGAGCGGCACACCGCCGGCCGGCTCTTCTCGGGGGCTGCACAGGTGTTCCTTCAGCTAGATGTTCCCCATAGATGTTCCTGGTGCATGTTGTCTCTCTCCTCCTTTATAGTCCTCCTCTGCCAATCCCAACTCGGCTGCCCACACACCGAGCACGCTGCTCTCCAATCAGGAGCAAGTCCTACAGTTTATTGGTTGAACTGGAGGCACCTGTGTAGAAGCTGTTTACTTCTCTCCCAGCGCCATATTGTGGGAGAGCAGATGCATAGAATAAGTCCCAATTCCAGTAACTCAGTCCAGTCCAGATTGCTCCCCACAGAGAAGGAGAAGTCATCAATGGAGATCATTAATGTGAAGACATTTGGAAAGCAAATTAAAATTAGTTATGTAAAGCAGGGAATTTTATGTGTGTGTTTGGGATTAGAGTCATGATTGACCAAAAAAAAAATGTGGAAAAATCAACCCTATTTTCCACACTTGATTTTGTTTTGAGAGTCTTGAAAACAGAAGGATCTGGGATAACCATGAGAGGTCAGAGTTAGGGTCTTTGCAGAGTTCAGTGATTATTGGAGGAGGAAGGAACAGGTGCGTCTGGTGTGCACAGGTGATGGGAAGATGATGTGGACCAGAGAGGGGGAGAAAGAAGGAAAGCATGTCTGCTTAGTGCAAACAAAATGGTCAATCATGGATATTTTTGAGCAGCTGCTGGAAAAGATGACCATTCAATTTAAGAAACCAGCAGTTATCTAAGAATGAAGAGAGAAAGTTAAGCACTTGAGACAAGGAAGGGTTGCTTGGTATAATTGGAGCTATTTTATTACTTTATCTGGACAAAAAGACAAGTAAAACTATAGGTAAAATTCAATTTCACAAAATTGCTTTAAAATAAAAAAAAATTTGAAGAGGAAATAGATTCTTCAATTCATCAATGGTTATCCAAAATATTATTCTATTTATGGAAAGTATCTCTAATTTATAATAGATCTCATGTGTACATGACCAGATATGACACATTAAAAGGCTACGAGGTGTCAAAAATATTCAGGCACTTTGTTAGCAGGAGCTACATCACTGGAATGTTCAAAATATGAAGCTAAGAAAATGTATTGGTGTTTACATTCATAAAACAAGGATGAAAAATGA
This sequence comes from Oryctolagus cuniculus, assembly GCF_051225735.1. Lineage (NCBI taxonomy): Eukaryota > Metazoa > Chordata > Mammalia > Lagomorpha > Leporidae > Oryctolagus > Oryctolagus cuniculus. The sequence continues at coordinate 19,417,523 of NC_142885.1, read as the reverse complement.
CTTAGGTAATCATAAAACCTGATTCAGAGAATGGTATCTTATACCCAAGTAAAGCGTTTTGTCAAATTTCATTGTGTTCACTCAATGGCAGTAGCCAACATTTTAAATGATGCTGAGATTTATTTTTATTGGGAAGGCTAAAACTTAAGGTTTCAATAGGGGCACCGGTTTGAGTCCTGGCTGCTCCACTTCCGATCCAGCTCTCTGCTATGGCCTAGGAAAGCAGTAGAAGACAGCTCAAGTCCTTGGGCCCCTGCACCCACGTGGGAGACCTGGAGGAGGCTCCTGCCTCCTGGCTTCGATATACTTCCAGTGTTGTGATAAAAGCCAATGTTTTCAAGCACAGAGGGAGGAGGGGTAACGAACAAAACATGTTTTTTTTTTTTAATTTATTTTATTTTTTTTTTTTACAGGCAGAGTGGACAGTGAGAGAGACAGACAGAGAGAAAGGTCTTCCTTTGCCGTTGGTTCACCCTCCAATGGCCGCCGCGGCCGGCGCGCTGCAGCCGGTGCACCGCGCTGATCCGATGGCAGGAGCCAGGAGCCAGGTGCTTTTCCTGGTCTCCCATGGGGTGCAGGGCCCAAGCACCCGGGCCATCCTCCACTGCACTCCCTGGCTTTTTAAGTTTAAGAGTAGAAATCAGCTTACAGGGTGTCAACATAATGGCCTCCATTCATAGTTACTATGAAATAAAGATTAAATGTTAAATATTTAGCATCAAATTTCTAATCTGAGGGAAAACTTATATATTGTCATATCTTGCACTTAATGGTTTTCCTTTTCAAATATTTTAGAGACGTACACAGAACTGGAAAATATTCCCATTTTTATTTACATTCTTCCTTTCATTCACTGATGACTTTCAACAATAAAGCATCTTCATTTCGAAGAGTTCTTACCCCAAAATTAATCTACTACTCCAAGAAAAAGATTCTATAGTTTTGAGACTTTTAAATTGTTCAACATTATCCTTAATCTTTGAGATCCAACAGAGTATTTTTTTTCTACTCTAAAGCAAATACTAAAATACACAACTCAGTAACAGAAATGAAGAGTAAAACACAATGATGGAATATCTAGGAAAAATTACAATATGATGCACAATCAGTTTGAGCAAGATGTAACTTTGGGTTTAACTTTCAATTTATTAAGTGCACTGTGTACCTGTCATTCTACAATGCCAAGCATATAGACAAACACTGTTCCACAACAAATGTTTTATGAGTTGGTAGCTATAAATAAAATATTTGCCATTCTACAAAAATCTAATATAATGCAACATCTAATAAAATTCATGTCCCCAAATCATGTGCTGTTTTGGATTAAGTTCTGATTTTTAGGAAATACATACTTTTTTTTTAAGATTTATTTTATTTATTTGAAAGAGTCACAGAGAGGTAGAAACAGAGAGAGAGGGAGAGGTCTTCCATCGGCGAGTTAACTTCTCAAATGGCCCCAATGGCTGGAACAGAGCCGATCCGGAGTCAGGAGCTTATTCCAGGTCGCCCACACAGGTACAGGGGCCCAAGGACCTGGGCCATCCTCCTCTGCTTTCCCAGGAGCATTAGCAGGGAGATTAAAAATAGAGCATAAGCCGGCGCAGCGGCTCACTAGGGTAATCCCCCGCCTTGCGGTGCCGGCATACCGGGTTCTAGTCCCGGTCGGGGCGCCGGATTCTGTCCCGGTTGCCCCTCTTCCAGGCCAGCTCTCTGCTGTGGCCTGGGAGTGCAGTGGAGGATGGCCCAAGTGCTTGGGCCCTGCACCCCATGGGAGGCCAGGAGAAGCACCTGGCTCCTGGCTTTGGATCAGCGCGGTGCGCCGGGCGCAGCACGCTGGACGCGGCGGCCATTGGGGGGTGAACCAACAGCAAAGGAAGACCTTTCTCTCTCTCTCTCTCTCACTGTCCATTCTGCCTGTCAAAAAAAAAAAAAGAGCATCTTGGACTCAAACCGGTGCCCATGTGGGATGCTGCTGCTGCACACTGGGACTTTAACCTGCTGCGCCACAGCTCCAACCCCAGTACATCAGTATTTTTTTTAAAAGTTGATAATTGCAGCCAGGGTCAAGAGGTGTCATCATGCTTTTAGCTTTCGTTGGCTGGTAGGAATCTGCTCTAGAACCTCCCCCAGGGAACGCCACCGACACAGGTTCACAGAGAAGATGACTTTTCTCCATCGAGGTCACTGCCACACACAAGGCCTTGCTGTGCTGTCCTTCTACCCGGGGTCAGTCCTCTCGAGGGTGTAGTCTGCTCTTTAAGCTCTCGGGCTCCTGAAGGACTTCCCACTTGAGACAGGGCAGTAGTCACGGATCCTGGGACGTGCAAATCCATGTCGGCTGGTTTCCCAGAGCCCACCTCAGCCCACCTGTGCTGCAGGGCAGCCCCGCATCAGCTTCGCAGCTGAGCTCACGAGGCTTTGCCTTCTCGTTGTTTCTGTGTCCTCTGGATTACCCTTCCCAGGCTTTTTTTTTATATATATATATATACAGAAGATCAGTTTAGTATACATTAAGATTTCAACAGTTTGCACCCACATAGAAACACAAAGTGAAAAATACTGTTATACTCGTTATAGCATTAAATCTTAATGTACAGCACATTAAGGACAGAGATCCTACATGAGGAGTAAGTGCACAGTGACTCCTGTTGTTGACTTTACAAATTGACACTCCTGTTTATGGCATCAGTAATCTCCCTAGGCTCCAGTCATGAGTTTCCAATGCTATGGAAGCCTTTTGAGTTCACCGACTCTTATTTTATTTAGACAAGGTCATAGTCAAAGTGGAAGTTCTCTCCTCCCTTCAGAGAAAGGTACCTCCTTCTTTGAAGACCTGTTCTTTCCACTGGGATCTCACCCACAGAGATCTTTCATTTAGGTCTTTTTTTTTTTTTTTTTACCAGAGTGTCTTGGCGGAAATACATACTTACATTCACTAATTTGAAAGAACATACTTACAATATATATTGTATATCCCCCACAAAAAAATAGCATTACACCAATTAATCAATTTTAGTTATTTTAACTGAAAGTGGGCAGTTTATACCCTGTTCCCACACTGCTTGGAGAACAATCAAATGTAATGGAAGCCAAGCAATTGACACTATTTATAGACATTCTCAGAAGCACCTACTTTGTATTGATTGTTTTAAGCACCATAGTAAACTTTCGATTTTTAAGAGTCCCTTTGAAGATGTAGCAGACGTCGGCTTGCTAATCGTGCTGGAAAGCATAGTGGGTTCAAAGTTACAAAAATGTTAACACATATAAATTAGTATTAAACTTGGTTATTTTCAATTGTTAATAAAATAAACTATAATGAAGGCCTAAAGTCCATAAATATTTGTTTCTGAACCCTTAAGCTTCTATGATTTGTATGTGTGTGCATTCATGTGTGTTTGTGAAAGGGAAATGCATATAAACGCGTACTGGGAAATGTTACACATTGTACTTTTAGCATCATTACTATGGATACAGATGTGAGGTTTATAAATATTTGTGGTGCTTTTCAATATTTCTAGTGATTCAAATGCTGTTAGAATTTAGCATGGTCATTAACACTACATGTACAGTTCGGTGTTAGATTTAGGCGTTCAGACTTTACCATAGTTGTATGCATCATGTTCACTCTCCACTATAACTAGACAGTGATTATAAACTTTATGACCAAATGCACATGATCTCCCGATGCATAATCTGCATTTTACTTAACACAATTTCAATTTTCCAGAGTTCAGAAATCAACTTTATTGTAGGTTTTAGAAATGTTAGAGGGAGCAGGGTCAGGCCCTGGAGGGCATGGAGGGAAGTGGGGTCCCGCACTGGAGAGAGGCTAGGGGAGCAGGGTCGGGCTCTGGAGGGCGAGAATGGGAGAAGGGCCCAGGCCCTGGAGGGCGAGTGTGGGAGTGGGGCCGGATCCTGGAGGGCAAGGAGGGAAGCGGGGTCCTGCACTGGAGGGCAACAAGGGGAGCAGGGTCCAGCCTGAGAGGGTGAGGAGGGGAGCTGGGCCCAGGCCCTGGAGGGCAAGGAAGCCAGAGGGTCAGGCCCTGAGGGCGGTGAAAGGAGGGGAGACTGGTCCAGGATGGTGAGGAGGGGAGCAGGGCCTGGCCCTGGAGGGTGAGGAGGTAAGCTGGGCCTGGACCTGGATGGCAAGGAGGGCACCGGGGCCTGGCCCTGGAGGGCATGGAAGGGAGCTGGGCCCAGGCCACGGAGGGCGAGGAGGGGATCAGGCCAACCCCTGGAGGGTGAGGAAGGGAGCAGGGCCTGCCCCTCGAGGGCAGTGAGAAGTGGGGGGCCTGGACCTAGAGGTCGAGGAGGGGAGTGGGGTCAAGCCCTGGAGGGCAACAGGAACAGGGCCAGACCCTGGAAGGTAGTGAGGAGATCAGGGCCCAGGCCATGGAGGGCATGGAGGTGAGCAGGGCCAGGCCTTGGAGGGTGAGGAGGGGAGTGGGGTCTGGCCCTGGTTGGTGGCAAGGGGATCCGGGCAAGGAAATGGAAGGCAGTGAGTGGAGCAGTATAAGGCCCTGGAGGGCATGGAGGAAAGCAGGGTCAGGCCCAGTAGGGCAGCGAGAGGAGTGGGGCAAGGCCATGCAGGGCGAGGAGGTGAGCAAAGCCCAGCCCTGGTGGCAAGGAGGTGAGCTGGGCCTGGACCTGGATGGCGAGGAGGGCACCGGGGCCTGGCCCTGGAGGGCATGGAAGGGAGCTGGGCCCAGGCCATGGAGGGTGAGGAGGGTATCAGGGCCAATCCCTGGAGGGTGAGGAGGGGAGAAGGGCCCAGGCTCTGGAGGCGAGGAGGTAAGCAGGGCCTGCCCCTGGAGGGCAAGGAGGGAAGCAGGGCCCGACCCCAGAGGGTGGCTGGGGGAGCAGGGCCTGGCCCTGGATGACAGCAAGAGGTACAGGGCTTGGACCTGGAAGGCATATAGGGGAGGAGGGTCCATGCCCTGGAAGGCAAGGAGGGGAGTAGGGCCTGGCACTGGAGGGTAAGGAGAGCAGGGTCCAATCCCTAGAGGGTGAGGAGGGGAATGGGGCCTGGCCCTGGAGGGCAAGGAGTAGAGGAGAGCCCAGCCCTGGAGGGCAAGGAGGGGAGAGGGGTCAGGCCCTAGAGTGTGGCAAGGGGAATGGGGCCAGGTCCTGGAAGGCAGTGAGGGGAGCAGGGTAAGGCCCTGGAGGGCGTGGAGTGGAGCGGGGTCAGGCTCTGTAGGGCAGCGAGTGGAGCGGGGCAGGGCCATGGAAGGCAAGGAGGGGAGCGGGGCCAGGCTCTGGAGGGTGAGGAGGGGAGCAGGGCCTGGCCCTGGAGGGTGAGGAGGGGAATGGGGCCAGGCCCTGGAGGGTGAGGAGGGGAAAGGGGCACAGGCCCTGGAGGATGAGGAGGGAGGCAGGGCCCATGCCCTGGAGGGCAGTGATGGCAGTGCCCAAGGTGAGTGGGACCTGACCCTGGAAGGCAAGGAATGGAGTGGGGCCTAGCCCAGGATGGTAAGGAGGGCTGCAGGGCCTGGCCCTGGAGGGCGAAGAGGGGAGCAGGGCTGGGCCCTGAAGCGTGAGTAGCGGAGGGAGGCCCGACCCTGGTGGGCATCAAGGTGAGCAGGCCCAGGCCCTGGAGGGCAAGGAGGGGAGCAGGGCCTGGCCCTGGAGGGTGGCAGGTTGAGCAGGGGCCAGCCCTGGAGGGCGGCAAGAGGAGCAAGGCTGGGCCCTTAGAGGGCAACATGGGGAGCGGGGTCCATGTCCTGATGGGCAGCGATGACTGTTTATGAGGGCTGGACCCTGCTCCCCTCCTCACCTCCAGGGCCTGACCCCACTCCCCTCCTCTTTCTCCAGGGCCGGACCTTCCTACCCTCCTCGCCCTCCAAGGCCTGGGGCCTTGTGCCCTCCTCACCCTCTAGGGCCAGGCCCTGTTCCCCTCAGGCGTGGCCATCGGGCCCTCCAGAGCATGGGCCCCGCTCCCCACTTCACCCTCCAGGTCCAGGCCCGCTCTTCATGCCGCCCTCCAAGGCTGGACCCTGCTCCCATTCTCACCCTCAGGGCCAGGCCCTGCCCCTTTCAGACATGGACATCACTGCCCTCCAAGGCATGGGCCCCACTCCCCTCCTCACCCTCCAGGGCCAGGCCCGCTCATCTTGCTGCCCTCCAGAGCAGGGCCCTGCTGCCCCATTGCCCTCAAGTGCAGGACCCCACTCCCCTTCTTGCCCAAGAAGGCCGGGCCCCACTTCCCTCCTTGCCCTCCAGGGCCAGGCCCTGCTCCACTTTCCTCCCTCCACGGCTGGCTGGGCCCCGCTCCCTTTGCCGCCCACCAGGGCCAGGTCCTGCTCCCCTCCTAGCCCTCCATGGCCCTGCCCTGCATACCTCCATGCCCTCTAGGGCAAGGCCCCACTCCCCTCTCTCATGGCCCTCACTTCCGTCCTGGGCATGGGCCACACTCCCCTCACTGCCTTCCAGGGTCTGACCCTGCTCTCCTCTTTGCACTCCAGGGCCAACCCTGCTGCCTTCCTCACCCTCCAGGGCTAGGCCCCACTCACATGTATGCCCTCCAGGACCTGGGCCCACTCCCCATGATGCCCACCAGGGTCGGGCCTTGCTCTGCTACTCAGGCTCCAGGGCCCAGCCCTGCTCCCCTCCTCACCCTCCAGGGCCAGCTCTGCATCCCTTCTACCATCCCAGGCTAGGCCCCCCTCCCCTCCTCGCCCTCCAGGGTCAGGCCCCACTCCCCTCTGGCATGGCCATCACTGCCCTCCAGGGCATGGGCTCTGCTCCCCTCCTCGCCCTCCAGGGCCTGGCCCCGCTCCCCTGCTTGCCATCCATGGTGCTGTCCCCTCCATTCGTTGCCCATCAGGGCTTGACCCCACTCCTGTTCGTACTCTCCAGGGCCTGACCCCACCCCCCTCACTGCCTTCCAGGGCCTCACCCAGAAATCCTCGCCACCAACCAGGGTCTGACCCTGCTCCCCTATTCGCCCACCAAGGCCTGGCCCTACTCACCTCCATGCCCTCCATGGACTAAGACCCACTCACCTCACTGCCTTCCAGGGACTGGCCCTATTCCCCTCGCCACCCTCTAGAGCCTGACCCCGCTCCCTCCCTCATTCCCCAGGACTGGACCATGCTCCTCTCCTTGCCCTCCAAGGCCTGGGGCCTGATGCCCTCCTCACCCTCCAGAGCCTGGGGCCTGGTGCCCTCCTCACCCTCCAGGGCCAGGCCATGTTACCCTCAGGCATGGCCATCACTGCCATCCAGGACATGGTCCCTGCTCCCCCCTTTGCCCTCCAAGGCCGGGCCCGCTCCTCTTGTCTGCCTCCAGGGCAGAGCCCTGCTCCCCCACCATCCTACAGTGCAGGACCCCAGTCCCTTCCTTGCCCTCCAGGGCTGCGCCTTTCTCCCCAACTCACCCTCTAGGGCCTAGACCGGCTCCCCTCCTTGCCCTCCAGGGCCACGCCCTGCTCTCCTTATCGTCCTCAAGGGCCTTAGCCCCGCTCCCCTCCTTGCCTTCCATGGCCCTGCCCCACTCCCCTCGCCACCCTCCAGGGCCAGATCCTGCTCCCCTCCTCACCCACCAGGGCCAGGCCCGCTCATCTTGCCGCCCTCCAGGGCAGGATTCTGCTCCCCTGCCGCCCTCAAGTGCAGGACCCCACTCCCCTCCTTGCCCAGGAGGGCCAGGCCCCACTTCCCTCCTCAACCTCCAGGGCCAGGCCCTGCTCCACTCTGCACTCCACAGCTGGCTGAGCCCAGCTCCCCTTGCCACCCACCAGGGCCCTGCTCCCCAGCCTCCCTCCAGTGCAGGACTCTGCACCCTTCCTTGCCCTCCAGGGCAAGCCCTGCTCACCTCCTGGCCCTCTAGGGCCTGGACCCTGCTCCCCTCTTAACCCTCCATAGCCCTGCCCTGCATTACTCCATGCCCTCTAGGGTAAGGCCCCATTCCCCTCAGTCTTGGCCATCACTACCCTCCTGGACATGGGCCCTGTTCACCTCACTGCCTTCTAGGGCCTGACCCTGCTCCCCTCCTCGCCCTCCAGGGCCTTCCCTGCTGCCTTCCTCGACCTCCAGGTCCAGGCCCGGCACCCCTCCTTACCATCCGGGCTAGGCCCCCCTACCCTCCTCACCCTCCAGGGTCAGGCCCCACTCCCCTAAGGCATGGCCATCACTGCCCTCTAGAGCATAGGCCCTAGTCCCCTCCTCGCCCTACAGGGCCTGGGCCCCATTCCCGCCTCACCCTCCAGGGTCTGACCCTGCTCACCTCCATGCCCTCCAGGGCCTGTGCCCCATTCCCACCTCACCCTCCAGGGCCTGAGCCCCGCTGCCCTCCTCGCCCTCCAGGGCCAGGCCCCACTCCGGCCAAAAAGGGCCGGGCCCTGGTCCCCCTGCCACCCTCCAGTGCAAGACCCTGGTCCCCACCTTGCCCTCCAGAGCCAGGGCCTCTCCCCTCCTCACCCTAAAGGGCCAGTCCCTGCTCCCCTCCTCACCCTCCAGGGCCTGGCCCTGCTCCCCTCACTTCCCTCCAGGGCCTCACCTTGCTCCCCTCCTCGCCCTCCAGGGCCAGGCCCGACTCCCTCCTTGCCCTCCTGGGCTTGGCCACACTCCCCTCAGGAAGGGCGACACTGCCCTTCAGGGCATAGGCCCTGTTCCCCACCTCACCCTCCAGGGCCAGGCCCCACTCCCCTTGCAGCAGGCTGGTCCCTGCTCCCCTCCTAGTCGTCCAGTGCCTGGCCCCTGCTCCTATTGCCCCCGACCAGGGCCAGACCCTGCTTCCCTCCTTACCCTCCAGGACCTGGGACCACTCCCCTTGATGCCCACCAGGGTCGGGCCTCGCTCCGCTACTCAGGCTCCAGGGCCCAGCCCTGCTCCCCTCTTCACCCTCCAGGGCCAGGCCCTGCAGCCCTCCTTACCATCCTGGGCTAGGCCCCCCTCCATTCCTTGCCTTCCAGGGTCAGGCCCAACTCCCCTCAGGCACTGCCATCACTGCCCTCCAGGGCATGGGACCTGCCTCCCTCCTCATCCTCCAGGGCCTGTGCCCCATTCCCTCCTCGCCCTCCAGGGCCTGGCTCTGCTCAACTCCATGCCCTCCAGGTCCTGCCCCGCTCCAGCTCCACTCGCTGCCCTGCATGGCCTGACCTAGTTCCCCTCCATGCCCTCCAGGGCCTGACCCCGCTCCCCTCCACTCCCTCCAGGGCCTGGCCCGGATCCCCTCGCCATCAACCAGGGCCTGACCAGGCTCCCCTATTCACCCTCCAAGGCCTGACCCTGCTGCCTTCCTTGCCCAAGAGGGCCGGGCCCCACTTCCCTCCTTGCCCTCCAGGACCAGGCCCTGCTCCACTCTCCGTACTCCACGGCTGGCTGGGCCCAGCTCCCCTTGCCACGCACTGGGCCCTGCAACCCCTGCCTCCCTCCAGTGAAGGACCCCACTACCCTCCTTGCCCTCCAGGGCCACACCCTGCTACCCTCCTGGCCCTCTAGGACCTGGACCCTGCTGCCCTCCTAGCCCTCCATGGCCTTGCCCTGCATACCTCTATGCCCTCTAGGGCAAGGCCCCACTCCCCTCAGTCATGACAATCACTTCCCTCCTGGACATGGGTCCCACTCCCCTCACTGCTTTCCAGGGTCTGACCCTGCTGCCTTCCTTGCCCTCCAGGGCCTGGGCCCTCTCCCCTTGATGCCCATCAGGGTCAGGCCTTGCTACGCTACTCAGGCTCCAGGGCCCAGCCCTGCTCCCCTCCTCACCCTCCAGGGTCAGGCCCCACTCCCCTCAGGCATGGCTATCACTGCCCTCCAGGGCCTGGGCCCCACTCCCCTCCTTGCCCTGCAGGGCCTGTGCCCCATTCCCTCCTCACCCTCCAGGGCCTGGCACTGCTCACCTCCATGCACTCCAGGGCCTGGGCCTCATTCCCTCCGCACGCTCCAGGTCCTGACACCGCTTCCCTCCTTGCACTGCATGGCCCTGCCCCGATCCACTCACTGCCCTCCAGGGCCTGATCCCATTCCCCTCCATGCCCTCCAGGGCCTGACCCTGCTGCCCTCCCTGCCTTCCAGGGCCTGGCCCAGATCCCCTCGCCACCAACCAGGGCCGGCCCTGCTCCCCTGCTCGCACTCCAAGGCCTGGCACTGCTCACATCCATGCCCTCCATGGCCTGGGCCCCAATCCCCTCACTTCCTTCCAGGGCCTGGCCCTGTTCCCCTCGACACCCTCCAAGGACTGACCCCGCTGCCCTGCTAGCCCTCTAGGACCTAACCCGCTCCCCTCCTCGTTCCAGCCCCTGGCCCTGTTCACATCCATGCCCTCCGTGGCCTGGCCCTGTTCCTTCCTAGCCCTCCAAAGCCTGGGCCCAGTTCCCTCCTCACCCTCCTGGAACAGACCCTGCTCCCCTCCTCACCTCTAGGGCCTAGACCCTGATGCCCTCCTCACCTCCAGGGCCAGTCCCCTCTCTCCTCAGGAACAGCCATCACTGCCCTCCAGGCATGGGCCCCACTCCCCTCCTCTCCTCCAGGGGCAGACCCGCTCCTCTTGCCAACCTCCAGGGCAGGACCCTACACCACCCCAGCCTCTCTCCTGTGCAGGACGCCACTCCTCTCCTTTCCCCAGAGGGCCGGGCACTGTTCCCCTCCTCGCCCTCTAGGGCCTGGACCCTGCTACCCTCCTTGCTTTCCAGGGAAGGGCCTTGCTCCCCTCCTAGCCCTCCAGTGCTGGGCCCTGCTCCCTTCCACGCCTTCAGGGCCTGGGCCCCACTCCCCTTACTGCCCACCAGGGCCTGACCCCACTCCCCTCCTTGACCCCCAAGGCCTGGCCATGCTCACCTACATACCCTCCATGGACTGAGCCCCGATCCCCTCACTGCCTTCCAGGGCCTGACCCCGCTCCTCTCCTTGACCCCCAAGGCCTGGCCATGCTCACCTACATACCCTCCATGGACTGAGCCCCGCTCCCCTCACTACCTTCCAGGGTCTGACCCTGCTCGCCTCTTTGCTCTCCAGGACGTGGCCCTTCTCACATCCATGCCCTCCATGGCCTGGGCCCCATTCCTCCCTAGCTCTCCAGAGCCTGGTCTCAGTTCCCTCCTCGCCCTCCAGGACTGGACCCTACTCCTCTCCTCACCTCCAGGGCCTGGGTCCCGCTCCCCTCCCTTACCTTCCAGGGCCTGGCCCGGATCCCCTCGCCACCAACCAGGGCCTGACCCTGCTCCCCTCCTCACCCTCAAGGACCTGGCAATGACACATCCATGCCCTCTATGGCCTGGCCCTGTTCCCTACTCACCCTCCAGGGCCTGGGCCCTGATCCTCTCGCCACCCTCCAGGGCCAGGCCCTGCCCCCTCCTTGCACTCCAGGGCTGGGCCCCCTCCGCTAATCACACCCAAGGACCAGGCACTGCTCCCCTCCTCACCATCCTAGGCAAGACCCCACTCCACTTCTTGCCCTCATGGCTCAGGCAATTTCCCCTCCTTGCCCTCCAGGGCTTGGCCCCCATCCCCTCTCACCCTAAAGGGCAGGGCCACACTCCCCTCATCACCCTCCAGGGCCTGACCCCAGCTCCCTTCTACGCCCTCCAGGACCAGGCCTCACTCCCCTCCTCGCCCTCAACAGCCTGTATCTAGCTCCCCTCCTCGCCCTTCAGGGCTGGGCTCTGCTCCCCTCCTCACAGTCCAGGGCCGGGCCCCACTCACCTCAGGAACATCACTGCCCTCCAGGGCATTGGTCCCGCTCCTCTCCTCGCCCTCCATGGCCAGTCCCCGCACCTACTGCCACCCTCCAGGGCCAGGCCCAGCTGCCCTTGCTGCCCACCAGGGTCAGGCCCTGCTCCCCTCCTAGGCCTCCAGGGCCAGGCCCTGCTCCCCTCCTCACCCTCCAGGGCCTGGGCCCACTCACCTTAATGCCCACAAGAGTCAGACCTGGCTCCCCTACTTATGCTCCAGGGCCCAGCCCTGCTCTCCTCTTCACCCTCCAGGGCCAGACCCTGCACCCCTCCTTAAAATCCTGGGCTAGGCCCCCCTACTCTCCTCGCCCTCCAGGGTCAGGACCCACTGCCCTCAGGAATGGCCATCACTGGCCTCCAGGGTATGGGTCATGTTCCCCTTGCCCTCCAGGGCCTGGGCCTCATTCCCTCCTCACCCTCCATGGCCCTGCCCTACTCCACTCGCTGCCCCCCAAGGCCTGACCACACTCCCCTCTTTGCCCTTCAGGGCCTGAACCCGCCCCCCTACTGCCTTTCAGGGCCTGGCCTGGCTCCCCTCCTTGCCCTCCATGGCCTCACCCCTCTCTCCTGCCTAGACCTGCTCACCTCCATGCCCTTCATCGCCTGGGCCCCAATCCCCTCACTGCCTTTCAGGGCCTGGCTCCATTCCCCTCACCATCCTCCAGTGCTGGATACCACTCCCCTCCTAGCCTTCCAGGACCAGGCGCTGCTCCCCACCTCACCCCCCAGGGCCTTGGCTATGATCCCCGTTGTTGCCCTCCAGAGCAAGGCCCAGTTCCCCTCCTCACCCTCCAGGGTCTGGGCCCTGCTCCCCTCCTTTCCTCCAGGGCTGGACCCCGCTCCCCTTGTTGCCCTCCAGGGCAGGACCCTGCTTCCCTCTATGCCTTCCATGGCCCTGCCCTGCTCCCCTCGCCGAGCTCCAGGGGCTTACCCTGCTCACTTCCTTGCCCACCAGGGCCTGGGCTGTGCTCCCCTTGCTGCCCACCTGGGCCACGCCCCACTCCCCTCCTCACCCTCCAGGGCCAGGCCCTACTCCCCTCCTCACCATCCTGGGCCAGGCCCCACTCCCCCCTCCTCCTCCAGGGCCTGGGACCTGATCCCCTCACCGCCCTCTAGGGCCAGGCCCTGCCCTCTCCTTGTCCTCCAGGACCGGCCCCCCTCCCCTAATCGCCCTCATGGACCAGGCCCTGATCTCCTCCTCACCATCCTGAGCCAGGCCCCCCTCTTCTCCTTGCCCTCATGTGCCAGGCCAAATTCCCCTCCTTGCCCTCCATGGCCCTACCCTGCTCCCTCACTGCCCTCCAGGGCCTCACCGTGATCCCCTCCTCGCCATCCAGGGCCAGGCCCTACTCCCATCCTCACCCTCTAGGACCTGGGGCCTGAACCCTCCTCGCCCTCCAGGGCCTGGCCCTGCCCCCTCCAAGGCAAGGAGGGTGAGGAGGGAATGGGACCCATGCCCTGGAGGATGAGGACGGGGGTGGGGCCCATGCCCTGGAGGGCAGTGATGGCCGTGCCTGAGGGGAGTGGGGCCTGACCCTGGAGGGCGAGGAGAGTAGGGGGACCTAGCTTAGGATTTTAAGGAGGGGTGCAGGGCCTGGCCCTGCAGGGCAAAGAGGGGAGCAGGGCTGGGCCATGGAATATGAGAGGGGAGCGAGGCCAGACTCTGTGGGCATCAAGGGGAGCAGACATAGACCCTGAAGAGAGAGCAGGGGAGCATGACCTGGCCCTGGAGGGTGAGGAGGGTGCTGGGCCCAATCCTAGAGGGAGTTGAGGGGAGTGTGGCCCAGCCCCTTAGGGCAAGGAGGGGATGGGGCCCAGGCCCTGGAGGGTGAGGAGGGGAGCAGGGTCAGGTCCTGGAGGTTGGTGAGGGGAACAGGGACAGGCCCTGGGAGGCAGTGAGAGGAACTGGACCCAGGCCCTGGAGGGCAAGGAGGGGAGCAGGGTCAGTCCCAGGAGGGCAAGGAGGGGCGGGAGTCCCAGGGCCTAGAGGGTGAGGATGGGAGGAAGGGCTGACCCTGTAGAGTAATGAGGGGAGCTGACCCGGCCCTAGAAGTCAAGGAGGAGAGCAGGGCCAGACCCTGGAGGGCAAGGAGGGGAGCAGGGCCTGGCCCTGGAGGGCAGTGATGGACATACCTGAGGGAGTGGGGCCAAGCCCTGGACTGTGAGGAGGGGAGCAGGGCTCAGCCCTGAAGGGCTAGGAGTTGTGCCCAGGCCATGGAGGGTGAGGAGGGGAGCAGGTCCTAGTTTGGAGGGCGTGGAAGGGAGATGGGTTAGGCCCTGTAGGGTGAGGAGGGCAGCTGGGCCTTGCCCTGGAGGGTGAGGACTGGAGCAACGCCTGGCCCTGGAGGGCGATGAGGCATCGTGCCCAGGCCCTGGAGGGCAAGGATGGGAGCAGGGCCTGACCCTGTAGGGTGAGGAGGGGTGCTGGGCCCAATCCTAGAGGGTGTTGAGGGGAGTGTGGCCCAGCCCCTTAGGGCAAGGAGGGGATGGGGCCCAGGCCCTGGAGGGTGAGGAGGGGAGTGAGGCCCATACCCTGGAGGGCAGTGTTGGCTGTTCCTGAGGGGAGAAGGTTCCGGTCCTGGAGGATGAGTAGGGAACTGGGCCCAGGCTCTGGAGGGCTAGGAAGAAACGGGGCCCAGGCCATGGAGGGCGTGGATGTGAGCAGGGCCAGGCTCTGGAAGGCGAGGAAGGGAACGGGGTCAGGTCGTCTAGGGCAAGGATGGGAGTGGAGGCAGGTCCTGGAGGCTACAGAGGGGAACAGGGCCAGGTCCTGGAAAGCAATGAGGGGATTGGGGCCCAGGCCGATGATGGCATGGATGTGCACAGGGCCAGGTCCTGGAAGGCGAGGTGGGAAGTGGGGCCTATGCTCTGGAGGGCAGTGATGCCCTTCCTGAGGGGAGTGGGCCCTAGCCTGGAAGGCAGTGAGGGGTGGGACACAGGCCCTGGAGGGTGAGGAGGGGAGCAGGGCCCCGGCCCAAGAGGGCAAGGAGGGGAGCGGGTCCCAGGCCCTGGAGGGCAAGGATGGGAGCAAGGCCTGACCCTGTGGGGTGATGAGGGGAGCTGGCCCGGCCCAGGAGGTCAAGGAAGGGAGCTGGGCCTGGAGCTGAAGGGCGAGTTGGGGAGCAGGACCCAGGTCCTGGAGGGCGAGGAGGGGAGCGGGGTCAGGCCCAGGAGGGTGGCGAGGGGAACAAGGCCAGGCCCTGGAAGGCAGTGAGGGGAGTGGAACCCAGGTCCTGGAGGGCGAGGAGGGGAGCGGGGTCAGGTCCTGGAGGGTGGTGAGGGGAACAGGGCCAGGCCCTGGAAGGCAGTGAGGGGAGTGGGACCCAGGTCCTGGAGGGCGAGGAGGGGAGCGGGCTCAGGTCCTGGAGGGTGGCTAGGGGAACTGGGCCAGGCCTTGGAAGGCAGTGAGGGGAGCAGGACCCAGGTCCTGGAGGGCAAGGAGGGGAGAGGGTCCCAGGCCCTGGAGGGTGAGGATGGGAGAAAGGCCTGACCCTGTAGGGTGATGAGAGGAGCTGGCCTGGCCCAGGAAGTCAAGGAAGGGAGCTGGGCCTGGACCTGAAGGGCAAGTTGGGGAGTGGGACCCAGGTCCTGGAGGGCGTGGAGGGGAGCGGGGTCAGGTCCTGGAGGGTGATGAGGGGAATGGGGCCAGGCCCTGGAAGGCAGTGAGAGGAGTGGGACCCAGGTCCAGGAAGGCGAGGAGGGGTGAGGGGGCAGGCACTGGAGGCTGGCAAGAGGAACTGGGCCAGGCCCTGGAAGGCAGTGAGGGGAGTGGAACCCAGGCCCGATGGGTCAGAAGGGGAGTGGATGCTGCACTGGAGGGCAGCGGGGTCAGAAGTGTCCAGCCCTGGAAAGCTGCTAGAGGAGCAGAGCCAGGCCCTGGAGGGTGAGGTGGGGAGCAGGGCCCATGCCCTGAAGGGCAGTGATGTCATTCCTGAGGGGAGTGGACCCTAGCCCTGGAAGGCAGTGAGAGGAGTGAGACCCAGGCCCTGGAGGGTGAGGATGGGAGCAAGGCCTGACCTGGAGGGTGAGGAGGGGAGCAGGGCCCATCCCTGGAGGGCAGTGATGGCCGTTCTTGAGGGGCATGGGGCCCGGTGCTGGACTGAGGAGGGGAGCAGGGCCCAGTCCTGAAGGCCTAGGAGGGGAGCTGGACCCAGGCCATGGAGGGCGAGGAGGTGAGCGGGGCCTGGTTTGGAGGGCATGGAGGGGACCTGGGTTAGGGCCTGGAGGGTGAGGAGGGGAGCTGGGCCCAGACTTGGAGGGCAAGGTTGGGAGCAGGGCAAAACCCTGGAGGGCGAGGAGGGAACTTGGCCCAGGCTCTGGAGGGCTAGGAAGGAATGGGGGCCAGGCCATGGAGGGTGCGGATGTGGAGGGCGAGGAGGGGAGCGGGGACAGTTCCTGGAGGGTGAGCAGGGGAGTGGGGTCAGGTCCTGGAGGGTGAGGAGGGGAATGGAGCCAGGGCCTGGACGTTGGCGAGGGGAACGGTTCTAGGCCCTGGAAGACAGTGAAGGTATCGGGGACCAGACCTTGGAATGCATGGAGATGAGCAGTGTCAGGCCTTGGAGGGCGATGCAGGTGGCGTGCCTAGGCCCTGGAGGGCAAGGATGGGAGCAAGGCCTGACCCTGTGGGATGAGTGGTGCTGGGCCCAGCCCTTGAGGGGAGCATGACCTGGCTTTTTAGGGCAAGGTGGGGATGGGGACCAGGCCCTGGAGGGTGACGAAGGGAACTCAGTGGCCGGTGAGGGCAAGGAGAGGATGGGGGCCTGGCCCAGGACTGTGAGGAGGGGAGCTGGGCCTGGTCCTTGAGGGCGATTAGGGGAGGGGAGGCAGGCCCTGGAGGGCAAAGAGGGGGCAGGGCCTGGCCCTGGAGGGTGGCGAGGGGATCAGGCCCTGTAGGCGGAGGTGGGGAGGAGGGCCTGGCCTGGATGGTGAGGAGGGGAGTAGGGCGTAGCCCTGGAGGGCGAGGAGGGGAGCGGGGCACGGCCCTGGTGGGCAGCAAGAGGAGCACAGCCCAGGCCCTGGTGGGCAAGGAAGTGAGCAGGGTAAGCCCCTGGAGCACAGCAAGGGTATCAGGGCGGGGCAATGGAAGGCATAGAGGGAAGCAGCGTCCTGCACTGGAGGGCAGCAAGGGGAGCAGGTCTGGCCCTGGAGGAAAGGAGGGGAGCAGGGCCCAGGCCCTGGAGGGCGAGGAGAGGAACCGGTCAGGTCCTGGAGGGTGAGGAGGGGAGCGGGGTCAGGCCCCGTAAGGCAGTGAGGGGAGCAGGACCCATGCCTTGGAGGGTAAGGAGGGAAGCGGGTTCAGGTCCTGTAGCACAAGGAGGGGAGCAGGTTCCAGGACTGGAGGGCGAGGATGGGAGCAAGGCCTGACCCTGTAGGGTGATGAGGGGAGCTGGCCCAGCCCTGAGGTCAAGGAAGGGAGCGGGGCCTGGGCCTGGAGGGTGAGGATTGGAGCGGGGCCCATGCCCTGGAGGGCAAGGAGGGAAACTGGGCCCAGGCCCTGGAGGGCGAGGAGGGGAGCGGGTCAGGTCCTGGAGGGCAAGGAGGGGAGCGGGGTCCTGCACTGGAGGGCAGCGTGGGGAACGGGGCCCAGGTCCTGGAAGGCAACAGGTGAGCTGGGCCCGGCCCTGGAGGTGAGAGATCTGAGCCTGGATCACGGTTCACTTATTTTAGACTGGGCCTCCATCTTGTTATTTGGGCCTGATAGCCACCCTCCAGGCCAGACACCACTCCCCTCCTCACTCACCAGGGCCTGGGCCCTGCTCCCCTCAGCGCCTTCCAGGGCCAAACCCAGCTCCCCTCCTTGCCCTAAAGGGCCTTGGCCCAGCTCCTCTGCTTGCCCTAAAGGGACTGGGCCCCGCTCCCCTCCTTGACTTCCAGGGCCAGAAAATGCTCTCCTAAGGTGCAGGCCTCCTCGCCCTCCAGGGCCCGGCCCAGCTCAGCTTGCTGCCTTCCAGGGCTGGAGGATGCTCCCCTCAGCCCTCCAGGTCCGGACCCCGCTCCCCTCCTCACACTCCAGGGCCTGGGCCTTGCTCCTCTGCTCGCTCTCAAGGGGCTTGGCCCCACTCCCCTTTTTGCCATCCAGGGAACGGGCCCCGCTCATGTCATCACCCTCCAGGGCTGGACCCCGCTCCCTTCCTCGCTATCCACAGCCTGGGCCCCGCTCCCCTCCTCGCTCTCCAGGGATGGCACCACTCCCACCTCACACTCCAGGGCCGGTGCCATGCTCCCCTCACCGCCCTCCAGGGCTGGGCCCTTCTCCCCTCTTTGCCCTCCAGGGAGTGGGCCCCGCTTCCTTTCTAGCCCTCCAGGGCCTGTGCCATGGTCCTTTGCTCGCCCTCCAGGCACTGGGTCCTGCTCCTCTCCTTGCCCTCCAGAGCCCAGCCGGGATCCCCTCCTCACCCTCCAGGGCCTGGGCCCTGTTCCCTCCTCACCCTCCAAGGCCTGGGCCCTGTTCCCTCCTCGCCCTCCAGGGCCATACCCTGCTCCCCTTCTCACCCTCCAGGAAATGGGCCCCACTCCCTTCATCGCCCTCCAGGGACTGGACCCCGCTCCCCTCCTCACCCTCCAGGGCCAAACTCTGCTCCTCCTCTAGCCTTCCAGGGACTGGGCCCCGCTCCCCTTGCCACCCTCCAGTGCCGGACCCTGCTCCCCTCCTCGCTCTCCAGGGATGGGTGCCACTCCCCACCTCCCACTCCAGGGCCTGGGCCCTGCTCCACTCCTCGCCCTCCAGGGCCTGGGCCCTGCTCCACTCCTCACCCTCTTGCCAAGCTCTGCTGCACTACTCGCCCTTCAGGGCCTGGCCCTGCTCCCCTCCTCACCCTCCAGGGTCTGGGTCCAGCTCCCTTCATCGCCTTCCAGGGCCAGACCCCGCTGCCCTCCTCGCCCTCCAAGTCCTGGGCCTTGCTCCCCTCCTTGCCCTTTTTCCTTTTACCTGCTCTGACCCCGCTGCCCTCCTCGCCCTCCAAGTCCTGGGCCTTGCTCCCCTCCTTGCCCTTTTTCCTTTTACCTGCTCTGACTCCCCATACTGAAGGCCTCAATGAACGCCCATGCAAATACAGCCTGTTCAGGCTGCACTGCTTCACTCTGCAATCTGTTCATCAGGAACTCCATGCAGTCACTGCCACAATTCTCCTGCTTCTTAAAGCTGTTCTGACCCACAGCTGATTTTAATTTCCTCCCACTCTACCTCGTTAATGAGCTCTACCCTCTCCCCCCCAGCCCTCCAGCCCACTACTCTCCTAAGATAGAGAATCTGCAACAATCTTGCCTCACTGCCTGCCATTCCTACCAGGTGTGAGAAGAGCAATTTTCAACTAGAAAAAATTATATCCCTCTTAAAACCTATCACTATTCACCAAATCTATCGATTCAGATGTAAGCAATTATTTTATTTTGCTCTCAACCATTCAGAGAACATACAGATGTATGCACATATGACATTCCTGATGGATGTATCTAAAAATAAATTTCTATTTAATATTAACCTATGAAAACAGATCATAACAATATGCTCCTGAATTATTTGGAAACAGAGTCACTAAGTAGTTTCTATACAAGTGTTACCTATTAAATCTGCTTTTTATAATTTCTTTCAGTGCTAGTTGCTTATAGCATTCATAAAAGTATATAATCTTGTGGCCAGCACTGTGATGTAGCAGGTAAACACATCACCTGCAGTACTAGCATCCCATACGGGTGCTGGTTTGAGTCCTGGGTGCTCCACTTCTGATCCAGCTCTCTGCTATGGCCTGGGAAAGAAGTAGAAGATGGCCCAAGTCCTTGGGCTCCTGAACTCCCATGGGAGGCCCAGAAGAAGCTCCTGGTTTCTGGCTTTGGATCAGCACAGCTCCAGCTATTGTGTTCATCTGGGGAGTGAACCAGAAGATGGAAGACCTCTCTTTCTCTTTCTCTTTCTCTTTCTCTTTCTCTTTCTCTTTCTCTTTCTCTTTCTCTTTCTCTTTCTCTTTCTCTTTTTCTCTGCCTCTGCCTCTGCCTCTCTGTAACTCTGACTTTTAAATAAATAAATAAATCTTGAAAATATAAATCATCTAATATGGTTTCCTCCTCCTATCATGAATCTGAATAAAATGTGAATGTGAATAAAACATAAGCTGGACAGTGGCCATGGGGTAGGGGATGGAGGGAGAGTTGACTAGGTCAAGGTGGGAAGGCTAGGTTAACACTGTGACTCGCAGGGTTTTATAGTAACAGATTGCTGGTTTACTCACTGTACAGGTCCATCATTTGTGGCAGGGGACTCTGCTCACAGAAGTCATACTATCTTTGTTACCCAGGCGTGCCAAGCAAGCATAGTAGAATCCTGTCCCATGACATCACAAGGAAAAGGGAACATGGTAACACAAAACCTATCCCTTTCAACTTCTGCCTCACATGGCTCTCCTTAGTCAACACAAGTTAGTCAAGCCTAACCTACACCTGGGAGGGGAAGTGGCTGCTGATCAAGTGTATCTTTTTAAAATTGAATTTATTTCTTTGTATTGCAGATCAAAAGCAACATTGAGAGAAAAAGGGAGAGAGAGATTTTCCAACTGCTGGTTCACACTCCAAATACCCGCAACAGCTGGGACTAGGCTAGGCCAAAGTCAGGAACCAGGAACTCACTCCACAAGGGTGGCAGGAACTCAAAGACTTGGACCATTTTCTGTGTCTCCTGGGCACATTCATAAAAGCTGGAAAAGAAGAATAGCAGGGACTCAAACTAAGCATTTGATACGAGACATGGGCACTGTAAGTGTTGACTTAACCTACTGTGCCACTACGCTCACCCTAATAAAGTTTATTTGATGAAAGATTCTATGTGCAGCAAAACTCATGTTCAATTCATATGAATATGAATTATGAGCATGTTCTTAATTTTCGTTGTTGTTTTCACCTGAATCTTTACTGTTTCTGAAGGTAAGTTCTTTCTCTCACTAAATAAAAAGCTTAAAATTTTAAGAAAAAAAAAGACAAGTGCTAAAACTCTTCCCATATTAACCTACATAAGAATTTAGAATTCTATATCTTCCCACTGAATTGATAACTATATCATTATGAAATCTCTCTGAATATATCTAGTAATAGTTCCTGCATGAAAGTCTGTCTTGTCAGATCTCAAGAGAGTCTTCTATTCAAAATGTGTAGGTATATTTTCAACATTTTTACTCTTAAACATTTAAGGGTTGTATCTTAAATAGCAAATAATTAACTGTTTTTCCATTAAATAAGAAAATTTTGATTTCTAGCTGGATCACTTAGTTAATTTACATTTAAAATTTTGTGATATGTTTTACCTGAATTTAGCATCTTACTTTGTTTCCTGTTTTAGTAGTTTCCTCTTCTCCCTCATTTTGAATCTATATAGTTTGTTACTTAATTTCCTCTCCATTGGTTTGTTTTTTTTTTAACTTTTATTTAATGAATATAAATTTCCAAAGTACAGCTTATGGATTACAATGGCTTCCCCCCCATAACGTCCCTCCCACCCGCAACCCTCCCCTCTCCCACTCCCTCTCCCCTTCCACTCACATCAAGATTCATTTTCGATTCTCTTTATCTACAGAAGATCAGTTTAGCATACATTAAGTAAAGATTTCAACAGTTTGTTCCCACACAGACATAAAGTGAAAAATAATAGATGATTTTTTAAATGATGATGAAATCAGATCAGACCTATTGTCATGTTTAATCCCAGTGAGAGTCAAGTTGGGAATCGATAATTTTTTTTTTTTTTTACAGAAGATCAGTTTAGCATACATTAAGTGAAGATTTCAACAGTTTGCTCCCACACAGAAACATAAAGTGAAAAATACTGTTTGAGTACTAGTTATAGCATTAAATCTCAATGTACAGCACACTAAGGACAAAGGTCCTACATGAGGAGTAAGTGCACAGTGACTCCTGTTGTTGACTTAACAAATTGACACTCTTGTTTATGGCATCAGTAATCACCCTAGGCTCTTGTCATGAGCTGCCAAGGCTATGGAAGCCCCCTGAGTTCACTGACTCTGATCATATTTAGACAAGGCCATGGTCAAAGTGGAAGTTCTTTCCTCCCTTCAGAGAAAGGTACCTCCTTCTTTGATGACCCATTCTTTCCACTGGGATCTCACTCGTGGAGATCTTTCATTTAGGTTTTTTTCCCCCCCAGAGTGTCTTGGCTTTCCATGCCTGAAATACTCTCATGGGCATTTCAGCCGGATCCGCATGCCTTAAGGGCTGATTCTGAGGCCAGAGTGCTGTTAGGACATTTGCCATTCTATGGGTCTGCTGTGTATCTCACTTCCCATGTTGGATCATTCTCTCCCTTTTTGATTCTATCAGCTAGTATTTGCAGACACTATTCTTGTTTATGTGATCCCTTTGGTTCTTAGTCCTATCATTACGATCAATTGTGAACAGAAATTGATCACTGGGACTAGTGAGATGGCATTGGTACATGCCACCTCAATGGGATTGAATTCAAATCCCCTGGTATGTTTCTAACTCTACTGTTTGAGGTAAGTCAGCTTGAGCATGTCCCGAATTGCACATCTCTTCCATCTCTTATTCCCACTCTTATATTTAACAGCGATCACTTTTCATTTAAGTTTCAGCACTTAAGAAGAATTGTGTATTGATTACAGTATTCAACCAAAAGTATTAAGTAGAACAAACAAAAAAAATACTAAGAGGGATAACATATTAAGCTGCTCATCAACAGTCAGGGTGAGGGCTGATCAAGTCACCGTTTCTCATAGTGTTCATTTCACTTTAACAGGTTTCCTTTTTGGTGCTCAGTTAGTTGTCACCTATCAAGGAGAACAAGTGGTATTTGTCCCTTTGGGATTGGCTTATTTCACTCAACATAATGTTTTCCAAATTCCTGCTCATCAGATGAATTATTACTTTGGTTCATTTTTGGAAAGAAGAATGAGATTTCATAAGATTGGTTTTAATAATATCAAGAGATTAATGTTTCTTACATCAAATTTTATTTGTCACAACAAGAGTTATTGATTTTTTTGTTTTGACAGGCAGAGTGGACAGTGAGAGAGACAGAGAGAAAGGTCTTCCTTTTGCCATTGGTTCACCCTCCAATGGCCACTGCAGCAAGTGTACTGTGGCTGGTGCACCACGCTGATCTGAAGCCAGGAGCCAGGTGCTTCTCCTGGTCTCCCATTGGGTGCAGGGCCCAAGCACTTGGGCCATCCTCCACTGCACTCCCTGGCCACAGTAGAGAGCTGGCCTGGAAGAGGGGCAACCGGGACAGAATCTGGAGCCCCGACCGGGACTAGAACCTGGTGTGTGGGTGCCCCAAGGTGGAGGATTAGCCTAGTGAGCCGCAGCGCCAGCCTAAGAGTTATTTATTTTTCAGCATGTTATTTATCCATGGCTCACAATAGCTAGTGAGTATTCAGTTTTCTTAAAAGCATGGGGGGGGAGGCACTTGGTGCAGAGATTAAGACTCTGCTTGGGACACCTGCAATCTCAAATTAGAGTGACTGGGTTCAAGACCTACCTCCATTCTTGATTCCAGTTTCCTGGTTAATGCACATCCTGGGAGGCAGCAGGTGAAATCTCAAGTTGTTGAGTCTCTGCCACACATTTGGGATATACTGACTAATTCTTTGTTCCTGGTTCAACCTGTCCCAGCCTTGGAAGTAGCTAGCATTTGGAGAGTGATCCACTGTGTGGGAGATCCCTCTTTGTTGCCCTCTCAGTATGTGTGTGTTTGAAATAAATAAAAATGCAAAAAAAGTGGAATAGTAAAACTTGTATGACTATATCAAAGAGCCTGTTTTACAAGATTGATTTGTAAAGGGGAAAACAAGTTTCAGATCTGAAAACTATAGAGACAGAAAAATGATTCATCTATCACCAGCTTTGTGCTAAAATCAATGATAAAGGCAAGAGGCAGCCCAATAAATAGGGTTTCAATTGTTAGTCATGCAATGTATTCTGTCTCTATACCCCTTCCATCAAGCACCCCCAACCTCAATGCACAGCTGCAGATCTGCAGAGCAGAGTTTGCTGGTGGCTTGGAACTAGCTGAGGGACCCCACTGGCAGGCAGACATATGTCTATCCTTGCAGGCAGGAGAAGTGGAGAAGCTTTCTTTTCTTTCTTTTTCATCCTTACCTTAAAGCATTCTTGGTTCGAATTCTTCACTTCAACTCCCCACTTTGCCACTGAACTACTTGGTTAAGTCTGCAGGGCCTGTTGACATTGGGTTGTCTACATTAACTGCCAGAGCTGCTTTAGTCACTGGGATATGATTAAATCTGAAAATTGTATTTGTACAATGATTCTTTGCATGTTTTCACATCTTTATGATGTGAATAAATATTTGTTAGACAGTGTCTACAGTGTTTCAAGTGCCCAGACAAAAATGGAAGCAGTTGGAACATTAAATCTAAAAATTCCAGATGTGTAGAGATATCTGGATATGTCACTGAAATTTTCAGATTTCATCCAGATGTTTGGTGTTATGGTTGCTTGTTTCTACAAAAGTCATACATTTATGGTACAATATAAATATGGATTATGACATTATATAGATTCAGCTTCCCATTAACCTAATTCACTGTGGCCACCTTAGGAAATTATGAGACACTATAGATTCATATATAATTTGTTTTCTTCTCTAATCTAATGTAAACCTAGGAGACCAGATATTATACACATTAAATGCAAATGTGTTTCTCAAATTCTAATGTACTCATTGAAACAAATTTCAAAGCAAAATTCTCTTGGCTGCTTTCTTCATTAAATAGAGTCAAGATTGAGGACACATATTTTTCTATTTACTTGAGGAGTAATTGGATCATCTAAACAATGTAAATATTAAATACTTAATTGACTAAGGAGACTTCATGGTAGTATGTTCTGAACAGTAAAGTCTATAATTGGGGATTTTAAATATTTACCACTATAACAATCTATTTCATGGTTTAGTTATTTTTATTAGGCAGATTTTGTTGAAAAATACCACCTGCATGCACAGATATTAATAACTTAGAAGGTTTGGCTCGTGTATTTTTGAGTTCATGAATAACAACCTCTCTACATTATTCCTATTTGGATTTGATTTTATCTAATTTGTTAATCACACTCCATAACATGACACATTTTACACAGTCTTACCTTAAATCCAGTCTTGAAAAAAGGGAATTATTTAAAAACCCTCCTTTATTCAGCACTTTTCAGAAAAGTTGCAGATCAGAAGATATCATTGACTTGAACCCCAAATAAAATCAACATCAGCACTCATAAAATGCATGTACCATGCTCAAATAGTCTATTTGCTTTGCTGTATGTAATATATTTGGTAAGTCAACTTTCTAGAACCCAAGGTTCTAGCCTAGGTTACTGGAGTAAAAAAAATGTGGAAGGCACACAGGATGCTAACAATGGCAAGGATGTGTGATTCTCAGAGGGAAAATCTCTGTGGTCACAGTCATGTGACAGCTCAACAGTATAGAGTTTTAGGCCACCACTTGGATGGGGGACTTTTAATGACACTCACAGAACAGTGAATGGTTTAGGAACATTCTGTAGAATATGAGTATGGAGCTAACCTTTTACAATTCTCATCACTGATGAAAGCCTCATGCATTGCCAACAACCATCTGTTGTTTACAAGCCTCCCATTTATTCATTGGGAATGCCTTAAGGGCAAGGTCTGCATTTTATTTTCTGTGCATTCCTCACTCAATCCCTCTCATCATGGTTCTACACAGTACTGGTACCTGGACATTAAGTAACATCTTAGAACCTGTGAATGGATGAATAAATAGAGATCACAAGTCATCAAGAAAACATGGATTCTTTTCATTCTATATAGCTTATATGGTTTGTAAATTCAGCATACTGTATGTACCATGCTTGTATATTTTCACTAAAAATCATTAGAATACTTATTTTGAAAAGCTGAAGTCTTAGGCATTTGGATGAATATACAAAGGAATTTCAAAAAGTTTCTGGAAAACAAAATTAAAAGTTTATCTTGGTGCAAAAAGTTTTGAACACAGTGAATAATTTTTTTCAAAACACACTCTTTCCCTAAACAGTTTGAAGACACTTCATACTTCAGCTGCCATCAAAAGTAGAAAAATAATTTTTTTTCATTCCAGTCAATGAAGCTGGATTAATAGTCATACTAACTTGAACTATAAAAATTTTTATGTATAAATCTACCATGATGTCATTATTTTAATAGAAATATTTATAATCTGGAATTATTTTTTCAGATTGTGTTTGCTCATCTTGAGATGAAGATAAAGAAACATGTCTCCTCCAAATTTTCCTCTTATTTCAACTCACTCCAATCTTCTTAGTATATTTGAATGCAAATGTAAATGTGTTGACTTTTGGAGTTCTGTACTTGTCCTTCCATTTTCTATAACATGTGTCCATTATGTATCTGTTGCCTTTTTTGTTCCATTACTAACTTTGTGGAATTTTGGTATCAAATATGCAGTGTAACTCTCAAAGAAAATAGTATATAAGGCATTACAATTACTATAAAATCATCAAAGGTTTTCCCCATATAAATATGTGTATATAAATGTATATGCATATATTTATGTGTAAATGCGTATTAATATTTATAGGTATGTGGCTCTTATTTTCCACTATGATGTCTATTTTAAAAATTGAAATGGAAGTCATTTGTTGTGCTGCACCTGTTAAGCCATTGTTTGGGATGCCCATGTAGTGAAGTGTCTGGATTCCAGTAACACCTCCACTTCCTATACAACTTCCTGCTAATGCTCACCCTGGGAGGCATCAGTTGATAGATGAATTACTTGGGTCCCTACCACCCAGGTGGGAGACAGAGGTGGAGTTCTTGGCTCTTGACAATGGTATGGCCCACTCCTGGCTCCTGTGGTTATGGGGAGTGAACCAAGAGATGGAAGATAATCTCTTTCACTCTCACTGTCTCATTCTGCCTTTCAAATGAATAAAAACAAAATAATTTTTAAAAATAAAATGGTAAAATGTCATATGGTGAGAAAGAAAACCAACAGACATACTTTCTTTTAAATACAAAGTGGTATTCCTAAAATCCGCACCTTCTTCTTAGAATTTTCTTACGTGAAATTTCACATGACAGATGGATGCTGGTATTACAGAATTACTGTACCTCCTCTCCTAGAGAAGAACATCAGCATGGATTTCAATAACTCTATTCCTCTCATTTTTTGTTTCCTGTCAAGATTATTTTGCATGAACATTTCAGTCTTGGTGACAGTGATTATGATGATGACTTACGTGTTTTTTTTTTTTTTTCCCAATCTGGAATGGTCAATGGAGAAAATATCCCTATGGAGCATCTTGAAAGCCTCATTATTCCAATATCACAAATATGAATACTGAGACAGAGAAAAGCATAGTTTTCCCAAATTCACACAAAAACTCAGAAGTGAAGCCAAGAGTAGTACCCAGCTCATGTGCAACAGATCTAATGTAACCTGCACTGTCAAGTTCACACGGTGATTAGGCTGAGTAGTGTAATTACCTAAAGTACAGGGCAGGAAAATAGCACCCCATTTACCAACCCAGTCACAGCAAGTGGAGGAATTACATGAATGAGAGTCACCATATGGATGGTGCTCACACATTTCACAATCCTGTACTTTACCTTCTTATCCTGAATGCTCTAAAAACAGGAGTTTGAGATAGAATTCAAATAAAAAAAAAACAAACCCCAATTCTGGAGCCAGATAAAGACGTAGGTGTTTAAATCCTGGTGTCAGATTAAATCCTGGGGTTAGAGTTTCCATCTGTGTCATGTTCATGCAAACTTTACCTCAATTGTCTCATTTATAACATAGAAATAATGTTCACAAGATGAGGGGAAAGTGTATTAGAAATAAAGCACATGTAGCACATATGCTGTAACATGATGCATGTAGTGATCCTTATGAGTAGTAAGCAGTAATAATATGTCAGTTCTCATCAAATATTTTTAAAGATTTATTTATTTATTTGAAAGGCAGAGAGTTACAGAGAGGCAGAGAGAGAGAAAAAGAGGGAGAGAGAGAGAAAGAGGGAGGGAGAGAGAGAGAGAGGTCTTCCATCCGCTATTTCACAGTCAATGATTATAGGCTGGCGACGTGGCTCAACAGGCTAATCCTCCACCTGCAGCACCGGCACATTGGGTTCTAGTCCCAGTCGGGGCACCAGTTCTGTCCTGGTTGCTCCTCTTCCTAGTGTCTAGCTCTCTGCTGTGGCCCGGGAAGGCAGTGGAGGATGGCCCAAGTGCTTGGGCCCTGCACCCACCTAAGGGACCAGGAGAAGCACCTGGCTCCTGGCCATTGTGGGGGTGAACCAATGGAAAAAGGAAGACCTTTCTCTCTCTCTCTCTCTTTCACTGTCCACTCTGCCGGTCAAAAAAAAAAAAAGAGAGAGAGAGAGAAAGTCAATGATTATATTAACTTAATACATTTTGTGTCATGCATGGTTGCACATGGATTGGATGCCTAAGACCTACTTACAACTATATCATGTTATTTTTTAACTGTTCCACATTTAACCAGAAGAATTTGGAAACATTACCATCATTCCTCCTTCCTCCATAGAAATAAACAGAAAACTAATTCATAAACATTTCCAAATTACTCATTATTCGATTTTGTTTCAGAATGATTAGATTGACAAAAATATATTGATTCTATTCTAACTTAGTCTAGCAAGACATATATGAGTATTCAAGAAATAAAGTAAATTATATTTTTGTATCATATTTTCTCTTTGTGAGATACATTTTATCACACTGGTAAACAATATATCTAATTTAATTTTGGGGAGATCCTGCTCAAATTGAAGGTACAAAACATACTTTTCTATCAATCACTTGAAGGAATAAAAATTATGCTTGTATTGATATCTATTTCTTTTTGTAGAATAACTCTGACTTTCAAAGAAAATAAATCTTAAAAAACAATTCTATAAAAATATTCAGTTAACATTTGAGGTAAGTGATACTTAGGTGAAAATATGATGTTTGCAATATAAATACAAACAATTGGCATAGTTATTATTTGAACCATCTGGGGAACAGTGTATTTTGCTGTCAGTTCCTTATGCTGCATTCTTTTTGTAAAAAGCAATTCAGAAATAAAAAGAAAGCCACAGAGAATTTAGCATGAGAGCGGTAGTCTAAACATTCCAAACCTGAAAACGTTTGAAGTCTGCAGAACTGATCTGCAAATGCTCTTGAGAAAGTGGTGTTTGTTGTGGTGGTTGTGGTTGTTTCCTGATTTCTTACCTAAAACTGGCCAGGAAAATTGAGTAATAATTCTCTCACGTGTACCTCAACGTTCAACTTTTGCCAAATAATGCTAACAGGAGTGGACAAAGGAACAAAAGTGGTCCCAGAAAAAATAGATTGCTACATCAAGTTTTGAGAGCCTATAAAAAATTCAATAAGAATTTTTGAAATAAATCTAATAATTCTCTATTACCATGTGTTTTCTCAATAATCTCATTTTGACATTTGATATGCTTAAAGATATAGATACATTTAAAAATTAAAAAGTTTTTCTTGTATGCCTTATTTCCCACCTTTAGTAACTTTTTAAATTAAATCTGGCTTCAAACTGTGATCAAGAATTCCAGAAAATATTTTATTATATGATGGTTAGTAATTCCCCTTTAAAATATTGTTTACTTTTTAAAAAATATAGTTTTCAGAAACAGTTCTTAAAACGAATTTTCAAAGATAATTATTGTCATATCCAGTTCATGTTAGGGGCTTTATTTTGTATTTCTGCCCTTTTGGAAATGGTTCATTGAGATAAACATTCATTTCCTTTATTTAAACACTAATCACATGATTTTGGAACACATTTTTGTAGAACTATTCAAGCATCCACTGCTTTTGCAAATGTGTAATATTGATGGTTGAAAATATTTTTACATCTTTTTTATGTTCAGTGTATATTGATATTGAAAATCCATCACTTATCTAACCTGATGAAACATGAAACTCAAACTATTATTTTATTCAAGCTAATACTTCTAATTAAATAATTCGTTAGGCTTTCATTTTTTTTTTTTTTTTTGTAAGAGCTCCACTTTCATTGGCTTTGCCAACATTGGAATTGGTAATTTTTGTGATCCTGGGCCTATGTAATGTAAGAGAGTGGTGTTTAAAAAGTAGTAAGCAGGAGCGAGCATTTGGCCAAGTGGTTAAGAATCCCCTTGAGACAACCTTGCTACAATGGAATGAGGGCATCTGAGTGTTGTTTCCATTTCTGTCTTCAACTTCCTGCTAATGCAGACGCTGGGAGGCAGCACAGGAGGGCTCAAGGAATTGGGTTCCTGCCACACACACACACAGTAGAATTACTCTCTTCCTTTCAAATGGATACATGAAAACTAAAATATAGAAATACAAAACGTGGAGAAAGTTATGTCTAAAATTATCAGGCTTTAAAAACACACACCTGTATATTCATTAGACAATCGGCTCCTAACACTGCTACACCTGCAGGTCCAATTGGGACTGTCAGATGGACCAACATCAGCGTGACCAGTGCCAGTCCTGCCGGCTCAAGAAGTGCTTCCGGGGGGGTTGTGCAGAAGGAGGGTGAGTGGCCCCCAGCCCCGCTGCAGCCTAGGGGGGGCGTGCGGTAGGTGGGTGAATGGCACCCCAGCCCGCTGCAGCTGGTGGGGGAGGCCTGCGGAAGGAGGGTGAGCGGCCCCCATCCTCCCTGCAGTCGGCTGGTGGGGCCCGGGGTTGGCACCTGCTAACCACAAGACCAGGGCCATTGCACCCTGTACTGGCGCAGGAATCCAATTACAGCTGTGGCCAGGGCCTGGTCCCCTGCCCAGGCCTGGCCACTGCGTCCTGAAGAAATACACAGACACACACATACACAGACACACACATACATGGACACACACATACATGCACACACACGCACAAACAACACACGCACATACACACATTTATTTGGTTTCCGTTGCCCCCACCCCTGCCTCTGTTTGCTTAAGGCAGGAGCCGGGCAGCCTGAGCCCATGGGGACCCCACTCTTGTTCCCTCCCTTAGAAGCCCCAGCCTGGCCCAGGGCAGACACAGTCCAAGCAGCATGGCCCTAAACGCCAATGCCCTGCAGTTTCTCCAGGCTCCACACCGGGAGGGGGGGGCAGTGGTTTCGGGGTAGGGGTGGGGGTGGGGTTCCAGCCTCAGGATAAATGCGCACCCCATACCTGCTTTCTGTCTGCCGGTTCTTCCCAGGGTCTGACCCCAGTCTCTCGCGCTTTCGAAGTCCTCTCCCCTCACTGCGTCTGTGAAGGAAGCTGATAAAGTCGGCTCAGAGCCCCTTGGAAAAGCCACTCCCTTCAGTTTGGGGGGGTTCACCTGTGCCCCCTCTTCTCACGTGGCTGATCTGAAATCCCGCTGGCCCGGCCCTCAGGTGGGCGCGCCTACAGCCATGTGCTGCATCCCCCACCCCATGCGCGGCCTCCCACCATCACAGCTCACAACCCCTTACTTTGCTTTGGAACCCAATGACTTCTCCAGGGACTCTCTTTGTCTTGTGCACTGTTGTGCCCCAGGGTCCCTGCATACAGTTGGCCCTCAGTAAATAGCCCATGGCTTCAGTTGCCACCAGGGTAGCCCTTCCTCCATGGCCAATACTGCTCTAAAGCAGATTTGTTAATTCGGAGGTTGGTGTTAAAGAGGGAGTTGTGGGTGGGATTTGAACCCCATGCCCCAGCCTGGGCTGGAGGAGGAAGAGTTGGGGGTGGGGGTTTGAAGAAGGGGGGGTGAGCAGGTGCAAAGGCCCTGGGGTAGGATGGGGGGGAGGAGTGGTGCAGGCGGGGCTTATAACCAGGGCAGCACTTTTGGGCTCCATTTGACCACTCCTACTGCACAGCTGACCCCCACCCCCGCAGGACTCAGCCCCACCTCCAGCCCCTAGTCCCCTCCAGGGCTGGTAATGTGCCCTGCGTGAGGCTGGCCTAGGGCTGGAGCTCATGGATTCGATCAGGCCAGGTGGGCGGGCTCATTAAGGCTCCTTAATTTGCCCTGCCTGGCAGCCAGCCCTCCCTGCCTCGGTTTCCCTCCTCCCACCTCACCTGCTTGCTGCGGGCGAGGCCCCAGCTCCCAGTCCCACCTGGGGAAGATCCCAGGCCCCCTCCCCACCCGGGCTCTCCTGGAGCTGGGGTGGGGGGACTCTGAGGGAGCCTCGCTCTGGCAGTCTTCTCCCTGCCCTTCTCTCTCTCCCTCCTGCCGCCCCGCAGCGCTGCGGCGCAGCGGCATCCCGTAATCGCTGCCCGGCAGCGCTGGCCGCCTCCTCCGGCAGCCCTCCTGGCTGGGTGCTGGCGTGGCGAGGGACA
The DNA here is from genome assembly GCF_051225735.1 of Oryctolagus cuniculus. NCBI lineage: Eukaryota > Metazoa > Chordata > Mammalia > Lagomorpha > Leporidae > Oryctolagus > Oryctolagus cuniculus. The sequence continues at coordinate 19,385,527 of NC_142885.1, read as the reverse complement.
GAGGCTTGTTCCCGGTGCAGCTGTGGGCGCGGCAGGTGCAGGCGGCAGCGGCGCGGCGCTGGGCATGGACCAGGTGAGAACGCTTGCAGCGCGGCTGCTCTTAGCGCTGCCCCTGCCTGCACAGGGCGCCACTGCCGGCCAAGCGCGCGCGGCCTTCCTGGACCAGGAGCAGGTGGAGGAGCTGGGCCGCCTGTAGGGGGACTCCGTGGAGCCCGGTGCCTCAATGTCATGGCGCTCTCGGCCTCTGCGCGCGCTGAGAGGCTGCAGGAGCAGGCGCAGGTGGCTCTCATGGAGTATTGCGCGCCCAGTACCCGTCCCAGCCCCAGTGCGCACGGCCCTGCGCGCGCTCCGGGCGCCCCTCATTGCGCAGCTCCACTTGCTGCGCCTGGTGGGCAAGACGCCCGCCCAGATGCTCACCCGGGACTCGCTGCTGGCGGGCAGCCCCTTCAACTGGCCCTAGGGCTCTGGCCAGTGAGCCGCCGCGTCAAGAAGACACTCTCTGCTCTGATTTCGGTATCACAGATTGCACAACACCTGGAAATAGTTTCTTTAAATGTGATGACCGGTTACAACGCAGAGAGGTTAAATGAAAAAGTGTCTAATCACGACCACATTCTTTCTTAGTAACTTCAGGCAGATTTAGCATCTCTACAATATATTAAATAATGGGCAGATATTTCCCAGGAACACCATGTTTTTCTGATGGATTTCAAAATTTCATGGGAAATAGAAGTAGAAGATAAGTTTATGTTGGTGCATAACATTTGAAATATGTATTTCTCATAATACATGCTTTCCATGAACTTTTTAAATAACCCATGTATATATAAATTTCAACATGTTTTGAACCAAAATAAATTTAACTTTTAATTCCATTTCCACAATCTTTTTAAGGTACGCTTATGTGAGTCAAACAGATGGCTTCGCTCACGTAACACAGGCTTGAGGAAATGTATCTGTATAAACATGTTTTTGGGGCTGGTGCTGTGGTGCAGCAGGTTAACGCCCTGGCCTGAAACGCTGGCATCCCATATGGCCACCAGTTCAAGACCTGGCTGCTGCACTTCTGACCCAGCTCTCTGCTATGGCCTGGGAAAGCAGTGGAAGATGGCCCAAGTGCTGCACCCTTGTGGGAGATCCAGGGGAAGCTCCTGGCTCCTGGCTTAGGATCAGCGCAGCTCTGGCCATTGCGGCCAATTGGGGAGTGAACCAGTGGGTGGAAGACCTCTCTCTCTCTCTCTCTTTCTTTCTGCCTCTGCTCTCTCTGTGTAACTCTTTCAAATAAATAAATCAATATTTAAAAAATAAATAAGCATGTTTTTGAAAAATAGTGGAGATATATATATAATACATCCTGCTTTGCAAGGGTTTTTTTTTTGCTTAATAATGTAAATATATTTTATAGCTAAACTATGTTTCTTCATATGGATTTATCATATACTATTTAATGAATACTGTACTGTTAGATATTTGCTTTTCTATCCTCAAATTTCCCTAAGAAAAAGTTTCCATAGACACTTCTGAAACCTATTTTTCCAAAGAAAGATTTTTTTAAGAAGTGCTTATTTGGGACAAGAGTATATAATAACATAATCTGTATTGCTAAGACTTTTGATACACATCACCAATTTCTTTTGCAAATTCACATTCTATTCAATGGCCATTGCCTCATATATGTCAAAATGTCAACAGTTGCAATAATTGTTTTGAATCTGATGAAAAACACATACTTTAATTTGTATTTATTCAATTTTTAAATAAATTAAACATCTTACTGAGTTTGCTGATAATTATATATATATTATACATAGTTATTATATTATATATTATATTATAGTTAAGATATATAATATATAGTCTAATGTGATATATTCTAATATATAATTATATGTTATTATAAATTATATAATTATTATATATGTTATGTAACTATATAACTATGTCATATATTGTATAAATATATAATATAATAATATATGCATATATGTGTATATATATATACACACACACACTCATAGATTTATTTTTTTGACAGGCAGAGTTAGATAGTGAGAGAGAGAGACAGAGAGAAAGGTCTTTCTTCCATTGGTTCAACCCCCAAATGGCCCCCATGGCCGGCAAGCTGAGTCAATTCAAAGTCAGGAGCCCGGTGCTTCCTCCTGGTCTCCCATGCACGTGCAGGGCCCAAGCACTTGGGCCGCCCTCCACTGCCTTCCTGGGCCACAGCAGAGAGCTGGACTGGAAGAGGAGCAACCGGGACAGATTTTTCATTCATTTCTGGAAATATTTTTTAAGATTTATTTATATATTTGAAAGGCAGAGTTACAGAGAGGCAGAGGCAGAGAGAGAAAAAGGTCTTCCATCTACTGGTTCACTCTCCAGAGGGCTGCAACAGCAAGAACTGCCCTTATCTGAATTCAGGAGTTTCTTGTAGGTCTCTCACAAGGGTGCAGGGGCCCAAGGACTTGGGCCATCTTCTACTGCTTTCCCAGGCCATAGCAAAAAGCTAGATATGAAGGGGAGTACCTGGGACTTGAACTGGGGCCCATATGGGATGCCAGCACTGCAGGTGGTGGCTTTACCCACTATGCCATAGCATCAGCCCAGGATATACTTTTTAATTTTAACAAAGTTAATAAACTATGAGTAAAAGTAATTGAGGAAACACAGGGAAAAGTAACACTAGTGTCCATTTTCATGTATTAAAACAATTGTTTACAGAGAAAAGAGCTTTGTCAAGATCAGAAAAAAATATTGTAAAACTCTTAGGGGTAAGGCCGGCGCTGCAGCCCACTAGGCTAATCCTCCACCTGCAGCACCAGTACCCAGAGTTCTAGCCCTGGTTGGGGCACCAGATTCTGTCCTGGTTGCTACTCTTCCAGTCCAGCTTTCTGCTGTAGCCCAGGAAGGCAGGGGTGGATGGCCCAAGTCCTTGGGTCCTGCACCCATATGGGAGACCAAGAGGAAGCACCTGGCTCCTGGCTTTGGAATGGTGTATCTCTGGCCATAGCGGCCATTTGGGGGGTCAACCAATGGAAGGAAGACCTTTCTCTCTATCTCTCTCACCATCTAACTCTGCATGTCAAAAAAAAAAAAAAAAAAAACTCTTGGGATAAAAACTTGACTAGAGATAAAAATCCACTATACTTTGAAAATCAAATTCCCAAACACAAACACAAATATAAATTCCCAAAATCCAATATAAGAAGTATAAAATAGGAAAACTCCAAATTAAAACAAGCAAGTTGAATCCCAGTTTGAAGGCCACCAGCCAATAAAACAGTTAGAGAAACAAAACTTCAGTTATAGAAACACAAAATATTTCAAACATTTAAGAAATAAAAAACACCTATATTTCTCAGATGTATCAAAGTATAAATAAGCAAAGCATATTTTCAGATTTCTTTAAGAAAGCCAGCATTACATTGATAATGATGCAAAGTTGACCAGAACTTTCAATATAAATTAAGTATAAACTCTCTTTCATATACAGATGTATAAATCCTTAGTATTTGTATAATAAATGAAATCGCATATGAAAATATAATGAATAACAAGTCACATATAATAAAAACTACAAGAGGTGGTTAACATTTCTTAACAAGTCATGTAAATTTTCCAGGTAGGTGAAAAATTCAAGGAGAAAATCACATGACAATTTAATGTTCAAAAACATTTAAAAATCAGCATGTAATTTTTAAAAACTGCTTGCAGTATAGTAAAAAAGAGCAATGGCTTTCTTATTCAGATCAAAATTTTTAAAAGGATCCTACAACGAAAACCATGATTAATACAGAATCATTGACAGCTTTTACCCTGGAAGTAAACCTAGACCAGGAAGTCCACTAGTGCCAACTTCTTATTGGAGGAGTAGTTGGGGGCGAGGGGGAGAGCAAAAAGAAATAAAATAAGATGTAAAGATCAATTTCTTAACAATAAATTGCCAATATATTGGAGATATTTATTTAGGGAGAATCCATAAAATCTAAAAACAAATAAACTGATAAATGAATTTAATGTTGTGGGAAAGATCAATGTTTTAAAAATCCATTAGATTACCAAGTGCCAGCAAGAAATAACTAGAAAATATAAAAGATCAATAGGCAGAGTAGAAAACAGAAGAAAAGAAAAAAAAGAGTAAATTATGTTACATCTAAGTGTTATTCAAATCAATAATACAAACGACCCAATAGAATGAGCAGAAATACAAGGAAAACGAAAGCGCCAGAAGCGGATAAACAGAACTGTAACTCACTGCAACAGGTTACCGCCAGCTCCAGGCAGCATCCGCAGGGAGAAGGACGGGGACCCAGGGCGAGGCCAGTGGGTAGCAGGAGCTCCGAGGTGAGAGCCCTCCAGCCGCGGGGAGGCAGAGCCCAGGGGCGGCCATTTCAGACCTGAACCCAGGTCTGTCTCTCGCTGTTCCCATCCAGGACAACTTGAAGTTAGGGGTCCTTGCTATGGGGGACGCTGATTGGCTCCGTGCTTTGTGACGTTCCGTGCACTCAAGGCTGGCAAACTGTCCAATCAGGCAAGGTGACGTCCACAGTGCATCAGCACGCGGGGCCTGGACGTCACAATCTTCTCAGAGTTTTGCCTGCAGAGTGAACTCCTGGGAGACAGCTCCGCCGCCAGGAGGCTCCCAAGCGAGGTCGACCTCTGCAGCTCTCCACCTTCACTCACCTGGGACACTGGGCACCTAGGAAACTGACAACCGCGACATGGTGAGTGTGTGGACCTGGTTGTACCGAGAGGGGAAAACGGAGCCGAAGGCCAGGAGGACACAGGCCTCCGGCATCTGTGGGCTCCATATTGGCGCTGGCACAGGGCTTCCCCTCGGTCCCCTCAGACCCGTGGGTTGGGGGTTTTACCGGCACCCAGGACCCCCGAGGTCCTGCCCCTTCCCTGCTTGGGTGAGACTTCTCAGCCCGGAGCCATAGCAGGCCAGCTGTGTGGCAGTAGCTGCACGTCTCCCCCGATTGTGCAGTGGGGACTGGGTGGTCTCTAGGGAGAATGTGGGCTCTGTGTATGTGGTTCATGTGGGACAGGCGCTGTCGGTTCCTCCTTCCCTCCCCACAGGGACCTGGTTCCCCCGAGTTTTCTCAATATGTGGCCTGCAGGGTACTTTCCAGGGCATTGACCTCTTTACACAGCTGTTTCTAGGATGTCTCACTCCTTCATATGTTTCCAATATCACAGTAACATAGACTGAGTAAGGTAGAAACAGAAGTTTTACTTGGCTTGGGGTTTTCACCCAGGTTTTAGAGAAGCAGAAAGACCCTGTAATTTGGTACTTGGGCAACGTCTTAGCACTTGCACTTTCTCTGTACAGGGTGCCATCTCTATTTGCACTTTCAAAATAGAAATTTTGACCACTCAAATTTATGTGTGTTTTAAAAATGATTTTTCTTGCATGAAAGTCTTCCAAATCCTGTAGATATGTCTAGTTTACTAAGTTATTTTGGATTTATATTTTAATATAGGAGTCTGTTTAGTTTTGCTTGTTTTAATTTTTTTCACGATTGTCAGAGTATGACTGACACAATTTGTGTATCATCAAAAACTGATGTTTTGCTATGTGAGGGACGTTAAAAAGTTATGGACAATTCACATTATCTTTTGATTACATTTTTTCATAAACTCTCTGGAATCCTCTTGTACATATACATTGTGAAATGATTAAGACAATCTAACATATCCATCACATTACATCCCTTTGTTATTAAAGAATATGGAAGATATTAACAAGTTGTGAGTATGTGATATCATAACCAACTGTTTACTGTGTTGAATATTAAGGTCTTGAGGTGTTAATTTTGTTAATTTATCTCATAGCTGCAAATGTGTGTTCAGCTAACATTTTCCCATGTCCTTCACTCTCAGCCCATGACAACCACCATTCTATTCTGTGATTAAGTGCGACTTTCTTAGATTACACATATGAGTGATATTGTGTGGCATTTATCTTTCTGTGCCTTATTTCAAATAGCCTAATGTCCACATTCATATTTTTGGATCCACATCCTGACAAAATGGAAGAATTTCCTTATTAAGGTTGTCTGTGATTCCTGAGTATGTGTGTTTATCACATTTTCTTTATTCATATGTTGACAGTGGGGTTGTCTCCATATCTTGTTCTTGTAGATAATGCTGCCAGTAATGTGGAGATAAAGGTATCTATTTGAGATATTGATTTGGTTTCCTTTGGATATACACGCAGTTGTGAGATTGCTTTGTCATATGTTCTATGTTTAATTTTGATTGAAGACCTACATAATGTTTTCTATATTGGATGTACCAATTTACTTTCTCAGCAACAATTTTTATATTCCTTTTTTCCACCCTGGGCCAATGTTATCTTTTTACTTTTGGATAATTATTTTAACATATATGAAATGATAATCACTGTGGTCTTAATTAGCATTGTAGTCTTCATTAGCTGTTTCTGAACCCCTTTTAAGTTACCTGTTGGCTACTTGTATATATTCAATGGAAAACTGATCAATCCTTTGTGCAATTTTTATTACAATATTTGTTTTTTAGTTGTTTGTGTTCAAACTCAGGTTGTCCAATGTTTTCTTCATTTCTTGCTTTATCTGTTCTGTTTTTCCTATCACATGCAGAATATTTCTTAGATTTTTTTCAGTCTTTGCTTTTGTCACCTATGCGTTTAGTGTCATATCTAAACAATCATTGTTGAGACTAATATCAATGAATTTGCTTCCATTTGTAAGGGGTTTTATATTCTCAGACCTTTTATGTAAGCCTTCAATTCATTTTGATTTGACTTTCATGCCTGGGTAATATAAAGATATTATATTTCAGTTTTTGGCATGTAGATGTCCAATTTTCCTCTGCTTCAGATGTGGTCACTAAACACTAAGTGGCAGGATCCAGGCAGAAACTGTCACAGTCCAGTTTTTCCCTAATCTGCCTTGTCTCCCAGACCCACTCTTCTGTGCTCTGCTGCTCTTCCCTGTCTACATGAATAGACCTCAGAAGTGAGCATGCACAGAGAGAGACACATGAAGCAGTGTGCAATGTTGGGGAGAAGCAGAAACTATGTAGTAAAGGGGCAGGGCCCAGAAGGCTCTGTCTCCTTTCTCTGAAAGCCTTGGATATACAGAGGCACTTCAAAAATTCACTGAGGGATTGACATTTGGCATGTGTTACAACCCTGCTTAGTATGTCCACATCCTACATTGGCATGCCTAGGTTACAGTCACAACTCTCAATTCCAGCTTTATGCTAATATGCACTTTTGGAGGGAGTGATGGCTGAAGTATGTGGGTCCCTGTAACCCACATGAGAGACTCGTATCATCTGGGAAGCAGAGCTGATGGGGTCCTCCATGCAGAGTGGATGAACATAAGGTGTTCCTTTGCTGCAATGTGTGTTGGTGATCTGGAAAATAACACTCCATCATTAACTTCGTATGTCAAACAATGATGCACAACTGAGAAAAGGAGCCCACTGAGGTATTCAGGCATTTTTTCAATTAGTCTATGCTGCTGCCATCCCCACAGGGAAGGGGCCCAACTGGAATAGTCCCAGTCTGACCACATGGATGCAGGGGGTTTATTTAAATTTTGAAAATTAATTTTATTCACATTAAAGGCACAGTGATCTCTCATCCACTCTTCTCTCCAGATATTCACAATAGCTGGAATTCAGCCAGGTTGTGATGTGAAAACATCAGGTTTTATGAAGTGAAAATCCCAGAACTCGGTGTGGGTGGCACAGACCCAAGTATCTGAGCTATTATATGCTGCCTCCTAGGATGCACTTTAGTAGGAAGCTGGATTGGAAGTGGAGTGGGACTCAAACCTACTCTAATATAGGATGTGGGTCTCGAAAGAGCCATCTTACATGCTGTTCCCCAATGCTCACCCCTCTGTTATTTTAAGAGGAGCCCTACAACAGTCCAAACCAACTCTCCTGGCCCTGATGGTCATAGCCCCTGAATTTAAGCTGTGCAGACCCTCAACACTCTAGAAAATACCCAAGTACATCCACGCAATGGAGTGTTCACAGCAGCAGCTTCCTGCTGTGCTTGTCACTCAGAACTATGAAGCTAAAGATGTGCCATCAGGTGCTGTTCTGCCTGACACCTCTTCATCCACTTTCCACAAGCTGATAGCACATCTGGCCATCCACATCAAAGTGGTCACTATTAGATGCTGTGTTGAAGGGGGATCCCAAGTTGTCTCATTTCAGATAAACTTCATGTGTTGCTTCAGACACTCCTCAGCACTGATGTGGCTCATCCCCCCAGATAGTCTCCATAGTAGGTCCCTTGGCACAGTAGTTCATACACCCCACCGGCACCTCTGTGGGTGACACTCATCTGTTTACTGGGCTCATAGCCTAGATAATTGTGACCTGTGGGCACTGAATCAGGTATTACTTCATCAGTGTGGTGAACCAGCCTGCTGGGTCATTGGCAAAAAGGAGGACAAGTCCTTAGTATACCTGCATGGTCAACATATTAAGGCGGGACTCTTCCTTTTACCATGAGCGCTGGTATTGTTTCTCCCCACTTCTCATTTACCATTTCTCATCCTTGGTTGGCATGGACAGTCTGGAATATCTCTTCTACACCATGCCTAATGCTCTGTACAGATGGGGTATGCTGATGAAGAGCCTGTGCATTTCCTCAATTACCTCTGCAGCATCAACACTCAAGCAAGGCCATAGTAGAATTTGCCTGTTAATCACCACATAATGGAAGCATGTGTTTTGAAATTTGTATTTGTAACTTATTGCAGGTGGAAGCCTAACATCCTGCCTCACAACCATAATTCCAACCAGCCTATTTTTACAGGTTAAAAAAAGAAATCATTTTCGGACTGCATTGATTTGCAAAAACGTGATAAAATAATTCTAGTGACATTAGGGTTAGATGTTTAATATGTTGGTAAATTTGTCTAGAGAGAGTGCCTGCCTTCTAATTTTGTATTAGGAAGGAAGGCAAGTTAGGGGTGACAACCATAGCATTATGTAGTGAGTACTAGACAACTTTTCTGTTTGGTTTAACCCTTTGAACAGTCTAACATGGAATAGAAGCTGCTCAAATGTTTGTTGAATGGGTAGAAATATCCAAGGAACCTGGAAGATATGAGAAATACCCAAAAACCTATATTTTTTCAGTGATTTACTGTATGCCCAGCTTTGGCTTCATGCTGTGGGAGCCAGTGCTGTGTCTAGGAATACTGATAGCAGCAGCAATTTATTGTGCTTCTTGTGAGCCAAGCATTCTGCACACATTTGTTTTTCATTCTCTCTGTTACTCTGTGAGTTGGACATTGTGGGTTTTTTTTTTATCCATAAGGAAACTGAGGCCAAAAGAGGCCAAGTAGCTGGACAACAAACAGTAAGGTGTTCCCTTAACTCCTGTATTCTAAGGCCTGCTTGGCTCATAAAGCATCCTTTCTTGTGGGAAGTAAACATAATTGGGACAATTACAAATTAGCATGCTAGGGAATAATTGTATAGTATGCCTCTCTTTCTACATATTTGTGTGCTACCAGCATTTCATAAAGTGTGGGGTTTTGTCATGATTAAGTCTGTATGCTTTGGAGTTAGATGCATGGATTGGAATCATTCCTGTGTATGTAAAACTGGACATGTAGCCTTGCATTTAAACATTTATTACAACTTCTTATAAAGTATGGATAATAAAGGCATCTGCCTCCTTGTTGTGAGGGATGTGTAACTTGTGTAAAATAATTCAGTGTGTGGTAGGCATTGCATCTCAGCATGTTAAGCTACAGCTTGGAATGCTCACATCTCATATTGGGGTGATGCTTTGAATGCTAGCAACCACCATTAAGCTAGCTATTGATGTACTTGGGAAAGCAGTAGAGGATGGTGCAAGGGCTTGTGTCCTGCCACACCTCTGGGAGGTTTGGATGGAGTTCCTGGCTCTTGACTTTGGACTGATTCAGTCTTAAAGATGGGCACTTGATGATTGATCCAGTGGTTGGATACTTTCTCCCTCTATTCTCCCTCATCACACTCTCCCCCTTCTCTCTTTACCTCCTTCTTTATCTTTTACTTTGCCTTTTAAATAAATAAAAACAAAATGGTTCAGTGTCTGACAAACTGTGGTTCTCATACAATTCAGTGTCTGACAAACTGTGGTTCTCATACAATGTAAGGTTTACAAAGCCACTGATTTGTATCAGTTTTATTCATCTATCCTACACATCTCAAATGGTGATTTTAAAATAGGTAAACAGTAAGTGTTTAATGAATAATATATTTTAATATGTAAATATCTAGGTCCAATTACATTAGAAAGATCCTCATTCTATTTTCACATGTAAAGCAAGATAGGGATGGACTGAATATGGGGCAACATAAACCCAGAGGCAGAGGGGAACCAGAAGGAATGGAGAAACTTTTGCAAAATGAATTATTGGAAAGTATGCTGGCTAAATAGCTCATTTACATGTTTTCTTACTAGTTTTAGAATGAGTATACTCTCTATATTTTTCTTGGCAATCACAATATAATGTGACACACGTGTTGTGGCAATAGGACTCCATTCTAATGTTGATCCTACAAAGCTGTTTTACTGTTTCTTAGAATTAACACTGGATTCCACCTCACTTGCAATTTTCATTAGAGAGCTGCTATGGAAAATTTCTATACCTCTCAAGAAAGAGTAATACTGACATGTAAGGCCAGGTGCATCACTCAAATCATCCCAATCAGATTTCTCAATGCTTGATATAATCAGAAAACTGTGTTTTCTTAGCTTCTTGGTAAAGTTCACTCATAAACTCAGAAAGAATTTATTGAAAATATGTGTGTCTGTCCATGCCTGTAGTGTAACAAGTGTAGTCTATGAATTCAGTCCTGTACTTTAGGAGTTTATAGGATTATTGAATGAAGCAAGGAGCATAATAGATATCTATTTAAAATGTATGATGGCTTTTGTACTTAAAATATGTTCTAGATCTTTCATGTCAGTTAATTGACATTAACTGTTATTTTGCATCCTTGGAACTGCATTATGGAATATTTTCCTTTCATATTTCAAAGTAAACACCACAATTCTCAAAGATGGTTTTGTGATTCTGGTCATTGCTTACAACATGTTGCTGTGAAAATAATAGAATGGTTGCAATCTCATGGTTTTATTGACTGTGGGTTTGGGAGATTCCAAAATGGAGGAAAGAATAAATTGAAATTCTACTGATTTTGCTCTTCATTGGAGCACTGCACAGCATAAAACCACTGCCCTTCCAAGCTTTCTTCAACCACACACCTCATTCTACCAAAGTCTTTTTTTTGCATAGTCTATAATTCCATTTATACAGAAGAGGCAAATATATATGGAGAGATAGCAGTTTATGACTTACATGGGTCTGCTGGGTAAAATTGGTATAATTGGAGAAAGACTTCAAAAATGCTTGTAAGAACTTTTGGAGTGATGGGACTTCCCTAAAGCTGGATTGTGGTGATGGTTTCCCACCGGTATACTGTGGGGAGCAACTCAGACTAGACTGTTACTCGAATTAAGACTTATTCTATGCATCTGCTCTCCCACAATATGGCACTGGGAGAGGAGGAAATAGCTTCTACACAGTTGCCTCCAGTTCAACCAATAAACAGCAGGACCTGCTCCTGATTGGAGGAGAGCAGCATACTCGGCATGTGGGTAGCAGAGTTGGGATTGGTGGAAGAGGACTATAAAGGAGGTGAGAGACAACATGCACCAGGAACATCTAAGAGGAACACCTGAGCAGCCCCCGAGAGAGCCAGCCGGTGGTGTGCCGCTCCCCCGCGGAAGTGGGGAAAGTGGCAGGGGGAACCGCCCTTCCACAGAGGTGGAAGGGACGGTAGCCAACCCGGGAAAAACCAGCAGCAAACCCGGGGAGGGCCGAGCAGACAAAAGAACAGCGCAGGGTCCTGTGTTGTTCCTCCGCGAAGAGGGGGAGCGACAGTATACATTTATCAAAAGTCATTGAACAGTATTGTTAGAATGTATGATTATTTTATGCATGTGATATACACAAATTTTAATTTCAATCTAAAAATTAAAACAAATTATGCACAGTATTTTTACCTTTAACAGAAGAAAGAATAATCAGTGTTTTAATTCTATCTAGACAAGTAGTATAAAATATCAAATCATATTATATAATATATATAAATAATATCTGACAATAATCCTAACACTACTACTAGATATGTGCTGTCTATATGTTAATTTGCTTGATCCAACCTGCCTATGAAGTAAAATAATCATCTTCATTTTACATTAGAAGGGCACTTATCATGGTTTTATATTTTGCCTAAGGTAACACAAATTGTAGTTGGTAGAGGTACAATTTGATTTTTTTTTGACAGGCAGTGTTAGGCAGTGAGAGAGAGAGACAAAGAGAAAGGTCTGCCTTCTGTTGGTTTACTCCCCTAATGGCCACTATGGCTGGCCCTGTGCTGATCCAAAGCCAGGAGCTGGGTGCTTCCTCCCAGTCTCCCATGCAGTTGCAGGGACCCAAGCACTTGGGCCATCCTCCAATGCCCTCCCAGGCCACAGCAGAGAGCTGGACTGGAAGAGGAGCAACCGGGGCTAGTATCTGGCACCACAACTGGGACTAGAACCTGGGGTGCCAGCACCGCAGGCAGAGGATTAGCCAATTGAGCCACAGCATCAGCCAGTAGAGGTAGAATTTGAATCCTAACAACCTCTAGAGTCTGGCTGGCAATATCTGATAGGATGATACCATGGATTTGCCATGCACTCTTCTACCTCAGAGCTTTTGCCCATTCTGTTTCCTTTAGAAGAACACACTTACACCCCTTTCTTCCTGTAATAACTCTTATTCATTTTTTGAAGTGGAGCATAACTGTTTTCTGGAGTCTTTTTTACCCTCTTTTTTATTTTTTATTTAGTAAACATAAATTTTCAAAGTACAGTTAATGGATTACAATGGCTTCCCCCCCATAATTTCCCTCCCACTCACACCCCTCCCATCTCCCACTCCCTCTCCCATTCCATTCCCATCAAGATTCATTTTCAATTATCTTTATATACAGAAGATCAATTCAGTATATATATTTTTTGTTTTTTTTCTTTTTTATTTAGTAAATATAAATTTTCAAAGTACAGTTAATGGATTACAATGCCTTCCCCCAATAATTTCCCTCCCACTCACACCCCTCCCATCTCCCACTTCTTCTCCCATTCCATTCACATCAAGATTCATTTTCAATTATCTTTATATACAGAAGATCAATTCAGTATATATTAAGGAAATATTTCATCAGTTTGCACCCACACAGAAACACAAAGTGTAAAATACTGTTTCAGTACTAGTTATAGCATTAATTCACATTGCACAACACATTAAGGACAGATCCCACATGAAAAGTAAGTACACAGTGACTCCTGTTGTTGACTTAACAATTTGACATTCTTGTTTCTGGCGTCAGTAATCTCCCTAGGCTCTAGTCATGAGTTGCCAAGGCTATGGAAGCCTTTTGAGTTCGCTGACTTCAATCTTATTCTGACAGGGTCATAGTCAAAATGGAAGTTCTCTCCTCCCTTCAGAGAAAGGTACCTACTTCTTTGATGGCTCTGTTCTTTCCACTGAGATCTCACTTGCAGAGATCTTCCATTTAGGTCTTCTTTTTTTTTCCAGGTTGTCTTGACTTTCCATGCCTAAAATATTCTCATGGGCTCTTCAGCCAGATCAGCATGCCTTAAGTGCTGATTCTGAGGCCAGAGTGCTATTTAGGACATCTGCCATTCTATGAGTCTACTGTGTATCCTGCTTCCCATGATGGATCGTTCTCTCCCTTTTTGATTCTATCAGCTAGTATTAGCAAACACTAGACTTGTTTGTATGATCCCTTTGACTCTTAGACCTATTAGTGTGATCAATAGTGAACTGAAATTGATCACTTGGACTAGTGAGATGGCATTGGTACATGCCACCTTGATGGGATTATATTGGAATTCCCTGACATGATTCTAACTCCACCCTTTGGGGCAAGTCCGATTGAGCATGTCCCAAATTGTACATCTCCTCCCTCTCTTATTTCCACTCTTACATTTAACAGGGATCACTTTTCTTTTTTTTTCTTTTTTTTTTAACTTTTATTTTATGAATATAAATTTCCAAAGTACGATTTATGAATTACAATGGCTTCCCCCACATACCGTCCCTCCCACCCACTACCCTCCCCTTTCCCACTCCCTCTCCCCTTCCATTCACATCAAGATTCATTTTCGATTATCTTAATATACAGAAGATCAGCTTAGTATACATTAAGTAAGGATTTCAGCAGTTTGCTCCCACACAGAAACATAAAGTGAAAAATAATAGATGATGTTTTTTAAATGATGATGAAATCAGATCAGACCTATTGTCATGTTTAATCCCAGTGAGAGTCAAGTTGGGAGTTGATAATTTCTTTTTTTTTTTCTTTTTTTTCTTTTTTTTTTTTTTTACAGAGGATCAATTTAGTATACATTAAGTAAAGATTTCAACAGTTTGCACCCCCATAGAAACACAAAGTGAAATATATTGTTTGGGTACTTGTTATAGCATTACATCTCAATACACAGCACATTAAGGACAGAGATCCTACATGAGAAGTAAGTGCACCATTACTCCTGTTGTTGACTTTACCAATTGACACTCCTGTCTATGGCATCAGTAATCTCCCTATGCTCCAGTCATGAGTTTCCAAGGCTATGGAAGCCCTCTGAGTTCTCCGATTCTTATCTTGTTTAGACAAGGGATCACTTTTCAGTTAAAATTTAAACACCTAAGAATAATTGTGTGTTAATTATGGAGTTCAACCAATAGTACTAGAACAAATCAAAGAGAAAATACTAAAATGGATATAGTATTACATTGTACATCAACAGTCAGTACAAGAGCTGATCAAGTCATTGTTTATCATAGTGTCCATTTCACTTCAACATGTTTCCCCTTTGGTGCTCACTTAGTTGTCGCCGATCAGGGAGAACATATGATATTTGTCCCTTTGGGACTGGCTTAATTCACTCAGCATATTGTTTTCCAGATTCCTCCATCTTGTTGCAAATGACCGGGTTTCATTGTTTTTGACTGCTGTAGAGTATTCTATAGGGTACATGTCCCATAATTTCGTTATCCAGTCTACTCTTGATGGGCATTTGGGTTGGTTCCAGGTCTTGGATATTGTGAATTGTGCTGCAATAAACATTAGGGTGCAGACCGCTTTTTTGTTTGCCAATTTAAATTCCTTTGGGTAAATTCCAAGGAGTGGGATGGCTGGGTCGAACGGTACGGTCATATTCAGGTTTCTGAGGAATCTACAGACTGACTTCCATAGTGGCTTAACCAGTTTGCATTCCCACCAACACTGTTAGTGTCCCTTTTTCCCCACATCCCCTCTAGCATCTATGGTTGGTAGATTTCTGAATGTGAGCCATTCTAACTGGGGTGAGGTGAAACCTCATTGTGGTTTTGATTTGCATTTCCCTGATTGTTAGAGATCTTGAACATTTTTTCATGTGTCTGTGGGCCATTTGGATTTCCTCTTTTGAAAAATGTCTATTGAGGTCCTTGGCCCATCTCTTAAGTGGGTTTGTTTTGATGTTGTGGAGTTTCTTGATTTCTTTGTAGATTCTGGTTATCAACCCTTTATCTGTTGCATAGTTTGCAAATATTTTTTCCGATTCTGTCGGTTGTCTCTTCACTTTCCTGACTGTTTCTTTTGAAGTACAGAAACTTCTCAATTTGATGCAATCCCAAATGTTAATTTTGGCTTTGACTGCCTGTGCTTCTGGGGTCTTTTCCAAGATGGCTTTGCCAGTACTTATATCTTGCAGAGTTTCTCCAATGCTCTCTAATAATTTGATGGTGTCGGGTCGTAGATTTAAGTCTTTAATCCATGTTGAGTGAATTTTTGTGTAAGGTGAAAGGTAGGGGTCTTGCTTCATGGTTCTGCACGTGGGAATCCAGTTTTCCCAGCACCATTTATTGAATAGACTGTCCTTACTCCAGGGATTAGTTTTGGATCCTTGATCAAAAATAAGTTGGCTGTAGATGTTTGGGTTGATTTCTGGTGTTTCAATTCTGTTCCATTGGTCTATCCATCTGTTTCTGTACCAGTACCATGCTGTTTTGATAACAACTGCCCTGTAGTATGTCCTGAAATCTGGTATTGTGATGCCTCTGGCTTTGTTTTTGTTGTACAAGATTGCTTTATCTATTCTAGGTCTCCTGTGACTCCATATGAATTTCAGCATCATTTTTTCTAGATCTGAGAAGAATGTCTTTGGTATTTTGATTGGTATCATATTGAATCTATAAATTGCTTTTGGGAGAATGGACATTTTGATGATATTAATTCTTCCAATCCATGAGCATGGAAGATTTTTCCATTTCTTGGTATCCTCTTCTATTTCTTTCTTTAAGGTTTTGTAATTTTCATTATAGAGATCTTTAACATCCTTGTTAAGTTTATTCCAAGGTATTTGATTGTTTTTGTAGCTATTGTGAATGGGATTGATATTTGCTGTTCTTTCTCAGCCATGGCATTGCCTTTGTATACAAAGGCTGTTGATTTTTGTGCATTGATTTTATACCCTGCTACTTTGCCAAACTCTTCTATGAGTTCTAATAGTCTCTTACTAGAGTTCTTTGGATTCCCTAAATAAAGAATCATATCATCTGCAAAGAGGGATAGTTTGAGTTCTTCCTTCCCAATTTGTATTCCTTTAATTTCTTTTTCTTGCCTAATAGCTCTGGCTAAAACTTCTAGAACTATATTGAATAGCAGTGGTGAGAGTGGGCATCCCTGTCTGGTACCAGATCTCAGAGGAAATGCTTCCAGCTTTTCCCCATTCAATAGGATGTTGGCTGTGGGTTTTTCATAGATTGCTTTGATTGTATTGAGGAATGTTCCTTCCAAACCCAGTTTGCTTAGAGTTTTCATCATGAAAGGGTGTTGTATTTTATCAAATGCTTTCTCGGTGTCTATTGAGATAATCATATGGTTTTTCTTCTTCAGTTGTTAATGTGAACATTGAACCATCCCTGCATACCAGGGATAAATCCCACTTGGCCTGCTTGGATGATCTTTCTGATGTGTTGTTGCATTCTCTTGGCCAGAATTTTTTTTGAGGATTTTTGCATCTATGTTCATCAGGGATATTGGTCTGTAATTCTCTTTCAATGCTGCATCTTTTTTTGGCTTAGGAATTAAGGTGATGCTGGCTTCATAGAACGAATTTGAGAGGATTCCCTCTTTTTTCAATTGTTCTGAATAGTTTGAGAAGAATTGGAGTTAGTTCTTCCTTAAATGTCTGGTAGAATTCAGCAGTGAATCCATCTGGTCCTGGGCTTTTCTTTGTTGGGAGGGCCTTTATTACTGTTTCAATTTCTGTCTCAGTTATGGGTCTATTTAGGTTTTCTATGTCTTCCTGGTTCAATTTAGGAAGGTTGCGTGTGTCCAGGAATCTATCCATTTCTGATAGATTTCCCTATTTGCTGGCATACAAGTCCTTGTAGTAATTTCTGATGATTCTTTTTATTTCTGTGGTGTCTGTTGTTACGTTTCCTTTTTCATCTCTGATTTTATTGATTTGGGTCTTTTCTTTTTTTAGTTAGTTGGGCCAATGGGGTGTCAATTTTGTTTATTTTTTCAAAAAAACAACTCCTCATTTGGCTTATTTTTGTAATATTTTTTGGATTCAATCCTGTTGATTTCTTCTCTGATTTTAATTATTTCTCTTCTCCTACTAGATTTGGGTCTGGTTTGCTGCAGTTTTTCTAGATCCTTGAGATCCATTGAAAGCTTGTTTATTTGGTGCCTGTCCAATTTCTTGATGTAGGCACCTATTGCTATAAACTTTCCTCTTAACACTCCTTTTGCTGTATCCCATAAGTTGGTATGTTGTGCTGTTATCCTCATTTACTTCCAAAAAGTTTTTGATTTCTCTTTTGATTTCTCCTATGACCCATTGTTCATTCAGGAGCATGTTGTTAAATCTTCATGTATTTGCATATGCCCTAGGGATTCTTGAGTTGCTAATTTCCAACTTCATTCCCCTATGGTCTGAGAAGCTGCATGGTATGATTCTAATTCTTTTGAATTTGCTGAGACTTGCTCTATGGCCTAGTATGTGATCAATCCTAGAGAAGGTTCCATGTACTGCTGAGAAGAATGTAAATTCTTTAAGTTTAGGATGAAATGCTCTGTAGATATCTGTTAGATCCATTAGGGGTGTAGTGTCGTTTAAGGTTTAGGTCATCACAGTGCTCAGTTTATGTCAATGATAAGTTTATGATGTCAGTTCTTTCGTGTGTTCACAATAAACTGTTTATTATATGACAAAGTTTTGCATATTGCATCTAAATATTAGTTTATGACATCAAAAATTTATGACTTCACATTGATTATGGTATCACAATGGTTTTCTATCATCACAATTGGCTAAAATATCACAATAATGGTTAATACATCAAAATTGATTATGTCAACATTTTTTACTTCAAATTTGATTATGATATTACAATGGTTGATTTATGACAATGATAATTTGTGGCATCTCAACATTAGTTTATGACAACAATGTACTATGACATCACAATTGAATAGGACATCACAATGGTATTATGGCACCACAACTGATTTTGGTATTGCAATGATGGTTATGGTATCAAAATTGATTATGATGCCAAAATGGTTTTTATGACAATATATTATGACATCATAGAGGTAGTTTTATGTCATCAGAATGGTGGTTTATTACAAAATGATTTTCACATCAAAATTTTTATTATAATCCAATGGTGTTTAATGATATCAATATTGATGATTTCACGATGGTTCCTTGGTTTTTGACATCACAACATATTGTGATGGCACAATAGGGCATGATATTATTTTTATGGCAGCACAATTGACAAAGATGGCACAATGGTTTATGATATGATAATGTTGTTTTATCACATAACAACTGATTATGGCTATACAGACTATCATGGTTTATGACAACCACATTGATTGTGATGACAGTTTTTGGTCATTGTAGCTCAGTTCATAATAGCTAAGATATGGAATCAACACAGGTGTCCATCAACTAAAGACTAGATAAATTATTTTATATACACTATGGAATACTACACAGTGATTTAAAATAATGCAACAAAATGGATGAAACTGGAAACCATTATACTTAATGAAATAAGCCAGCCACAAGAGGACAAATACCATATTTTCTCCCTGATCTGTGGAAACTAATAGAGTACCTGAAAGGTAATCTATAGAAGTGAAGTTGCCACTTTTAGATGCAATGGTTTTAAACAGCTCTTGTCACAATTGTTAAGGGATAATTTTTTCATACTATTTGTAGAACTCATATATTGTAGGGTTAATCTTATGAGTATAAAGTTGAGGGGCCGGTGCTGTGGTGCAGTATGCTAATCCTCCACCTGCAGCACCAGCATCCCCTATGGGCACCAGTTCTAGTCCCAGCTGCTCCTTTTTCCAATCCAGTGTCTCTGCTATGGCTATGGCCTGGGGCTTCGGATTGGTCCAGCTCTGATCATTGCAGCCATTTGGGGAGTGAACCAGTGGACAGAAGACCTTTCTCTCTGTTTCTCCCACAAACTGTTTGTAACTCTATCTCTCAAATAAATATAATTTTTAAAAAACAAAGTTAATTGAAAATAGATCTTTGTAAAAAATAAGAATAAGAATAGGAGAGAGAGGAGGAAGAAGTGTGGGAATGTGAGTGTGAGGGAGGGTAAGGTTGGAAGAATCACATTACAGTGTTTTATGACAATATAATGGTCATTTATGACATCAAAATTGATTATGATGGCATGAGGTGTCGCTCCCCCCTTCGTGGAGGAACGACACAGGACCCTGCGCTGTTCTTTCGTCTGCTCGGCCCTCCCCGGGTTTGCTGCTGGTTCTTCCCGGGTTGGCTACCATCCCTTCCACCTCTGTGGAAGGGTGGTTCCCCCTAGCCACTTTCCCCACTTCTGCGGGGGAGCAGCATACTGCCGGCCGGCTCTCTTGGGGGCTGCACAGGTGTTCCTTCAGATAGATGTTCCTCTTAGATGTTCCTGGTGCATGTTGTCTCTCTCCTCCTTTATAGTCCTCTTCCACCAATCCCAACTCTGCTACCCACACGCCGAGTACGCTGCTCTCCTCCAATCAGGAGCAAGATCAGCTCCTGCAGCTCAGTCAATCAAATTGGCAAGAGGCAGCTGCGTAGAAGTTGTTACTCCCTTCTCAGCGCCATATTGTGGGAGAGCAGATGCATAGAATAAGTCTTAATTCCAGTAACTTAGTCTAGTCCGAGTTGCTCCCCACAATGAGGTAGCTTTATGTCATCACAATTTGAATATGGCAACAAAAAGGTAGGTTTATGATATTAGAAGGGTGGCTTATCCAAACGAATAGACTGATATCACAATTTTAAAAAATATTTAATTTTTTGAAAGGCAGAAGTAGAGAAGGATATTCATTTCCCCAAGTGGCTAAAATGGCCAAAGCTGTACCAGTTCAAATACAGGAGCCAGGAGATTTATCCAGGTCTCTCACATGGGAACAGGGACCGAGGACTTGGACTGTCCTCTGCTGCCTTCCCAAGCTCATTAGCAGGGAGACAGATTGGAACTGGGGCAGCCAGGATTTGAACCAGTGCCCATATGAAATGTTGTCTTGCCACATGGCAATTTAATCCATTATGCTACAATGCCTGCCTCCACAATTTTTTCTATGATAATGCAAAAAAAGTATATGCCATCAAAATTAGTTATTATGGAACACTGTTTATAAAATCACAACTGATTCACAAAGACAGTTTTACGATAGAAGAATGGTGGGGTTTTTTTTAAAAGATTTTAATTATTTGAGAGGTAGAGTTACAGATAGTGAGAGGGAGAGACAGAGAGAAAGGTCTTCCATCCACTGGTTCACTCCCCAAATGACTGCAACTCCAGCCGATCTGAAGCCAGAAGCCAGGAGCTTCTTCCAGTCTCCCATGTGGGTGCAGGGGCCCAAGGACTTGAGCCATCTTCCACTGCCTTCGCAAGCCATAGTAGAGAGCTGGATTGGAAGAGGAGCAGCCAGGATTCCAATGGGCACCCATATGGGATGCCGGCACCACAGGAAGATGATTAACATACTGTGTCATAGCGCTGGCCCCTAGAATGGTGTTTTATCACTTAACATTTTATTTCAACATTACATTTTTTTGACAAAGCAAGGGTATTTGTGACATCAAATTTTATTATGACACAATGTGTGATGATTTAACAAAAAATTTATGAAAGAAAAATGGTAGCTTTATTACATCAAAATTGATTATGACAAAATGATGTTATGACAATGACATATTAAGGGTATGTTTTTGATACCAGAATGTATGATACTATATTATTATGGCAATATAAAGGGGTTTATTACATCCAAATTGATCATATGGTATAATGTTTATGACATCACAACTAATTATGGCATCAGAAACATTTTTTTAAACTTTTATTTAATGAATATAAATTTCCAAAGTACGGCTTATGGATTAAAATGTTACAATGGCTTCCCCACCCATAAGGTGCCTCCCACCTGCAACCCTCCCCTTTCCCACTCCCTCTCCCCTTCCAATCACATCAAGATTCATTTTTGATTCTCTTTATATACAGAAGATCAGTTTAGCATAATGTTTTTTGATAATACATGGCAATTTATGATTTCAAAACTCATTATGATGTCATAAAATTTGGATTATGACATCACAAATGATTAGGACTTCACAATGGAAGGTTTATGATATCAGAATGAATGTTTATCAGAAACCAATCAATTATAACATCAAAATTAACTATGATTTCACAATGTGGATTATCGAATCACAATCATTTAGGACACCAAAATGGTAAGTTTATAATATCAAAATTTATTATGACATCACAACCATATCAGAATCATATCACAGTAGTAGATTTATGAATTCATTAATTATGACATCACAATATATGAGATATGACAACAGATTTGTTGACATCACAATCACAAATGTAAAATTATGGTATCAGAATGATAGCTTATCACAAACCAATAGATTATATCATGATGTTTTATGACAATAAAGGTGGTACATGACATCAAAATTGGTATGAAGGCAGAAAAGATTATATCACTTTTGATGATATCACAAATGTAGGTTTATGATATCAGAATGGTTGTTTACTTAGATCATTTGATTATACTACAATGTTATTATGAAAATATAATGTTGATATGACATCGCAATTTCTTATGATGGCATATTGTTTTCATTATGATAACACAATTGATTATGACATCAATGACAGGATCATGATAACAGAAATGAGGTTTAACATAACAAACATTATAATCTTCCAATGTGTTAAATGAAAATACAACAGTGGTTTATGACATCAAAATTGGTAGATGTAGCAAGATGATTGGTTTATAACATCACAATTTTTATGATGGCACAATGGTAGGTTAATGACATAGCAATTGACATCACAATGGTATTGTCGCTCCCCCTCTTCATGGAGGAACGACACTAGACCCTGCGTTGTTCTTTTGTCTGCTCGGCCCTTCCCGGGTTTGCTGCTGGTTCTTCCCAGGTTGGCTGCGGTCCTTCCACCTCCGTGGAAGGGCGGTGCCCCCTGCCACTTTCCCCACTTCCGCGGGGGAGCAGCACACCGCCGGCTGGCTCTCTCGGGGGCTGCTCAGATGTTATCCGGATGTTCCCCTTAGATGTTCCTGGTGCATGTTGTCTCTCCTTTATAGTCCTCTTCCACCAATCCCAACTCTGCTACCCACACGCCGAGTACGCTGCTCTCCTCCAATCAGGAGCAGGATCAGCTCCTGCAGGTTACTGGTCAAACTGGAGGCAGCTGTGTAAAAGTTGTTTACTCCCTTCTCAGCGCCATATTGTGGGAGAGCAGATGCATAGAATAAGTCTTAATTCCAGTAACTTGGTCTAGTCCCAGTTGCTCCCCACAGGTATTTTATATCAGAATCAAGGTTTACCACATAGCAATTGATTATAACATGAAAATTTCTTATGATAACAATTGTGATTAACAGCATCAAAATTAATTCTGATGTCATAATGCTCTGGCTGATTGCATCATGGTACTTTATTACAGCAACAGCAGGCTTTTACATCAGAATTGATTATATTGGCAAAAGGGAATTCTTATGTTATCAGAATGGTGGTTCATATTTGAAAATTTATTATGATATAGTGTGTTTTATGACAGTATGATGATGGGTTATGATGGCACAATGGTAGGACTGCGATATCACAATTGATTATGACAGCACAATGCTCATCTATAATACCAGAATCATTTATCACATACCAATTGCTTTTTATTAAGTTTTATTTAATGAATAGGGTCTTTATTTTGTATTTCTGCCCTTTTGGAAATGGTTCATTGAGATAAACATTCATTTCCTTTATTTAAAGACTAATCACATGATTTTGGAACACATTTTTGTAGAACTATTCAAGCATCCACTGCTTTTGCAAATGTGTAATACTGATGGTTGAAAATATTTGTACATCTTTTTTATGTTCAGTGTATATTGATATTGAAAATCCATCACTTATCTAACCTGATGAAACATGAAACTCAAGGTATTATTTTATTCAAGCTAATACTTCTAATTAAATAATTCATTAGGCTTTCATTTACTTTGTAAGAGCTCCATTTTCATTGGCTTTGCCAACATTGGAATTGGTAATTTTTGTGATCCTGGGCCTATGTAATGTAAGAGAGTGGTGTTTAAAAAGTAGTAAGCAGGAGCGAGCATTTGGCCAAGTGGTTAAGAATCCCCTTGAGACAACCTTGCTACAATGGAATGGGGGCGACTGAGTGTTGATTCCATTTCTGTCTTCAACTTCCTGTTAATGCAGACGCTGGGAGGCAGCACAGGAAGGCTCAAGGAATAGGGTTCCTGCCACACACACACAGTAGAATTACTCTCTGCCTTTCAAATGGATACATGAAAACTAAAATATAGAAATACAAAACCTGGAGAAAGTTATGTCTAAAATTATCAGGCTTTAAAAACACACACCTGTATATTCATTAGACAATCGGCTCCTAACACTGCTACACCTGCAGGTCCAATTGGGACTGTCAGATGGACCAACATCAGCGTGACCAGTGCCAGTCCTGCCGGCTCAAGAAGTGCTTCCAGGGGGGTTGTGCAGAAGGAGGGTGAGTGGCCCCCAGCCACGCTGCAGCCTGGGGGGGTGTGCGGTAGGTGGGTGAATGGCACCCCAGCCCCGCTGCCTGCAGAAGGAGGGTGCGCGGCCCCCATCCTCCCTGCAGTTCGCCGGTGGGGCCCGGGCTTGGCACCTGCTAACCACAAGACCAGGGCCATTGTACCCTTTACTGGTGCAGGAATCCAATTACAGCTGTGGCCAGGGCCCGGTCCCCCTGCCCAGGCCAGGCCACTGCGTCCTGAAGAAATACACACACACATACCCAGACACACACATACATGGACACACACATACATGGACACACACGCACATACACACATTTATTTGGTTTCCGTTGCCCCCACCCCTGCCTCTGTTTGCTTAAGGCAGGAGCTGGGCAGCCCAAGCCCATGGGGACCCCACTCTTGTTCCCTCCCCAGAAGCCCCGGCCTGGCCCAGGGCAGACACAGTCCAAGCAGCACAGCCCTAAACGCTGACGCCCTGATGCCCTGCAGTTTCTCCAGGCTCCACACGGGGGGGGGGGGGGGGCGGCGGTGGTCTCGGGGTAGTGGTGGAGAGGGCGTTTCAGCCTCAGGATAAATGCGCACCCCATACCTGCTTTCTGTCTGCCGGTTCTTCCCAGGGTCTGACTCCAGTCTCTTGTGCTTTCGAAGTCCTCTCCCCTCACTGCGTCTGTGAGGGAAGCTGATAAAGTTGGCTCAGAGCCCCTTGGAAAAGCCACTCCCTTCAGTTTGGGGGGGTTCACATGTGCCCCTCTTCTCACGTGGCTGATCTGAAATCCCGCTGGCCCGGCCCTCAGGTGGGCCTGACTACAGCCATGTGCTGCACCCCCCACCCCATGCACGGCTTCCCACCCTCATGGATCACAACCCCTTACTTTGCTTTGGAACCCAATGACTTCTCCAGGGACTCTCTTTGTCTTGTGCACTGTTGTGCCCCAGGGTCCCTGCATACAGTTGGCCCTCAGTAAATAGCCCATGGCTTCAGTTGCCACCAGGGTAGCCCTTCCTCCATGGCCAATACTGCTCTAAAGCAGATTTGTTAATTCGGGGGTTGGTGTTAAAGAGGGAGTTGTGGGTGGGATTTGAACCCCATGCCCCAGCCTGGGCTAGAGGAGGAAGAGTTGGGGGTGGGGGTTTGAAGAAGGGGGGGTGAGCAGGTGCAAAGGCCCTGGGGGTAGGATGGGGGGAGGAGTGGTGCAGGCGGGGCTTATAACCAGGGCAGCACTTTTGGGCCGCATTTGGCCACTCCTGCTGCACAGCTAACCCCCACCCCCCAGAACTCAGCCCCACCTCCAGCCCCAAGTCCCCTCCAGGGCTGGTAATGCGCCCTGCATGAGGCTGGCCCAAGGCTGGAGCTCACGGATTTGATCAGGCCAGGTGGGCGGGCTCATTAAGGCTCCTTAATTTGCCCTGCCTGGCAGCCAGCCCTCCCTGCCTCGGTTTCCCTCCTCCCACCTCACCTGCTTGCTGTAGGCTAGGCCCCAGCTCCCAGTCCCACCTGGGGAAGACCCCAGGCCCCCTCCCCACCCGGGCTCTCCCGGAGCTGGGGTGGGGGGGACTCTGAGAGATCCTCGCCCTGGCCATCTTCTCCCTGCCCTTCTCTCTCTCCCTCCTGCCGCCCCGCAGCGCTGCAGCGCGGCCGCATCCCGCAATCGCAGCCCGGCAGCGCTGGCAGCCTCCTCTGGCAGCCCTCCTGGCTGGGTGCTGGCGAGAAGGCGGACAGAGGCTTGTTCCCGGTGCAGCTGCGGGCGCGGCAGGCGCGGAGGCGGAGACTCGTTCCCAGGCAACCAGTGTGGGAGCTGATGGCACAGCTGCGGGTGTGGCAGGTGCGGGCGGCGGCGGCGCGGCACTGGGCATGGACCAGGTGAGAGCGCTGGCGGCGTGGCTGCTCTTAGCGCTGCCCCTGCCTGCACAGGGCGCCACCGCCGGCCGAGCACGCGTGGCCTTCCTGGACCAGGAGCAGGTGGACGAGCTGGGCCGCCTGCAGGGGGACTCGGTGGAGTCCGGTGCCTCAAGGTCATGGCGCTCTAGGCCTCTGTGCGCGGAAAGGCTGCAGGAGCAGGAGCAGGTGGCTCTCATGGAGTATTGCGCGCCCAGTACCCGTCCCAGCCTCAGCGCGCCCGGCCCTGCGCTAGCTCCAGGCGCCCCTCATTGCGCAGCTCCACTTGCTGCGCCTGGTGGGCAAGACGCCCACCGAGACGCTCACCCGGGACTCGCTGCTGGCGGGCAGCCCCTTCAACTGGCCCTAGGGCTCCGGCCGGTGAGCCGCCGCGTCAACAAGACGCTCTCTGCTCTGATTTCAGTATCACAGATTGCACAACACCTGGAAATAGTTTCTTTAAATGTGACGATCGGTTACAACGCAGAGAGGTTAAATGAAAAAGTGTCTAATCACGACCACACTCTTTCTTAGTAACTTCAGGCAGATTTAGCATCTCTACAGTATATTAAATAATGGCCAGATATTTCCCAGGAACACCATGTTTTTCTGATGGATTTCAAAATTTCATGGGAAATAGAAGTAGAAGATAAAGTTTATGTTGGTGCATAACATTTGAAATATGTATTTCTCATAATACATGTTTTCCATGAACTTTTAAATAACCCATGTATATATAAATTTCAACATGTTTTGAACCAAAATAAATTTAACTTTTAATTCCATTTCCACAATCTTTTTAAGGTACGCTTATGTGAGTCAAACAGATGGCTTCGCTCACATAACACAAGGCTTGAGGAAATATATCTGTATAAACATGTTTTTGGGGCTGGTGCTGTGGTGCAGCAGGTTAACGCTCTGGCCTGAAATGCTAGCATCCCATATGGCCAGCAGTTCAAGACCTGGCTGCTGCACTTCCGACCCAGCTCTCTGCTATGGCCTGGGAAAGCAGTGGAAGATGGCCCAAGTGCTGCACCCGTGTGGGAGACCCAGATGAAGCTCCTGGCTCCTGGCTCGGGATTGGCGCAGCTCCAGCCATTGCGGCCAATTGGGGGAGTGAACCAGTGGGTGGAAGACCTCTCTCTCTCTCTCTCCCCCTTTCTCTCTGCCTCTGCTCTCTCTGTGTAACTTTTTCAAATAAATAAATCAATATTTAAAAAATAAATAAGCATGTTTTTGAAAAATAGTGGATATATAAATATATATCAAACATCCTGCTCCGCAAGGATTTTTTTTTTGCTTAATAATGTAAATATATTTTATTGCTAAACAGTATGTTTCTTCATATGGATTTATCATATACTATTTAATGAATACTGTACTGTTAGATATTTACTTTTCTATCCTCAAGTTTCCCTAAGAAAAAGTTTCCATAGACCCTTCTGAAACCTATTTTTTCCAAAGAAAGATTTTTTTAGGAAGTGCTTATTTGGGACAAGAGTATATAATAAATATAATCTGTAATGCTAAGACTTTTGGTACACATCACCGATTTCTTTTGCAAATTCACATTCTTTATTTTAGCTTTTTTTTTAACTTTTATTTAATGAATATAAATTTCCAAAGTACGGCTTATGGATTACAATGGCTTCCCCACCATATTGTCTCTCCCACCCGCATCCCTCCCCTTCCCACTCCCTCTCCCCTTCCATTCACATGAGGATTCATTTTTGATTCTCTTTATATACAGAAGATCAGTTTAGCATACATTAAGTAAAGATTTCAACAGTTTGCTTCCACACAAACATAAAGTGAAAAATAATAGATGATTTTTTAAATGATGATGAAATCAGATCAGACCTATTGTCATGTTTAATCCCAGTGAGAGTCAAGTTGGGAATTGATTGTCGCTCCCCCTCTTCGTGGAGGAGCAACACAGGACCCTGCGCTGTTCTTTCGTCTGCTCGGCCCTCCCCGGGTTTGCTGCTGGTTCTTCCCGGGCTGGCTACTATCCCTTCCACCTCCGTGGAAAGGCAGTTCCCCCTGGCCACATTCCCCACTTCCGCAGGGGAGCGGCACACCGCCGGCCGGCTCTCTGGGGGGCTGCACAGGTGTTCCTTCAGATGTTCCCCTTAGATGTTCCTGGTGCATGCCGTCTCTCTCCTCCTTTATAGTCCTCCTCCGCCAATCCTAACTTGGCTGCCCACACGCCGAGTACGCTGCTCTCCAATCAGGAGCAAGTCCTACAGTTTATTGGTTGAACTGGAGGCAGCTGGGTAGAAGCTGTTTTCTCCTCTCCCAGCGCCATATTGTAGGAGAGCAGATGCATAGAATAAGTCTTAATTCCAGTAACAGTCTAGTCCGAGCTGCTCCCCACAGAGGAGAGCAGATGCATAGAATAAGTCTTAATTCCAGTAACTTAGTCTAGTCCGGATTGCTCCCCACAGATCCCCCTTTCTTTTTATTTTTTGGCGTTGATACGCGCCTGTCTTCGGTGTCCCGCGGCACACACTCTGCTCTACTTGCTAGAGTTGCCACAGGCTCTTACAAGTCCTATCAATCAGGAAAACCGAATCCGGGTCCTCTCTTCGCCATTGTGAGGAGGTTTTTAGGCGCTGATGCGTGCCTGTGTTCGGTGCCCTGCAGCGCATGCTCTGCTCTGCCCGCAGGGGCTTACAAAACCTATCAGGCAAACCGAATCCAAGCCTTCTCATTGCCGTATTGTGGGGGAGACTTATTAGTGTTGGTTTGTGCCTATCTTCGGTGACCTGCAGCTCATACTCTGGTCGAGCTGCTTGCTGGTGCTTACCGCCTTAAATCAGGCAGACCGAATCCAAGCCTTCTAATTGCGGTATTGTGGGGAAGCCTTACTGATGTTAATTCGTGCCTGTCTTCGGTGACCTGCGGCGCATAAGCTGCTAGCCGCCGCAGGTGCTCATCGTGCTCATCGCCTCACTTAATCAGGCAGACCGAATCCAAGCTCTCACAGTGCAGTGTTGTAGGGAGGCCTTATTTTTCTCTATTTCTCTATCTCCGGGCATTCCTATTTCTCCCATTTTACTTCTATCTTCCAGCATTCTTATTTCTCTCATTTTATTTCTAAACTTCTGTTTCTCTTATCCCCGCAGCTTCCCGGCGCCTCGCCCTGCCGGCAGCTTCACGGCTCCGCGCAGCTTCCCGGCGCCTCGCCCCGCCGGCGGGTTCCCGGCTCTGCGCGCACGCTCCGCGGTCTCCACGCACTTCGCGCCCGCACCACGGCCTCGCGCCAGCCCAGGCGTTCCCCATCTATTCACGCCCCGTGCTCTCTCTGCACGCGGCGGCTTCCGCGAATGTTTCCGCCACCACCGGCATTCAGTCCAAGTTCCCCGGACTAACCTGGCGAATTCCAACCTGGCGGCCCACGTCTCTGCCTCTGGTTCCAGATCTTCGCCTCTTGCTCCCCGGGGTGACTTGAAGAATTCCAAGGTGGCTTATGTCTCCGCCTCGGCCTGCACTCGCGGCTTCATCCTCCCTAACATTTTTCTCTACCCGGTATGTTTCGTTAAGTTTTCTTCCAACAATATTCCTCTCATTTCTCCTGGCTACTCCCCACAGTCCGTATCCGAGTCCAAGCCTCCTCCAGGTTTCACTTTCGCTTTCAGTCTCCTAGCTTCCCCGCCATAGTACGCATCCGAGTCTACGAAAGCTTTCACTTTCGCTTTCAATCCTAACTTCTTTCCCACAGTCCATATCCGAGTCTATGCCTAGGCTTTCAATAGCTTCTTCCGGCACCTAGGCTCTTTGCTAGTCTCTCTCTCCGGTATTTTCCTGCTTCTTCCCGTTTCTTCCCTCCTAAGTTTGCTATCCGTCCTAGGTTTCCTATCCGAGTCACGGCACCATTATGTCGCTCCCCGTCTTCGTGGAGGAACGACACAAGCCCTGCCTAGGCTTCATCCTAGGTTTCCTATCCGAGTCACGGCACCACTATGTCGCTCCCCCTCTTCGTGGGGGAACGACACTGAACCCTGCGCTGTTCTTTCGTCTGCTCGGCCCTCCCCGGGTTTGCTGCTGGTTCTTCCCAGGCTGGCTACTATCCCTTCCACCTCCGTGGAAGGGCAGTTCCCCCTGGCCACATTCCCCACTTCCGCAGGGGAGCGGCACACCGCCGGCCGGCTCTCTCGGGGGCTGCACAGGTGTTCCTTCAGATGTTCCCCTTAGATGTTCCTGGTGCATGCCGTCTCTCTCCTCCTTTATAGTCCTCCTCCGCCAATCCTAACTCGGCTGCCCACACGCCGAGTACGCTGCTCTCCAATCAGGAGCAAGTCCTACAGTTTATTGGTTGAACTGGAGGCAGCTGGGTAGAAGCTGTTTTCTCCTCTCCCAGCGCCATATTGTAGGAGAGCAGATGCATAGAATAAGTCTTAATTCCAGTAACAGTCTAGTCCGAGCTGCTCCCCACAGAGGAGAGCAGATGCATAGAATAAGTCTTAATTCCAGTAACAGTCTAGTCCGAGCTGCTCCCCACAGAGGAGAGCAGATGCATAGAATAAGTCTTAATTCCAGTAACTTAGTCTAGTCCGGATTGCTCCCCACAATTTTAATTTCTTCTTCTTTTTTTTTTTTACAGAAGATCAGTTTAGTATACATTAAGTAAAGATTTCAACATTTTGCACCCCCATAGAAACACAAAGGGAAATATACTGTTTGAGTACTCATTATAGCATTAAGTCTCAATGTACAGCACATTAAGAACAGAGATCCTACATGAAGAGTAAGTGCACAGTGACTCCTGTTGTTGACTTTACCAATTGACACTCCTGTTTATGGCATCAGTAATCTCCCTATGCACCAGTCATGAGTTTCCAAGGCTATGGAAGCCTTTTGAGTTCACTGACTCTTATCTTGTTTAGACAAGATCATATTCAAAGTGGAGGTTCTTTCCTCCCTTCAGAGAAAGGTACCTCCTTCTTTGAAGACCTGTTTTTTCACTGGCATCTCACTCACAGAGATCTTTCATTTAGGGTTTTTTATTTTTATTTTTTTTTTTTGCCAGAGTGTCTTGGCTTTCCATGCCTGAAATACTCTCATGGGCTTTTCAGACAGATCTGAATGCCTTTAGGGCTGATTCTGCAGCCAGAGTGCTATTTAGGACATCCACCATTATATGAGTCTGCTGAGTATCTCGCTTCCCGTGTTGGATCACTCGCCCCTTTATTTATTCTATCAGTCAGTATTAGCAGGTACTAGACTTGTTTATGTGCTTCCTTTGACTCTTAGTCCTTTCATTATGATCAATTGTGAACTGAAATTGATCACTTGGACTGGTGAGATGGCATTGGTACATGCCACCTTGATGGGCTTAAATTGGAGTCCCCTGGTATGTTTTTAACTCTACCATTTGGGGCAAGTCAGCTTGAGCATGTCCCAAATTGTACATCTCTTCCCTCTCTTATTGCTACTCTTATGTCTAACAGGGATCACATTTCAGTTACTTTTCAACACTTAAGAATAACTGTGTATTAATTACAGAATTAAACCAGTCATATTAAGTAGAACAGACAAAAAAACTACTAAGAGGGATAATGTATTAAGTTGTTCATTAACAGTCAGGGCTATGCTGATCAAGTCACCATTTCCCATAGTGTCCATTTCACTTCAGGATGTCTCCTTTTTGGTGTTCAGTCAGTTGTCGCCGATCAGGGAGAACATATGTTATTTGTCCATTTGGGACTGGCTTATTTCACTCAGCATGATGTGTTCCAGATTCCTCCATTTTGTTGCAAATGACTGGATTTCGTTGTTTCTTACTGCGTTATAGTATTCTAAAGAGTACATATCCCATAATTTCTTTATCCAGTCTACCGTTGATGGGCATTTAGGTTGGTTCCAGGTCTTAGCTATTGTGAATTGAGCTGCAATAAACATTAGGGTGCAGACCACTTTTTTGTTTGCCAATTTAAATTCCTTTGGGTAAATTCCAAGGAGTGGGATGGCTGGGTCAAACGGTAGGGTCATATTCAGGTTTCTGAGGAATCTCCAGACTGACTTCCATAGTGGCTTGACCAGTTTGCATTCCCACCAACAGTGGGTTAGTGTCCCTTTTCCCCCACATCCTCGCCAGCATCTGTTGTTGGTAGATTTCTGTATGTGAGCCATTCTAACCGGGGTGAGGTGAAACCTCGTTGTGGTTTTGATTTGCATTTCCCTGATTGCTAGTGATCTTGAACATTTTTTCATGTGCCTGTTGGCCATTTGGATTTCCTCTTTTGAAAAATGTCTATTGAGGCCCTTGGCCCATCTCTTAATTGGGTTGTTTGTTTTGTTTTTGTGGAGTTTCTTGATCTCTTTGTAGATTCTGGTTATTAACCCTTTATCTGTTGCATACTTTGCAAATATTTTTTCCCATTCTGTCGGTTGTCTCTTCACTCTCCTGACTGTTTCTTTTGCAGTACAGAAACTTCTCAATTTGATGCAATCCCAATAGTTAATTTTGGCTTTGACTGTCTGTGCCTCCCGGGTCTTTTCCAGAAATTCTTTGCCTGTGCCAATATCTTGAAGGGTTTCTCCAATGTTCTCTAGTAACTTGATGGTGTCAGGTTGTAGATTTAGGTCTTTAATCCATGTTGAGTGGATTTTTGTGTAAGGTGTAAGGCAGGGGTCTTGCTTCATGATTCATCACGTGGAAATCCAATTTTCCCAGCACCATTTATTGAATAGATTGTCCTTGCTCCAGGAATTGATTTTAGATCCTTGATCCAATATGAGTTGGCTGTAGATGTTTGGGTTGATTTCTGGTGTTTCAGTTCTGTTCCATTGGTCTATCCATCTGTTTCTGTACCAGTACCATGCTCTTTTGATTACAACTGCCCTGTAGTATGTCCTGAAATCTGGTATTGTGATGCCTCCGGCTTTGTTTTTGTTGTACAAGATTGCTTTAGCTATTTGAGGTCTCTTGTGCCTCCATATGAATTTCAGCATCATTTTTTCTAGATCTAGGAAGAAGGTCTTCGGTATCTTGATTGGTATTGCATTGAATCTATAAATTGCTTTTGGGAGAATGGACATTTTGATGATATTAATTCTTCCAATCCATGAGCATGGAAGATTTTTCCATTTCTTGGTATCCTCTTCTATTTCTTTCTTTAAGGTTTTGTAATTTTCATTGTAGAGATCTTTTACGTCCTTGGTTAAGTTTATTCCAAGGTATTTGATGGTTTTGGTAGCTATTGTAAATAGGATTGATCTTAGAAGTTCTTCCTCAGCCATGGCATTGTCTGTGTATACAAAGGCTGTTGATTTTTGTGCATTGATTTTATACCCTGCTACTTTGCCAAACTCTTCTATGAGTTCTAATAGTCTCTTAGTAGAGTTCTTTGGGTCCCCTAAATAAAGAATCATCTCATCTGCAAAGAGGGATAGTTTGAGTTCTTCCTTCCCAATTTGTATTCCTTTAATTTCTTTTTCTTGCCTAATAGCTCTGGCTAAAACTTCTAGAACTATATTGAATAGCAGTGGTGAGAGTGGGCATCCCTGTCTGGTACCAGATCTCAGAGGAAATGCTTCCAGCTTTTCCCCATTCAATAGGATGTTGGCTGTGGGTTTTTCATAGATTGCTTTGATTGTATTGAGGAATGTTCCTTCCAAACCCAGTTTGCTTAGAGTTTTCATCATGAAAGGGTGTTGTATTTTATCGAATGCTTTCTTGGCATCTATTGAGATAATCATATGGTTTTTCTTCTTCAGTCTGTTAATGTGAACATTGAACCATCCCTGCATACCAGGGATAAATCCCACTTGGCCTGCTTGGATGATCTTTCTGATGTGTTGTTGCATTCTCTTGGCCAGAATTTTTTTTGAGGATTTTTGCATCTATGTTCATCAGGGATATTGGTCTGTAATTCTCTTTCAATGCTGCATCTTTTTTTGGCTTAGGAATTAAGGTGATGCTGGCTTCATAGAAAGAATTTGGGAGGATTCCCTTTTCTTCGATTGTTCCGAATAGTTTGAGAAGAATTGGAGGTAGTTCTTCTTTAAATGTCTGGTAGAATTCAGCAGTGAATCCATCTGGTCCTGGGCTTTTCTTTGTTGGGAGGGCCTTTATTACTGTTTCAATTTCTGTCTCAGTTATGGGTCTATTTAGGTTTTCTATGTCTTCCTGGTTCAATTTAGGAAGGCTGCGTGTGTCCAGGAATCTATCCATTTCTGATAGATTTCCCTGTTTGCTGGCATACAAGTCCTTGTAGTAATTTCTGATGATTCTTTTTATTCCTGTGGTGTCTGTTTTTACATTTCCTTTTTCATCTCTGATTTTATTGATTTGGGTCTTTTCTTTTTTTAGTTAGTTGGGCCAATGTGGTGTCAATTTTGTTTATTTTTTCAAAAAACCAACTCCTCATTTGGCTTATTTTTGTAATATTTTTTGGATTCAATCCTGTTGATTTCTTCTCTGATTTTAATTATTTCTCTTCTCCTACTAGATTTGGGTCTGGTTTGCTGTAGGTTTTCTAGATCCTTGAGGTGAATTGAAAGCTTGTTTATTTGGTGCCTTTCCAATTTCTTGATGTAGGCACCTATTGATATAAACTTTCCTCTTAACACTGCTTTTGCTGCGTCCCATGAGTTTTGGTATGTTGTGCTGTTATCCTCATTGACTTCCAGAAAATTTTTGATTTCTCTTTTAATTTCTTCTATGACCCATTGTTCATTCAGGAGCATGTTGTTCAATCTCCATGTGTTTGCGTATGCTCTAGGGATTCCTGAGTTTCTAATTTCCAACTTCATTCCCCTATGGTCTGAGAAGCTGCATGGTATGATTCTAATTCTTTTGAATTTGCTGAGACTTGCTCTATGGCCTAGTATGTGATCAATCCTAGAGAAGGTTCCATGTACTGCTGAGAAGAATGTAAAATCTTTAGCGGTAGGATTGAAAGTTCTGTATATAGCTGTTAGATCCATTTGGGCTATAATGTCATTTAAATCTACTGTATCCTTGTTGATCTTGTGTCCTATTGATCTGTCTATTTCTGAGAGTGGAGTATTGAAGTCCCCCAGTACTATTGTATTGGGGTCTAAGTCTCCCTTTAAGTCCCTTAACAAATCTTTTAGATAAACTGGTTCCCTGTAGTTAGGTGCATATACATTGATAATTGTTATATCTTCTTGTTTTATTGATCCCTTAATCATTATATAGTGTCCGTCTTTGTCACTCTTAATAGTTTTTGTGGTAAAGTTTATGTTGTCCAATATTAAGATGGCTATGCCCGCTCTTTTTTCATTTCTGTTGGCATGGTATATCTTTTTCCAGCCTTTCACTTTCAGTCTGTATGCATCTTTGTTGGAAAGATGTGTTTCTTGTAAGCAGCAAATAGATGGGTTTTGTTCCTTAACACAGTCAGCCAATCGGTGTCTCTTAACTGGACAGTTCAGGCCATTAACGTTCAATGTGACTAATGAAAAGTGGTAACTTTGCCCTGCCATTTGCCAAAGATAAGTTCTAATATATGCTTTGAATTCCCTGTAATCTTTTGCTGTGAGCTTTCCTTCCTTTATCTTCTTTCATATTGATGACCGTGTTTCTCTGTTTCTGTGTGTAATACATCTTTAAGCATCTGTTGCAGGGCTGGACGAGTGGCGACAAATTCTTTCAATTTCTGTTTGCTATGAAAGGTCTTTATTTCACCTTCATTCACAAATGATAGCTTTGCAGGATATAATATTCTGGGCTGGCAGTTTTTCTCTCTTAGTACCTGGGCTATATCTCGCCATTCCCTCCTAGCTTGTAGAGTTTCTGATGAGAAGTCAGCTGTGAGTCTGATTGGAGATCCTCTGAGAGTAATCTGACGTTTCTCTCTTGCACATTTTAGGATCTTTTCTTTATATTTCACTGTGGAGAGTTTAATTACAACGTGTCGTGGTGAGGATCTCTTTTGGTCGTGTTTATTAGGGGTTCTATGAGCTTCCTGTACTAGGATGTCTCTGTCCTTCTCCAAACCTGGGAAATTTTCTGCTAATATCTCACTACAAAGGCCTTCTAATCCTTTCTCCCTCTCCATGCCTTCAGGAACTCCTAGAACCCGAATGTTGGGTTTTTTAATAGTATCCTGTAGATTCCTGACAATATGTTTTAGATTTCTAATTTCCTCTTCTTTTCTTTGGTCTGACTGTATCCTTTCCTGTTCTCTGTCTTCTAAGTCCGATATTCTCTCTTCTGCTTCACCCATTCTGTTTGTAAGGCTCTCTATTGTGTTTTTCATTTGATCTATTGAATTCTTCACTTCAGTCACTATCACAGTTTCCTGTTGAACTAGTTGTTTCGTTTCATTTTGATTCCTCCTTAATATTTCATTTTCACGAGAGAGATTTTCTATCTTGTCCATTAAGGATTTCTGTAGTTCAAGAATTTGTTTTTGAGAACTTCTTAATGTTCTTATCAATTTTTTGAGATCTGCTTCTTGCATTTCTTCTATGTCATCATCCTCATAATCTTGAATTGGGGTGTCTTTTTCATTTGATGGCATCATGGTGACTTCCTTGTTTTTATTACCTTGGTTTTTGCGTTTGTTATTTGGCATATTGGAGATATTTGGTTTCTTCACTGTGGTGCTTTTTCTTGTTATACTATGACTCTAGATTAAGTGGACTATCTGTTTTTGATGGAGCCTTAGGGCTTGAGATGGGTGTGGCCTGAGAGCTCTGTTTGGTGTGCCAAAGGTGACACTCCCAGGTTAGGCGTGGTAAATCTCTCTCTCTCTCTCTCTTTCTTTTTTTTTTTTTGATTCAAAAGGGAAGTAATTCTGCACAGCTGAATGAAGTTGGAGGTAGTTAGCAGGCAAATGATATACCCACAGGAGCCAGAGATCGGAAGCTCTTTCCCAAGGACCACACAGGGAATCTGTTCGGCCCTCAGAGTGGGCTCAAATTCTCCTTCAGTCTCCCACCGGGTTGCCAAAGTTACAGAATTGTAGCGTCTCTGGAGAGTGCTCACATGAATTCCGTGAGTTCTCTCCCCCACCATCTCTTTTTTCACAGTCTCAGTTCAGTAGCACCACAAATTTACTAGGTCCTAATCTCCTGTTAATTTGCCTCACCCAGAGTCAGTTTTTCTGCTAGGCTCAGGGCCGGTGCAGACCTGAGGTCACCCTGCTTATGACGTATGTCCAAGATGGCGCCTGCTCTTTGTCTTGCTCGCCCTTGAGAGGTGAGTGGAGAGAGAGAAACCCGTGTCCATACCAGTCACTTTTTTTCTCTCTCTCTCTCTTCCAGTTAGCCTGGTGAACTTTTCCCCCCCGGGGGTCGTTCCCTCTAGTCTCCTCTCTCCGCTTGCCTGCCGGTGTCTTGGGCTATTGAGGTTCGGCTCACCTCGCGTTCCAGCGCTGGTGTGTTGAGTCTGCCGCTGGTGTCCCAAACTGTGGGCTCCCACGTTCTCCACGCAGGTCTGCTGTGAATCACGCCTTCCGAAAGAGTTTCTTCTGCTGTTTCCTCCCCTACTCTTCCTTGAACCTGCAGTA
Organism: Oryctolagus cuniculus; assembly: GCF_051225735.1. Lineage (NCBI taxonomy): Eukaryota > Metazoa > Chordata > Mammalia > Lagomorpha > Leporidae > Oryctolagus > Oryctolagus cuniculus. The sequence continues at coordinate 19,347,916 of NC_142885.1, read as the reverse complement.
TCTCCACTTTTATTAAACCATCTCTCCCCGGACTATCAGTGTGCTCCCTTCCTATTCTGCCATCTTGCCTCCACCTCGCAAATTCACATTCTATTCAATGGCCATTGTCTTATATATGTCAATATGTCAACAGTTGCAATAATAGTTTTGAATCTGATGAAAAACACATATTTTAAGTTGTATTTATTCAATTTCTAAATGAATTAAACATCTTACTGAGTTTGCTGATAATTATATATATTATACATAGTTATTTATATTATATTAAAGATATATAATATATAGTCCAATGTGATATATTCTAATATATAATTATATGTTATTATAAATTATATAATTGTTTATTATATATGTTATGTAACTATATAACTATGTTATATATTATATAACTATATAATATATAATATAATATATGCATATATGTGTGTATATCTATACACACACACACACACTCATAGATTTGTTTATTTTTTTGACAGGCAGAGTTAGACAGTGAGAGAGAGAGACAGAGAGAAAGGTCTTCCTTCCATTGCTTCAACCCCTAAATGGCCACCATGGCCAGCACGCTGAGCCGATTTGAAGTCAGGAGCCAGGTGCTTCCTCCTGATCTCCCATGCACATGCAGGGCCCAAGCACTTGGGCCATCCTCCACTGCCTTCCTGGGCCACAGCAGAGAGCTGGACTGGAAGAGGAGCAACCGGGACAGATTTTGGTGCCCCAACAGGGACTAGAACCCAGGGTGCCTGGGCTGCAGGCAGAGGATTAGCCTATTGAGCCATGGCACTGGCCACAGAGATTTATTGTATTTGAAAGGCAGAGTTACAGAGAGAAGAGATCTTCCATTCACTGGTTCACTTCCTAAATGGTGGCAACAGCCAGGGCCATGACCAAGCCAGGAGCCAGGGTATTCTTCTGAGTCTCCACATGGATGCAGGGGCCCAAGCACTTGGCCATCCTCTGCTGCTTTCCCAGGTGCATTAGCAGGGAGCTGGATGGGAAATGCAGCAGCAGGGTCTCCAACAGTGTCTCAAGTGGAGGCTTAACCAGCTACTCCACAAAGCTGCCCCCAGTGCTAAGCATTTTACAGTCACAAACTACAGTTCCATGAAGGTCCATTCTTCAGGCAGCAGCTCAACCCACTAAGCCACAGTGCTGACCTCTGATAATTTATTTTAAAATTAAAAAAATTTTTTTCTTTATTTATTTTGAAAGGCAGAGTGCACAGTGAGAGAGAGGGACAGAGAGAAAGGTCTTCCTTTTTTTTTTTCCGTTGGTTCACTCCCCATTGGCCGCTATGGCCCGTGTGCTGCACCGATCCAAAGCCAGGAGCCAGGTGCTTCTCCTGGTCTCCCATGTGGGTGCAGGGCCCAAGCACTTGGGCCATCCTCCACTGCCTTCCTGGGCCACAGCAGAAAGCTGGACTGGAAGAGGAGCAACCAGAACAGAATCCAATGCCCCAACCAGGACTAGAACCCGGAGTACCAGTGCCGCAGGTGCAGGATTAGCCTACTGAGCCGCAGCGAAGGCCGATAATTGTATTTTAAACATCATTGATCATATCCTTAATTTTTTTCAGTAGTGATGTTCAGATTTCTTAGATAAGAAATTTTAAAATATCACATATATTTACTATTTACTTGTTATATATTACACATTTGTAAAATTATAATGTTAAAAATGATCAACTTTCTACTTTGACAAAAAAACTAGGAAAGTACTTAGTTGCATTTTTTTTAGACAGATAACAGGTCATTGAAAAGTCCACAAAAAATGCTGATTTTTTTTTTACTTTTATTTAGTAAATATAAATTTCCAAAGTACAGTTTATGGATTACAATGGCTTCCCCCCCCAATAACTTCCCTCCCACCCGCACCCATCCCCTTATCCACACCCTCTCCCATTCCATTCACATCAAGATTCATTTTCAATTATCTTTATATACAGAAGATCAATTCAGTATATATTAAGTAAAGATTTCATCTGTTTGCACCCACACAGAATATAAAGTGTAAAATACTCTTTCAATACTAGTTATAGCATTAATTCACATTGGACAACACATTAAGGACAGAGATCCTACACAAGGAGTAAGTACACAGTACTCCTGTTGTTGACTTAACAATTTGACACTCTTGTTTATGGCGTCAGTAATCTCCCTAGGCTCTAGTCATGAGTTGCCAAGGCTATGGAAGCCTTTTGATTTCGCCGACTTTGATCTTATTTAGACAAGGTCATAGTCAAAGTGGAAGTTCTCTCCTGCCTTCAGAGAAAGGTACCTCCTTCTTTGATGGCCTGTTCTTTCTACTGGGATCTTGTTCACAGAGATCTTTCATTTAGGTCCTCTTTTTTTTTTGGTCAAAGGGATCACATAAATAAGACTAGTTAATACTAACTGATAGGATAAAAAAGAGAGAGAACAGTCCAACATGGGAAGCGAGATACACAGCAGACTTATAGAAGGGCAGATGTCCTAAACAGCACTCTTGCCTCAGAATCAGTCCTTAAGGCATTCGTATCTGGCTGAAGAGGCCATGAGAGGATTTTAGGCATGGAAAGCCAAGACACTCTGGGAAAAAAAAAAAAAAGACCTAAATGATTATCTTTTTTATAAAAACATGATTTATTTGAAAAGTAACCATGCTACAGTTATTTACAGTAGTATATAAACACATGTTTATTATCCTATTATGTGAAATATTACTAGATAGATAATACATTGTCTCTTATAAATAATTTTAAGCAATTTGAGTTGTCTGTATTAATCTTTCTAACCAATAATACAATTAATAATTTAATAATGACTTAAGTACTCTCAATTTTTTTTTTATTTGAGAGAAGACAGAGAGAGGGAGGGAGAAATTAACCACCTGCTGGTCTACTCTCCAAATTCCTCAACACTCAGAGTTGGGCCAGGCTGAAGGCGGGAGTCAGAACTCAGTCTGGGTCTCCCATATGGTTGACAAGGTCCCAAGAGATGGGCTATTACCTGCTGACTTCCAGGGTGCAAATTGGCAGGGAGCTGGAATCTGGATCCACAGCCAGAAATTGAATATGAATTGAACTGAATTAAGACACACCTTAACTGGGGTATTAAGTGCTAGGCTAAATGCTCACCCTTGTCCAAGATAATTTTTAATGAAGATGTTCAAAATTAAAGGAAGGTCTTCTGGAGCTGCCATCATAATGCTGTGTGTTAAGCTGCCACTTGCATGCTAGCAACCCATGGAAGACTGCCTGCTGGAGTCCTGGCTGCTCTGCTTTGGATCCATCTTCCTGCCAATGTGCCTGGGAAGGCAGCAGGGCATGGATCTAAGTACAATGGACCTTACCAACCAAGTGGGAGACCAAGATGAGTTCCTGGCTCCTGGCCTTGGACTGGCCATGCCCTCAATTTTGTGGCCATTTGGGGAGTAAAATAGCATATAGAAGATCTCTTTGTTTCTCCCCGTTGACCCCATCCCATTCTGTCTAAAGCTCAACCTTTCAAATAAACATGGAAACCTTTAAATAAAAGAGAAAGCTTGTCTTCAGTTTAAAAAACAAAGTACAAATAAATCTGTATGGACCAGAACTGGAGTTTCTATGGGGATACTTGGGCAGGAGGACACAGGAACCCTGTGGCCCTGGATTAACCTTTAGGGAAAACCAGAGAAGCCAGCTGTTCCTCCTGCTCTCCAGGCCTTTCTTGCAGTGTGTAGTCAGTCCTTCACAATGCAGCCAGAGTGGATCTCTAGATGCAAACCACATTATTAAGTAGCTTGTGGTGACTTTAGCAAATTTAAAATTTACACATTTGTGCCTGTGCCATGGCCCAATAAGCTAATCCTCCACCTGCGGCATGGGCACACCTGGTTCTAGTCCTGGTTGGGGCATCAGATTCTATCCCAGTTGCTCCTCTTCCTGTCCAGCTCTCTGCTGTGGCCTGGGAGTACAGTGGATGATGGCCCAAGTACTTGGGCCCTGCACCCGCATGGGAGACCAGGAGAAGCACCTGGTTCCTGGCTTCAGATCAGCACAGTGCACTGGTTGCAGCACACTGGCCACAGTGGCCATTGGGGAGTGAACCAACAGCAAAGGAAGACCTTTCTCTCTGTCTCTCTCTCTCACTATCCACTCTGCCTGTCATTTGTTCACCTGTTGGCCAAGACAGAACATTTCATGGCCCTTCCTTTGCAGAGAAATCCCAATAGTGTAGAATAATCTCCAGATGTTGACCTGGGCTTCAAGATGCTATCAAATGGTTACACCCTGGTCACACATCTTTTCTACACAAAAGTTTTGAAAGCCATATGTAGAAGGATCTCCAAGAAGTTCATGGAGAATGTATGCAATGCACAAACTGCATGGATTTCAACTTTTTTTCTCCAAAGCAGTCACTTCTTAAATGCTTTTTCTATGAACTTTTTGAAGTGCCCTAGTGCAACCATTGACTGTACCTGAGAGTTTGCAGTGATCAGTAAACATTTTTGAATAAATACATGAATGAAAAGATGTGAGATCATCTAAGGAAATTATTTTAAATCCCTGTTAATATAGTTGAAAAATGGAGTGCTACAACATTTTAAATTGGCAGTGTTATAGCCATCACTAAATTTAAACAAAAATGTGGTTATGAACACAAATTGCAGTAATAATGCACTAAGAAGAGAAGAAATAAAAAAGTGAAGAACAGGTTTTAACATACGTTCATATACAATTTGGAAGAGAAGGAACATTTTCCTTCCACTCCGATGTCTGTCTTGATTTTCTCACAATTTTTGTGGATGATTTGGTTGGTTTCCAACTCCATCATTGCTCGTCTGGTATGAAGAATGCCATCTGTGCCATGTGGATGTGCCTTTGTAAAAATGCACTACTAATTATGCTCTGGGAAGGCACTGTTTAAGTGAAATCAGGTGTCAAGCTTACAATTGCCTAAAATGACTATGCTGTGCTGAGAAAGAATGACACACCATATTGTAAAATGGAATTTAAGCATGGTGTGCAAACATTCCATTTTTGGTGAGCTGCAAAGGTCAGATTGAAGAGGAAAGTTGTAAAGATTGCAAATGACTTTTCACCAACAACAGTGTAAGCAAGCTTTACTTTCAACCAAGGATAGACACAAGATCAATGTTGTACTTCCCTCATTAAAAAATCTTTCCAAGAATGGGCCATCAAAGAATGAGGTACCATTCTCTGAAGGGAGAACTTCCTTTTTTGACTATGCCCTTGTCTAAATAAGATCGGAGTTGGCAAACTCAAGAGGTTTCCATAGCCTTGGCAGCTCATGACAAAAGCCTTGGGTGAATACTGATGTCATAAATAAGAGGGTCAATTGTTAAATCAACAATAGGAGTCACTGTGCACCTGCTCCCCATGTAGGATCTCTGTCCTTAATGTGTTGTACTATGTGAATTAATGGTAAAACTACTACTCAAACAGTACTTTATACTTTGTGTGTCTGTGTGGGTGCAGTCTGTTGAAATCTTTACTTAGTATATACTAAGTTTGATATTCTGTATATAAAGATAATTGAAAATGAATCTTGATGTGAATGGAATGGGAGAGGGAGTGGGAGATGGGATGGTTGTGGGTGGGAGGCAGATGATGGGGGAAAGCCACTATAATCCAAAAGTTGTACCTTGGAAATTTATATTTATTAAATAAAAGTTGAAAAAAATCTTTTCAATTATATGTATATTTTTTCTGAAAATGTGAAGGAGAAATAGTGAGCTGAAAAGCATGGCAAAGAATTCCAAAATTCATGAATCAATTTTGAAAAAAGTCAAAATCAGTCCCATTGTTACTAATTCGAATTCATTATATAATTTTAGTATATAGGCTTCAATGGACCAAGAATATTTAGTTCCTTTCAGGACAATATGAACAATTTACTTTCTTTAAGTACATTTATTAGCAGTATTGCAGATTTTGCCATGATGATTCATTTGACACTGTTCTTATTCATATAAAGCAAGGTACATAAAGTTTAATTATAAATATTGCCACAATGATAAATCACTCATTATCATTATATGTATTTAACTTTGCTACTGCAAAGTTATGTTTGATCTATTGCTATTTGTATTTTGAGTAATGCATTAATCACTTGATCCTTACAGAAGCTGTGCTAGTTAGATCTGCTAGCTAGGTCTTCAGGTCATCCCAGGCTTGTAAGTTAAAGCATGTTCCATGCTAGTAATCAACAGAGTTGGGACATAAGTCTGCACTGGTGAATCTTGAATCCTGTGTTTAACTATTCCAAAGTTGACCTCTTCTCATAACAAGTATATTAGGTGGAGGCTTTCTCCTCATTAGTCATATAACATTAAGAATGTATAAAATAATGAAACCTGGAGCACAGAGAAGATAGAACATTCTACATGTAAGTCATGAAGTTGGATATAGGAGAGCATTTCAGGCAAAGTGAAAACATTGCCAGGACTTATGAGAGAGAGAGGATAGGGGTGGACATTTGGCCTGGCAGTTATGAAACCTTGAACCATATTCGAGTACCTGGGATAACTGCCTTCTGACTCCAGGTTCTCACTAATTTAGATCTGGGGAGGCAGTGTTGATGGTTCAAATAATTGAGTTCTTGATACCTATTGTATGTGAACTGAATTGAATTCCCAGATCCCTGCTGGCTGGCTCTGGGGCAGTAAACCACAGAATGAGACATCACCTATATCTTTCAAGTAAATTGCTGATTTTATCTTAAAATATTCAATTAGGTTGGAATTAGTCTTAACTGTTAAGACAACCACATCCCATACTGGGGTGTACCTGTTTGTGCTCTGAATTACAGATTCCTGCTAATGCAGATAACTGGGTACAGTAGTGATGAACCAGGTAGTTCAGTTCCTGTTTCCCAAATGGGGTATGTGGATTGAGTTCTTGATTCCTAGTTTCAGCATCAGTTGAGGACCGAAATGCAGGCATTTTTGAAATGAACTAGCAGATAGGAGTTTTCTTTTTCTCACTCTCAAACTCAATCTCTCTTCTTCTATCCCTATCAAGTAAGTTTATATTAAAACTCAATTAAAAGTCTGGCGCCATGGCTCAATAGGCTAATCCTCCACCTTCAGCACCAGCACCCCAGATTCTAGTCCCAGTGGGGCATCAGATTCTGTCCTGGTCACTCCTCTTCCTGTCCAGCTCTCTGCTGTGGCCCTGGAGTACAGTGGAGGATGGCCCAAGTGCTTGGGCCCTGCACCCCATGAGAGACCAGGAGAAGCACCTGGCTCCTGGCTTTGGATCAGTGCAGTGCACCAGCCACAGCATGCTGGCTACAGCGGCCATTGGGGGTGAACCAACAGAAAAGGAAGACCTTTCTCTTTGTCTCTATCTCTCACCGTCCACTCTGCCTGTTAAAAATAAAAAAAACTCAATTAAAAGATGAAGCATTTCCAAGATAAATAAATATTTATTTATTTTAAATGAATTTTCTGTTATTTTATAAAATACTGATATTCATGTTTGCATATAATAGGTTGATATAATTATTTATAGTCATTTTCTAATCACAAATATATTATGCTTATTTTACTGCTGTTAATATAGTATTACTACACTATTCTTCAGCAGAGGATATACCATATTTTTACACTTAAAATAGTGTATTTGTTATCCTTTTGCATATATGAGTTTGCTAAAAAATTCAATAGTTTATTTTTTGGTATAGGTAACTAAAGGATTAATTTTCCAAGAAATTTGCCTTTATTCTTGTTTAAAATTGAGGTTGCTCAAGAATTCAAAAATTTATCTGTGATAGTATCTAAATAAATTTTCAATAATTTTTACTTTATTTTTTAAAAAGAAGCTGAACACTTATAGGTATATATTTGTTTAGTAAAAAACAAAAAAAGCAAAAAGTAATAACTATAAATAAGAAATATTGACCAACACACAAACCAGTAAATATAACTGTTGATGGGAATAAAGCATGTTTCCTTTCTTCCTAGTGCAGATTGAGATTAAATTAAATCAATGCAATTTAATGACTATCATTTTAAAGTTTCATTGTGGTTTTTGAAATATTTATTTATTTATTTGAAAGGCAGAGTTACACAGAGGCAGAGGCAGAGAGAGAGAGAGAGAGAGGTCTTCCATCCACTGGTTCACTCCCCATTGGCCGCAGTGACCAGAGCTGCACGGATCTGAAGCCAGGAGCCCAGTGCTTCTTCCTTGTCTCCTATGTGGGTGCAGGGGCCCAAGGACTTGGGCCATCTTCTACTACTTTCCCAGGCCATAGCTTAGAGTTGGGTCAAAAGTTGGGCAGATGGGAATTGAATTGGCACCCATTTGGGATGCTGGCACTGCAGGAAGCAGCTTTACTCGCTATGCCACAGCACTGACCCCAATTACTATCATATTTTGTCTTAGAATTTTTGTCTGATTATAGAAGAAATAGGTATAGGTGTATTTTTGTAACAATTTTGATGTAATGTAATTATAGCACACATTTTGTTAACATATTTTCAACAAGTGAATCATAGCAGATAAAATGTACATTTAAACAATCATCAGAACTCAAAATATCCATTTCACTCCAAGACATTAGATTTTAGGTTCTCTATTAGATTGTTTACAACCATTGTCTCTACTGGTGAGGAACAATTTTTTCTTTCTTCATTCTATTTGTTGAATTCAGTGTAGGGTTAATCTTATGAATAAAAAGTAAACTGAAAATAGATTTTTGCAAAAATTGAGAGTGGGAATATGAGAGGGAGGAGTAAGTGTTGGAGCATGGTCAGGAGGGAGGCTAGTGTGTGAATTATCACTATATTCCTAAATCTATATATATGAAGCACATGAAATCTGTATACCTTAAAAATGTAAATTTAATTTTTTATAATGTGACTTTTATTACATGTCATGTAGAATTCATGTATCTATATTTGGTTTTCATTATATCTGAAGATCCCTTGTTTGTTTTTTAAGGATTTACTTACTTAAAGGTATAATAACAAGAAAGTAGAGACAGAAGCAGATATATATTTTATGTGCTGTTTCACTCCCTGAAATGCCTGTGACAACTATGGCTGTGTGAGGCTGAAGCCAGGAGCCAGAAACTCCATTCAAATCTGAGTAGGTAGGGAGGAACCCAAAAATATGAGCTACTCTCTGTTGCCTTTCATGTCCATTTGCAGGAAACCATCAGAGAAATGGCATCTCTAGGACTGAAATCAGGCACAAGGATATATGATACAGGTGTCCCAAGCACTAGCTTAAAACATTGCACCATCATGCCCACCCCATGAGGATCACTTAATCTTAATGCATAACTTAATATATTCAGGATTATAAGCTTATTTCTTTGTATACCTTGTTTTATTTGAGTTACTTTTGTTCTCTATTTTTTGATGAATTACAGTTCTCTCCTATTTTCTTCCTGTATTTTTGGTTTGTTTACATTATTTCAAGCTATGATCCTCTATTGAATTATTATATTCATTGATTTTGTTATTAAAAAGAAAATACAGTAATGACATATTTTACACATTTATTAAATTATAAGCTCAAGAATGATACACTTTAATACTAATGCTGCTCTGTTAGTTTACACTGGTATTTATTACAACTCATGTATATTTTTTAGCATTTACATTTTTCTTCATCTTTCTCTTCATGAATTTTGTCTTATATTTTTTCCTTTCCTCTACCATAAAAATTATTGACATTAATAATGAAAAATTAGGCCGGCGCCGCGGCTCACTAGGCTAATCCTCTGCCTAGCGGCGCCAGCACACCAGGTTCTAGTCCCGGTCGGGGCGCCGGATTCTGTCCCGGTTGCCCCTCTTCCAGGCCAGCCCTCTGCTGTGGCCAGGGAGTGCAGTGGAGGATGGCCCAGGTGCTTGGGCCCTGCACCCCATGGGAGACCAGGAAAAGCACCTGGCTCCTGGCTCCTGCCATCGGATCAGCGCGGTGCGCCGGCCGCAGTGGCCATTGGAGAGTGAACCAACGGTAAAGGAAGACCTTTCTCTCTGTCTCTCTCTCTCACTCTCCACTCTGCCTGTCAAAAAAAAAATGGAAAATTAGTCCCTCAAATTCATTCCTTAATTTATTGAGTTTCCAATATGTTCTTTTAGATGTTGACATATATATTATATATATATATATATATAGCTTCCTTTAAGTTGAATATTTTCAGAAGCTCTATAAGAAGTACAACCCTAGTTTTTCATAATTCTTATATTAAACTTTCTTTTGATATGGATGATTGTTCCTATGAACCTCCTTCCTGGACCTGATTTTACCATTCTGAATTTCCAATCTTACGCCTTAAGATGATTTTGAATATCTTTTTATATGGTTGGCCTGGTCATTGGGAACACTGGTGGTATTGGTTCACCTTGGGTGACTAGCCTATACAGCATCATTCCTGACCTCTATTTGCCTACAAAACATCTTGGAGATGGGTCTTCCATGGGACTCTGCAGTTGCTATGGGCATTTGGAGGTCTTCTGTCCAAAAGTATTCAGCTCTGAAAAGTCTGGAATATTTCATCAGGGAAACAGCCGTAAGTATGATAGGAGCCTTCTGAAGACAAAGGGAATAACAGACTGGAGAGTGGAATAAGGGAATTATGAATATGAGTCATTTCTCCAGTTGCAGAAATGCAATTGAAATTATATAAGTATTTCCAAACTTTGGATATTAAATTTATATGTATGCTTATATACATGTGTTTATATGTTGATATATAAATATATGAATGTTTACAAGAGTATACACACACATATATATTTGTTTTCTTATGTACTATTCTCTTATGTAACACAAATTACATCAAATTTAAATGTCTTTAAATGTTACTAACTTAGGGAGTCGGCGCCAGGGCTCACTTGGTTAATCCTCCGCCTGCGGTACTGGCATCCCATATGGGCACCAGGTTCCAGTCCTGGTTGCTCCTCTTCCAGTCCAGCTCTCTGCAGTGGCCCGGGAGGGCAGTGGAGGATGGTCCAGTTCCTTGGGCTCCTGCACCTGCGTGGGAGACCAAGCAGAAGCACCTGGCTCCTGGTTTCGGATCAGTGCAGCACCAGCCATAGCAGCCATTTGAGGAGTAAACCAACAGAAGGAAGACCTTTCTCTCGCTCTCGCTCTTGCTCTCTCTCTCTCTCTCTCTCTCTCTAACTCTACCTGTCAAATAATAATAAAAAAGTTACTAACTTAAAACAACTATACATATTTATATTGCACCATGTTTTTTCCTAAAGTATCAACCTCTTCAAATATTTGTGATTTCTTATGAGCAAAACATGTAGACTCTATTTTTTAAGAAAAAATAGATGGTCCATTATCATCACCATAGTCACCCTACTCTATCATTCAAAGGAACACCATAACTTCTTCCTCTTACATATAGCTGTTTCTTAAGATGTATTTATTTATTTGAAAGGCAAAGTTACAGATATAGAGGGAGAGAAAGAGAGAGAGAGGTCTTCCATTTCCTGGTTCACTCCCCAAATGGTAGCAACAGCAGGGGGTTGGAGCTTCCTTTAGGTATCCCAAGTGGGAAGAGGGGCTCAAACACTTGGGTCATCTTCTGCTGCTTTCCCAGGCACATTAGCATGTGGAGCATGCAGGACATGAACCTGCACTCATATGGGATGCTGGTGCTGCAACTGGTGGCTTTACCTGCTACCCTACAGTGCTGGCCCACCTAGTACCTGTTAAACAACTTTTCCCAAGCAATTTCTCATTCCTACTCTTCCCTGTTTCTGTTAGCCACCATCATACTCTGAGCATCTATGAGAAGCACTTTGTTAGAGTCCACATATGACTGAGACTATGTCACTCATGTCTTTTTGGGTTTGGCATATTTTTCATATGATAAGGAGTCTCACATCCATCCATATTGTTGTAAATGATAAACGTGTCCTCCATTTCCATCAAATAGCTTTCCTTTGTGTGCATGCCCATTTTCTTTTTACATTCATCATTTTGTAGACACTTAGTTTTTTTTCCATTTCTTAAATATAAAGATGGTATGCCAAATTAATTTTCTTTAGATATATATACCCAGGAGTGGGACTGCTAGATTGTATAATCTTTCTATTGCAGGGGTAGTAAGGGGTATAAAGGAGCAAAAAGAAATTATAAATTATAAAAATCAATTTCTAAGTCATAAAATATGACTATATTGGATGATTATATACAGAGGTAATCAATAAAAACAAATACAACTGGTAAAAGACATTACTATTAATACCAATCATATACATATATATATATATATTCATAGTCTTAATCACTAAGTACAAGCAAGAAACAAAGAAAATATTAAAGCACAGTAGTCAGACTAGAAAAAAATTTGCAAGAGAAATGGGAAAAAAAGGATTAAATTATGTGATATCTTTATACATTCTTTAAATTCATAATAAAAAAGAACACAGAGGACTCAACATAAAAATGTGTTCCACATATGAATAAGAATGGCTCTGAGCCAATAAACAGCCATTAAATTGTAACTGACCTGAAGGAGGTTCCTGCAACACCCAACAGGGTCTTTTCCAGAAAGAGGTGGGAGGGAGTCCAGCAGTTTGCAGGACCAGGGAGGAGAAACTCCCTCCCACTACAGGGAGGCTGGAGCCAAAGAGGACGCAGTGTTGGAAATGAACCTGACTCCTCTTATTTTTTCCATCTGGCACGACCTGAACTCGTGTGTCAGCGCTATGGAGGATTCTGATTGGCTGCGTCTTTTAGACGTTGTGCACACACGCGGCAATGCAAGCTGTTCAATCAGATGTGGTGGCGTAAATGCTACGTAATCCTGCAGGATCTTGATGCCACAGTAGTCAGTAGTCTTCCAGTTCTGAGGTGGAGGGAGGTTCTAGGAGTGGGCTCCGTTGTTGGGAATCTCTAAAGGCAGTCAGCGTTTGCTGCTCTCTCTCTCCGCTGTTTTCTGACCGTCTTCCATTGAAGAACGCCACCCACCTCAGACACTGGAAATGGTGAGTGTGTGGGGCGGGGCTTGAGGAGAGGGGAAGGCAGACTTCGTGGAAGTTGTCAGAAAAGGCTGACAGGTTGCCGGCTTCACAGAGGTCATCTCTAGTCCATAGGCCCCATCTCGCTGCTGGAATGACACTTCCCTTGGCCCTCTCTGGTCTGCAGTGTGGGGACTTCAGGTGTCCTGTCCGTTTCTTGCTCACAGCCTAGGGGCCATCTCTGGGCAGCTGCTGGCAGCAGCCCCCTGCCTTCCCCATTTATGCAGTGGGGATGAAGTGGTCATTATGGGGAATGTGGGCTGTGTGGAGGGTTCATGCAGTGAGGAGTTGTTGTTTAAGGGGTCCTCAGTTGCTCTTTTTACTCCAGGGGTGACATGAATCCACAAGTTTTCTGAATATGTCGGAAGCAGGTCTTAATTCACGGACCCTGATCTGTCAGCATAGCCCATTCTGGAGGTCTGACCTCATTTTCTGTTGAAAATAACAGTGTCATAGACAGTAAGTTAAAAACAAAGTAGTTTTATTTCACTCAGTGTTTTGGTTCAGGTTTTAGGGGGACAGGAGCACACTGTAATTTGTACTCGGGTGTCATCTTTGCCCTTACACATTCCCTTGATAGGCTGTTGGCTGTCTTTGACCTTTCAAATAGAAAGTTTAGCTCGTTACATTTATGGGTGTTTTAAAAACTATTTCTGTTCCATGACAACCTTCCCAACCCCAAAAATATAAGTCTAGATTTCTAAGTTTTAATTTTTATTTTGATATAGGGTGATTTTTCAAGGTTATTGGGATAAAATTGACAAAATTTGTGTATATTCAAGGCCTGCAATGTTATTTGAGGTGTTTTTAAGTCTACGGGAAATTCACTTTATCATTTAATCTAGTTTTTCACTAAATTTTTGGAATCCCCTTTTACATATGTATTATGAGATGATTAAGACAAACTAACATATCCATATCACCTTGCATAGTCTTTAAAATAATACTTAAGATCTTAACAAGTTGTGAGTATTGAATAGTGTATTGATATTATTTCTGTGCTGTATATTAGGTCTCAAGTAGTTAATTTATCTCCTAACATCTTCACACTTCCTCCACTCTCAGCCCCTAGAAACCACTATTCTGTTCTGTGATTAAGTTTGATTTTCTTCAATTCCACAAATTCAGGAGATTATGTGGTATTTATCTTTCTGTGTCATACTTCATGCAGCCTGATGTCCACATTAATTTATTTGGATCCATGTTGTGATAAAATGCTAGAATTTCTTTTTTATTGTTGGATGTGATTCGATTGTGTGCATGTGTATCATGTTTTTCTCTATTCATCTATTGACCATGTTATTTCCATTTCTTGTGAATAATGCTCATATGAACATGGATGTGCCAGTGTACCTTTGAGATAGTGATTTTATTTCCTTTGGATACACATCCAGTAGTGGGATTACTTTGTCATGTGTTCCATTTTTAATTTTATTTGGGATAATTCCATAGTGTCTGTCTGTCTTTCTTTCTTTCTTTCTTTCTTTCTTTCTTTTTTTTTTTTTTTTTTTTGACAGACAGAGTGGACAGTGAGAGAGAGAGAGAGAGACAGAGAGAAAGGTCTTCCTTTGCCATTGGTTCACCTTCCAATGGCCGCCGCAGCCAGCACGCTGCGGCCGGCACACCACGCTGATCTGAAGGCAGGAGCCAGGTGCTTCTCCTGCTCTCCCATGGTGTGCAGGGCCCAAGGACTTGGGCCATCCTCCACTGCACTCCTGGGCCACAGCAGAGAGCTGGCCTGGAAGAGGGGCAACTGGGACAGAATCCAGCGCCCTGACCGGGACTAGAACCTGGTGTGCCAGCGCCGCTAGGTGGAGGATTAGCCTGTTGAGCTGCAGCGCCGGCCCCATAGTGTTTTTCATAGTGAATTTACCAATTTACCTTCCCTCAGACAATTTATGTGTTATTTTTTCTAAAGATCTGATTCAGTACTTGTTATATTTTTAGTTTTTGATAATAGCCATTTCTACATATGTGAGGTGATAATATTGTGGTATTGGTTAGCAGTGCGGCCCCTTTTAAAATACCTGTTGGGTGCTTTCATATCTTGATTGGAAAAGCTATCTGATTCTTTGTCCAATTTTATTTATACTTATGAGTTTATTTCTTCGTATTACTCCCTTAATGATACTATGTTTGCCAACTTTTTCTCCCATTCTTTGTTTTCTCTGTTTAGTTTTCCTTTTAGTACACAGATTTTTTTTGTCTTTTAGTTTTTTGCAGTCTTACTTCCTTTTGTCACCTGTGCATTTGATGTCATATCTGAATCATTGTTGAGGTACGATATATCCAAAGCTGTTTTAGGCATTTGTGATGGGAATATTCTCAGTGGAAGGGAATATTCTCTTTCCCTGTCTGTGTGTATGTGTGTTTGTCTTTTTTTTCTTTCAAACTAATTAATTAAGAAGCTTGTAAAAACTACTTAGAGTGCTTGGTACCAAATCAGAGTTAGATTATAGGATTAAGGTCTTAGTATTACATAGAATAGTGGGGTGACCATAGTTTACAGTAATACATTCATTATTTTATGAGCAAATAGAAGGAAGATATTCCAAGGCTCTGATTATGAGGTGTAATGTCATAGAAGGGAAAATGTATCTTGATTTGATCATTACACATTGTATATGTGATTAAAATTTCACACTGTTACCTGTAGATATGTATAATTATTGTCAACAAAATATGAACCCAGAACAGCATCTTACTGGGTGTGTAATATTAAGGGATGTCAAAATATTTAAATTAGTGTCATAACTGCTATTAGTATCTTTGGAAGTATTTTATTAAGACAAAGATAATCTGAAAATAACTGAATTGGTATTTTCCCAGGAAAAGTGGAGCAATTAGGAGGCAGTATTTTAGCTTAAATTTGTAATTAATAATCTTTTGAATTGTTTCGCATAAGCAAAATGAAGTGATTGTCTAAGTGTGTATGGTATTAATTTGAATTAGGACAATATCAAACAAGAAATAATGAACTAAATAGCACATTAATTTTGGTGAAAAATTCCTTGAAACATGCATATTATTTCATTCTAAACATTGTCTATGAATTGTAAGGCTCCTCATATTTATGGTTTTAAGTAGTTTTGAACCAAAGTGAGTATATTAATTTCATGTTCCACAAAATAGGTGAAACTCTCCCATATTTGTTGGTATTCAGTTTCTTCTGTGAAGCCCAAAGTTAAGAGTTTATCTGCTCAGTCCTAACTCTCCCTTGATTTAGGTGAATGTTCTTTGCTTTGTACTGTACTGGCAATATACATAATCATAACCATATTATAATATTAACATGTTTTCATGAATCCCACAATTCTTCATATTACTTACAGTAAAGTTTCATTTACCATCAGCCCCAGACAGGCACTAATCTAAAATCTATCTCCAGAGATTGGCCTTTTATGGACATATCCTATAATTGAAATTGTACAATGTTGCAGTATGTGGGGTTTTGCTTCTAATTTCTTCTCTTGAGTTTTCACTTTTGTAGTCGGTAATTTGTTAATTAATTTTTATTGCCAAATAGTGTACCATTATAAAAGATATATTACACATTGTTATTTTTACATTCAGTATTTGAGTTGATTTCACATTTGGCTTTCATAAATATTGCTGCAGTGAGCAGACGTGAGCAAGTGGATTTTTTATCTTTTGGCATACAGGAGAGAAACTGCTGAGTTAAGAAATAATCCTATGTAGAACTTGCTAAGAAACTGCAAATTATTTTTCACAATGGTTGCACTATTTTACTGAAAGTGTATGAGGGTTCCATGTTGTCCATCTATCTCAGTCAGCATTTATCTATGGCTGAATCAGAATCATCCTACTGAATATTAAGTGATATCTTTAGGTTTTGTTTGCATTTACCCAATGACTAATAGTAATCATATCTTTTTGCATTATTAAATGTCTTATTGAAGTAACTGATTTTAAAAATGATATGTTCCTATATTTTTTTATTTTTCCATTACAAAATTCAGTGTTTTTATTCTTAAATTTCTTAGTGGTATTTTCACTTTGATGCTATCTTGAATGTTAATTATATTTTCATAATGTTCATTGCTACTATACAGAAATGTAATTGATATTTGTATCTTTATCCTATATTCTGCTGCATTGTGAATTTTTTTGTGAATTCCTCAGGATATGTTTCAATTACAATATTAGCTTTTTTTCAAATAAAAACACTTTGTTCTTCAAAATTTAAAAAAATTAAAGACTTTTTAAAATGTATTTGAAAGGCAGAGTTACAGAGAGAGCGAGAGAGCGAGGGAGTGAGAGAGAAACTTTGCATGCATTGGTTCAATGCCCAAATGGCCTCAATGGCTGGGGCTATGCCAGGCTAAAGCCAGGAATCAGGAGCTTGGAGCTGCTTAGGTTTTTCAAGTGTATCTGTTTTTATGCTAATACTACAGTTTTTGATTACTTTTGCTTTTCAATTAAGGGAATGTGAAACATCCCACTTTGATCTTATTTTTAATAATATTTTGGATATTTGGTTCTTTGACATGCCATAGAGTTTTTGTATATTTTATTTTCTACAAAAATAACTATTGGAGTGTTATAAAGAATCATTTCAATCTCTAAATCACTTAGGATCATATTGATTTATTGTATATACTTTATAATCCATGAACACAGTATTTATTTCCATTTATTTGTATGAGCATTGATTCCTTTCAGTAATCCTTTATTGTTCTCAGATTTGAGATATTTTATTCCCTTGGTTACATTTTTTTCTAAGTGCTTTATTCTTTTTGTTTCTATTTAAAATCCAATTATTCTATAAAATTTTTCATAAGGTGAACCAATTTCATGTGTTTCATATATACAGACTTAGGGGCATGATACTTCTCACCCTACCACTCACCTATCCATAGTCCCAACATTTTACCCTCTATCCTTTTTTATGTTCCTTTTAACTTTTACAATAACATACTTTCAGTTTATGTTATAATCACAAGTTTAATCACAAGTTTCCACCAAGTAAAAATTCAACAATTGATAGATAGAAAAAAATACCATAAAAACTATTCCTCAAGAATATAGACAAGGGCTGTAACAATAATCAAATCTCAAAATGTCAGTTTTATTCATATACATTTTATTTTTGTACTCTGTATATTAGTTACCAGAAATCAGGGAAAACATAGGAATGTGTCTTTTTTGGGAGTAGCTTATTTCATTGAGTATAATGATTTGTAGTTCCATGCATTTTATTGCCAAAGATAGGATTTCATTTTTTTAAGGTCCAGTACTGTTCAACAGTGTATATATAACTTATTTTCTTTATCACATGATCAGTTGATTGACATCTAGTTTGATTCCACATATTAGCTTTTGTAAAGAGAGCTGCAATAAACATGCGGATACAGATAACACTTTCATGTGCTGATTTCATTTCCCTTGCTTAAATTTCCAGGAGTGGATATCTGTGTCATAAGGTAGATATATTGTCAGATTGCTGAGGAATCTACATATTGTCTCCAATAATGGTTGTGCTACTTTACATTCCCATAAATAGTGTATTATTGTGTATTTTCCTCTACATACTCATCAGCACTTACCTTTTCTTGACTTTTGGATGATATAGTCTCAAACTACGATGAGGCAAATCCTCATTGTTCTTTTTTTAAATATTTATTTATTTGAAAGGCAGAATTACAGAGAAGCAGAGGGAGAGAGGGAGAGAGAGAGAGAGAGAGAGAGAGAGAGAGAAAGTCTTCCATTTACTAGTTCACTTTCCAGAGAGAGAGAGAAAGAAAGAAGTCTACATCTATTAGTTCACTTTCCAGATGGCCACAATGGCCAGAGCTGCACCAATCTGAAACCATGATCCAGGAGCTTCTTTCAGGTCTCCCACAAGGGTGAAGGGACTCAAGGACTTGGGCCATCTTCTGCTGCTTTCCCAGGCCATAACAGACAGCTGGATCAGAAGTAGAGCTTCTGAGACTCGAACTGGTGCCCATATAGGATGCTAGCACTGCAAGTGGCAGCTCTACCTACTATGCCACAGCACTGGCTCCCTATTGTAGTTATTTTTAAAGATTTATTTTAAAGTCAGAATTACATTGAAGGAAGACCAGAAGCAGAGGGAGAGTCTTCCATCTATTTGTTCACTCCCCAATAGTTCCAATGGTCAGGACTGGGACAGGTCAAAGGCAGGAGCCAGGGGCTTCATGTGGACCTTCCACATAATATAGAGGTTCAAGGACATAAGAGAGCTTCCATTGCTTTCCCAGGTACATTAGCAGGGAGCTGGATCAGAAATGCACCAACGGGGACTCAAAGTGGTGACCATAGGGATGCTCACTTTGCAGGCAGTGGCTTTACACACTATGTTACAGTGCTACCCTTTCATTGTGGTTTTTATTCGCATTTCCCTGATGGCTAGTGATCCTGAGCATTTTTTCATCATTGGCCATTTCGTCCTTGGAAAAGTAACTGTTTATGTCCTTTGGCCATTTCTTATCTGGATTTTTTGTTTTGTTGTTGAGTTTCTTGGGTTCTTACTAAATTCTGGATATTGGTCTTTTATTGCATAATTTCAAAAAATTTTTCCCATTCTGTCAGTTGTCTTTCATGTTTTTGAGTGTTTCCTTTGCAGTGCAGAAACTTCCTAGCTTAACATAATCTCATTTTTCTATATTTTTGCTTTTACTGACTGTGCTTCTGAGGCTTTTTTCATGAAGTTTTTGCTTATGCCAATGCATTGAAGAGTTTCACCAATATTTTCCTCTAGTAATGTGGTGGTATCAGGTCCTAGATTTAGGTCTTTGGTCCATTTTGAGTTAATTTTTGTATAAGGTGTAAGGTAGGGTCTTGTTTCACACTTCTATATGTGTAGATCTAATGTTTTCAGCACCATTTGGTGAAGAGACTGTCTTTTCTCCAGGGGCTAATTTTAGCTCATTTGTGAAAGATTAGTTGGTTGTAGATGTGTGGGTTAGTTTCTTGTATTTTTATTCTTTTTCATTTGTCAACATTTCTAATTTTGTTCTAGTACCAGGCTGTTTTGGTTATAACTACCCTGTATATTCTGTATTGAAATCTGGTATTTTGATGCCACCAGTCTTGTTTTAGTTGTTTAGGCTATCCAGGTCTCTGTTGTTTAAATATGAATTTTAGCATCATTCTTCTGCATATGAGAAGAATGACATTGTACTGAGCTTGTAAGTTGCAATGGATATAGTGGACATTTGATATTAATTATTCCAATCCATGAGCATGGAAGAGTGTTCCATTTTTGTGGCATCTTCTATTTCTTTCTTTATTGATTTGTAATTTTGATTGTAGAGATCTTACCTATATTTGAATAAATTTATTCCAGAGTATTTAAGTTTGTTGGAACTACTGTGAATAGTAATGATCTTACAAGTTTTTCTCAGCCATGGCATTGTGTATACAAGGGATATTGATTTTGTGCATTGGTTTTATATTCTGCAACACTGTCAAACTCTGTGATGAGTTCCAGTAGTCTCCTGGTGGAGTCATTTGGTTTAATATATATATATTTATAAATATATATATATATATAATTCTATATATATATATAGAATTATGCCATCTTGCAAACAGTGACAATTTGACTTCCTCCTTTCCCTTTGATTTCTTTTTTTTTTTGCCTTATGCCTCTGGCTAAAACATTCAGAACTATATTAAATAGCAATGGTGAGAGTGGACATCCTTGTCAGGTTCTGGATCTTGGTGGAAATGCTTCCAGCTTTTCCCATTCAGTATGAGGCTTGCTGTGTGTTTGTCATATATTGCCTTGATGGTGGTAAGAAATAAGGGTTTTTATCATGAGATGATGTTGTCTTTCATCAAATGACTTTCTACATCTATTGACATAATCATATGGTTTTATTCTACTTGTTTGTTAATGTGATGTGTCATTTATATTGATATCCATATGTTGAACCTTTTCTGTGTACTGGCGATAAATCCCACTTGTTCCAGGTGAACAATATTTCTGAAGTTTTGTTTGATTCAATTATGTGATATTTTATTGAGTATTTTTGCTCTGTTCATCATGGATAAATGTCAGTGATTATCATTCTTTGTTGTATCTTTTTCTGGCTTTTGGAATTAAGGTGATGCTGTCCTCATATAAGCAATTTGGGAGGATTTTCTCCCTGTTAATTGTTTTGAATACTTTGAGAAGAATTGATATTAGGGAATTAGTTCCTCTTTAAAAGTTTGTTAGGATCCAGCAGTGAAGCCATCTGGTCTTGGGCTTTTCTTTGTTGGGAAGGTCTTTGTTCTTTCTTGATTGGCATCTTGGTTATTGATCTGTTTTGTTTTCTGTGGCTTGAGGAATAAATTTTAATAGATTGTATGGTTCTTTGTTATTTATTCAAACTACATCTTGTTTATTATTCTGTTTAGGTTTTCTATGCCTTCAGGAATGAAGTATGCAAACTAGAACTCCTGTTAAAGTAGCTATTCTCAGAAAAAAATAAAAGTTTGTGAGGATGTGAAGAAAAAGGAGCCCTTTTACGTTGTTAGTGAGAATGAAAGTTAGTACAGCCATTTTGCAGATCAGAGTGCATGTTCCCCACAAAATTAGTAATAGATATTATCTATGACCTATTTATCCCACACCTAGTCATATGTTTCATTGAGGTGAAATAAGCAGCTGAAAGATATACCTGAGCGCCAATTTCCAACATAACTCACAATAGGTAAGGAATTAACCTAGGTGTCTATTGATGCATGAATGGTTGAAGAAAATGCAATAAATAAAATCCATTGATATCCTTTGCCCATTTCTCAACTCTTTTATTTCATTCTTGGTTTCTCGAGCTCCTTATATACTATGGATATTCATCTTTTATCAAATGCATAGTTTTCAAAGATTGTCTTCCATTCTGTCATTTCTGTCTTCACTCTGTGCTTTGTAGTGCAGAAACATCTTAAATTTGATAGAATCCCATTTCTCTTTTTAGCTTTCTTAACTGTGCTTCTGAGGCATTATACAAAGAGTCATTGCCTAAGCCAGTGTCCTGCAATATTTCTATTATGCTTTCCTTTAGTAGTTTGATAGTTTCAGATCTTAAAGTTAGATCCTTGATTCATTTCTAGTCAATATTTTGTATAGAATATAAGTATGGATCTAGTTTCAAATTTCTGCATGCAGAAATCCAATTTTCCCAGTAACTTTTCAAGGAATTTTTAGCAATTTGCCCAATATTAAATGGTTATAGATGTACAAAGTTATTTCTGGTGTTTCTATTCTGTTCTATTGGGTTACATGTCTATTTTTATGCCAGTGCCATGCTGTTTGATTACAATATCCCTGTAATGTGTCATGGAATCTGATATTGTAATGCTTCTGTCATTGTTATTATTGGTTACATTGTTATTATTGGTTAATACTACTTTTGCCATTCAGTGTCTGTTGTATTTCCATCTAAATTTTAGGATTGTTTATGTCTGTGAAGAATAGACCTAAAGTGTTGATGGGGATTGCAATGAATCTATAAATTTTGGTGATGGTATATACATTTGGGGGTATTAATTCCTCCAGTAGTTGAAACATGAATTTTTTTTGTTTCTTTTTTTATATCTTCTGTTTCTTTCACTAATGTTTTAGAATCTTCATTGTGGAGATCTTTCACATTCCTTATTAAATTTATCACTATTATGGTAGTTTTTGTGAGTGAGGGTTTTTTTTTTGTTTTTTTTTGTTTGTTTGTTTTTACAGGCAGAGTGGACAGTGAGAGAGAGAGACAGAAAGAAAGGTCTTCCTTTTTGCTGTTGGTTCACCCTCCAATGGCCGCTGTGGCTGACCCATCATGCTGATCTGAAGTCCGGAGCCAGGTGCTTCTCCTGGTCTCCTGTGCAGGTGCAGGGCCCAAGCACTTGGGCCATCCTCCACTGCCTTCGCGGGACACAGCAGAGAGCTGGCCTGGAAGAGGGGCAACCGGGACAAAATCCAGTGCCCCGACCGGGACTAGAACCCGGTGTGCCAGCACCACAAGGTGAAGGATTAGCCTAGTGAGCCATGGCGCCAGCCAGTGAGGTGGTTTTTGTAAGTTCTTTTTCAGGTAGTTGTTGGCATGTATGAATGATATTATTTTTTGTGTTGATTTTGCATCCTGAAGCTGCTGAATTCTCTTATAATTCTGATAGTCTCTTATGGGGATCTTTTTGTTTCCTAATATAATATTTTTTTAACTTTTATTTAATGAATATAAATTTCCAAAGTACGGCTTATGGATTACAATGGCTTCCCCCCCATACCATCCCTCCCACCCACAACCCTCCCTTTCCCACTCCCTCTCCCCTTCCATTCACATCAACATTCATTTTCGATTATCTTAATATACAGAAGATCAGCTTAGTATACATTAAGTAAGGATTTCAACAGTTTGCTCCCACACAGAAACATAAAGTGAAAAATAATAGATGATATTTTAAATGATGATGAAATCAGATCAGACCTATTGTCATGTTTAATCCCAGTGAGAGTCAAGTTGGGAATTGATAATTTCTTCTTCTTTTTTTTTTTACAAAAGATCAGTTTAGTATGCATTAAGTAAAGATTTCAACAGTTTGCACCCCCAGAGAAACACAAAGTGAAATATACTGTTTGAGTACTCGTTATAGCATTAAATCTCAATGTACAGCACATTAAGGACAGAGATCCTACATGAGGAGTAAGTGCACAGTGACTCCTGTTGTTGACTTTACACATTGACACTCCTGTTTATGGCATCAGTAATCTCCCTATGCTCCAGTCATGAGTTTCCAAGGCTATGGAAGCCCTCTGAGTTCACCAACTCTTATCTTGTTTAGACAAGGTCATAGTCAAAATGGAGGTTCTCTCCTCCCTTCAGAGAAAGGTACCTCCTTCTTTGAAGACCTGTTCTTTCCACTGGGATCTCACTCACAGAGATCTTTCATTTAGGGTTTTTTTTTTGTTTGTTTGTTTATCTGCTGTTTCCTTGTTGATCTTCTGTCCGGATGATCTATCTATTTCTGACAGTGGAGTATTGAAGTCCCCCAGTACTATTGTATTGGAATCTAAATCTCCCTTTAAGTCCCTTAACATATCTTTTAAATAGACCGGTGCCCTGTAATTAGGTGCATATACGTTTATAATAGTTACATCTTCCTGTTTAATTGAACCCTTAATCATTATATAGTGTCCCTCTTTGTCTCTCTTAACAGTTTTTGTATTGAAGTTTATTTTGTCTGATATTAATATGGCTACACCTGCTTTTTTTTTGGTTTCTGTTGGCATGGAATATCTTTTTCCAACCTTTCACTTTCAGTCTGCATGTATCTTTGTTAGAGAGATGTGTTTCTTGTAGGCAACAAATATTTGGGTTGTGTTCCTTGAGCCAATCAGCCAATCATTGTCTTTTAACTGAAGAATTCAGACCATTAATGTTCAATGTGACTATTGATACGTAGTGACTTTGCCCTGCCATTTTCCCGGAGATATTTTCTAGTATATGCTTTGAGCTTCCCATGCTCTTTTACTGGTAGGTGTTCTTCCTTTCCCTTCTTTCATATTGATGGCCGTGTTTCTGTGTTTCTGAGTGTAGCACATCTTTAAGTATCTTTTGCAGGGTCGTACGAGTGGCCACAAAGTATTTCAATTTCTGTTTGCTATGAAAGGTCTTTATTTCACCTTCATTCACAAATGAGAGCTTGGCAGGATATAATATTCTGGGCTGGCAATTTTTCTCTCTTAGCACCTGTGCTATGTCTCACCATTCCCTCCTAGCCTGTAGTGTTTCTGATGAGAAGTCTGCTGTGAGTCTGATTGGAGATCCTCTGAGAGTAATCTGACGTTTCTCTCTTGCACATTTTAGGATCTTTTCTTTATGTTTCACTGTGGTAAGTTTCATTACCACGTGTCGTGGTGAGGATCTCTTTTGGTCATGTTTACTGGGGGTTCTATGAGCTTCCTGTACTAGGATGTCTCTGTCCTTCTCCAAACCTGGAAAGTTCTCTTCTAGTATCTCACTAAAAAGGCCTTCTAATCCTTTCTCTCTCTCCATGCCTTCAGGAACTCCTAGAACTCGAATGTTGGTTTTTTAATAGTATCCTGTAGATTCCCAACAATATTTTTTAGATTTCTAATTTCCACTTCTTTTCTTTGGTTTGACGGTATGTTTTCCTGTGCTCTATCTTCTAAGTCCGATATTCTCTCTTCTGCTTCACCCATTCTGTTTTTAAGGCTTTCTAATGTGTTTGTCATTTGATCTATTGAGCTCTTCATTTCATTTTGATTTCTCTTCACTATCACACTTTCCTGTTCTACTAGTTTCTGCGTTTCATTTTGATTCTTCCTTAAAATTTCATTTTCACGAGAGAGATTTTCAATCCTGTCCAATAAGGATTTCTGTAGTTCAAGGATTTGCTTTTGAAAACTTCTAAATGTTCTTATCATAAATTTTTTGAAATCCGTATCTTGCATTTCTTCTATCTCATCATCTTCATAATCTTGGCTTGGGGTGTTTTGTTTATTTGGAGGCATCATAGTGTCATCGTTGATCTTGTTCCCTCGATTTCTGTGTTTATTGCTTGGCATAGTTAATTCTTCTTTCATCACTGTGCGTTAATTTTTTTTTTATTTTATACTATGTCCGTGTTAAGTGGACTGCCTGCTGTTGGAGGAGCCTTGGAGGCTTGAGATGGGTGTGGCCTGAGAGCTCTGCTTGGTTCTTCCTGGTTAAGGGTGTGCAAAGGTGACACCCTCAGGTTATGCCTGGTAAATCTCTCTCTCTCTATTTATTTATTTATTTATTTATTTTATTTTATTTATTCAGGGAGTAAGTAATACCGCACAGCACGGCTGTGCAGAATTGATGATATTTAGCTTCCAGTCTCTGGCTTCTACCCAAAGAGTCTGTGTAGGCTTCTCCTCTGGATTCCCACTAGGTTGCCTAGGCTACTGAATTGTAGTGACTCAGTTCCTTAGCTCTCCCCTGTTGATATGTAAATCCAGAGAGGGGGCCTGCTCTTTGTCTCTTGTGAATTCTTCAAGCCTTGCAGCCTTGCAACCTTTGCAAGGTTGGGGGAGAGAGAAACCCCCAAGCTTTTTTTTTTCCTTCTTTCCAGTAGTGAGTCTGCTGCACTTTCCGGCCCCCCTCTAGATTCTGACCCCCGTTTCCCCGCCAATGTCTCGGGTTATTGAGCTCACCTCCCCTTCCAGCGCCGATGTGTGGACTCGGAGCCCTGGACATCCCAACTCTCCCCGCTGGTGTCTGTGTGACATGCACTCCCCTTTCTGCACTGGCGCGCAGACCCTGAGGCTCCCGTGGCTCCCGCGGCTCAGCTTCCACGCGGTGGGCGACCTTGTTCTCCCAGTAGGTCCTCCAATTCACAGCCACTAGATCCAGAAGAGTTTCCTCTGCAATATTTTCCTGGTTCTTTTTTCTGAGGCTACCGTAACTAACTCCCCTTTTATTAAACTAAATTTTCCCGGACTATCGGTGCGCGCCCTCACTATTCCGCCATCTTGGCTCCGCCCCTCATAAATCCAACTTTAGGAACATAGTTCTCATCACCCTGCTGGCCCTCCCACCCATTTCTTTACCTTTCTTTTTCCTCCTCCCTCTCCTATTCCCATTCTAATTGTTTTAATAACATTCATTTTCAATTAACTTAATGCACATAAGATTAACTCTATACTAAGTAAGGAGTTCAATAAATAGTATGAAGAAAAAAATCTTCCTCAACAGTTGAGACAAGGGCTCTTCAAAGTGAGCACATCTTAAAGTGTAAATTTCACTTCTAAAGATTAACTTTTAGGTACTCTACTTGTTACCACAAATCAGGGAAAACATACGCTATTTGTCCTTTTGAGAGTGGCTTATTTCATTAAGTATAATGTTTTCCAATTTCATTCATTGTTGCAAATGACAGGATTTCATTTTTTTACTGCTCTGTAATACTCTGTGGTGTACATATTGAATGGGTAAAAGTTCAAAGCATTCCCACTAAGATCTGGAACCAGACAAGGATGCTCACTCTCACCATTGCTATTCAGGATGAGGGTCAAGGTTAGTGTTAAGAGTTCATTCTGGAATTAATGTAAAGATTAGGATTAGTGCAAGGATAAAAGCTAGGAAGAGGGTAAGGATTTGTTTTAGAATAAGAGTTATAGGGGCTGGCGTTGTGGCTCATTTGGCTAATCCTCTGCCTACGGTGCTGGCAGCCCATATGGGTGCCGGGTTCTAGTCCTTGTTGCTCCTCTTCCAGTCCAGCTCTCTGCTGTGGCCCAGGAAGGTAGTGGAGGATGGCCCAAGTGCTTGGATGCCTGCACCCATGTGGGAGCCCAGGAAGAAGCACCTGGCTCCTGGCTTTGGATCAGCATAGCTCCTGCTGTAGTGGCCATTTGGGGCTGAACCACTGGAAGGAAGACCTTTCTCTCTCTCTCTCTCTCACTGTCTAACTTTGCCTGTCAAATAAAAAAATAATAAGAGTTATGAATATGGTTATGGTTAGGGATAGGGACAGAGCAGGATCAGGGTTAAAATTAGGTTTTGGTCTGTGGTTAAGATAGATGTTAGGCTGGCACCGCGGCTCAATAGGCTAATCCTCCACCTTGTGGCACCGACACACTGGGTTCTAGTCCCGGTCGGGGTGCCGGATTCTGTCCCGGTTGCCCCTCTTCCAGGCCAGCTCTCTACTGTGGCCAGGGAGTGCAGTGGAGGATGGCCCAAGTTCTTGGGCCCTGCACCCCATGGGAGACCAGGATAAGTACCTGACTCCGGCCATTGGATCAGCACGGTGTGCTGGCTGCAGCACATCGACCGCGGTGGCCATTGGAGAGTGAACCAACAGTAAAAGGAAGACCTTTCTCTCTGTGTCTCTCCCTGCAGCACTGGCATCCCATATGGGCACCAGGTTCTAGTCCCAGTTGCTCCTCTTCCAGTCTAGCTCTCTGCAGTGGCCTGGGAAGGCAGTGGAGGATGGCCCAAGTGCTTGGGGCGCCTGTACCCACATGGGAGACCATGGAGAAGCACCTGGATCCTGGCTTCGAATCAGCATAGCTCTGGGCATAGCAGCCATTTGGGGCGTGAACCAATGGAAGGAAGACCTTTCTCTCTCTAACTGTCTGTCAAATAAATTTAAAAAAAGATTAGAGTAAGTATTTGGGTTAAGACTAGGTTTGGGGCTAGGGATAGGCTTTGGCTTAGTGTTGTTGCTAGTGTTAGAGTTAGGGACATGATTCATGTCAAGGCTAGGGTAATGTCTAGGATAGAACTATTCTTAACAATACCAGGGAAACTTGCGTTACAATTATTTATGGTTAGGGATTCCACTGCTTCAAACACCATAACTGTTGTGCCTTAAGTACTTTCAAAAAGCAGAGTTAGTTTCTCATTTAGATCAGCAATGCCACAATGAATTTTCTGTTGATTGATTGCTTTAGGTACTGAGGCCTTCACAGGCAACACTGTGCTTAGTATGTAGATGTTTAATGTTTCAAATGTCATGTACATGAGCCACATTACAAGACCTATTGTGCCTGATGTCACTTCAAAGAATATTATTACTCAATAAGAACATTGTTGCTATACTGAGATTTCTGTATATGTTCATGGTTGCTTTAGGTATATAGGCTGCATTTAACAATACATATATCAAACAATAAGTATATGAATGTTTCTAAAAAATGCTGATTTTGTTGAAGATATCTCTAGGTCTGGAGTTTATATCTAGTTTATTACAGGATTACAATATTAGTTTTCATTATGTCTTAACACTAGCTGCACTGAATAAGCAATGTGATTCCAGTGCTTCAAATAGCATAAACATAAATTGTAATATATAAATATAATGTATGTATATATAATAGATATAGCTATTGTGCCTGAATTTATTTCAAGGAATAGAATTAACTACTCACATAGACTTTTATTGCTTCATTGATTTCTGTCTGTATTTGCTTTAGTTACACAGACCCTCAAATGCAGTAAGTTTATACACTTAACCGTAGAGGAGAATTGAATGCTAATGGAAAGGAGTGTTTTCCCTCAATTTTTGTCAAGGAATGGAATTTATGCCAGTGTAGTAGAAGGGTTCATTAATTTCCCTTGCCAACTCATGAGAAAGCTCAACAATAAATGTCCTTAGTAAGCACTGTGCTGTCCAGTAAAGAAATGTAATGTACCTGTGTTATACCAGAAAGATATGCTAAGTTTAAAGGTACTACAAAGAATGCAGTTAAATATACATTATGCCAGGCTTACTATTTTTGTTTTCCTAAAAATAATAAGTAAATTCCCTACTTTAAGTACATAGGCATCAATAATAAAACATTTCCAATATTTCAAATGCAGAGTAGTTGAATCATACTTGAAAGAGTACTGGTACCTGAAGTTACCAGAA
This sequence comes from Oryctolagus cuniculus, assembly GCF_051225735.1. Taxonomy (NCBI): domain Eukaryota; kingdom Metazoa; phylum Chordata; class Mammalia; order Lagomorpha; family Leporidae; genus Oryctolagus; species Oryctolagus cuniculus. The sequence continues at coordinate 19,318,588 of NC_142885.1, read as the reverse complement.
TTTATGTCTCAATTGGAACCCACTAGCAACACTGAGATTTCTTTGTGGGTTCTTTGATCTCTCTCTCTCTCTCTCTCCCTCCCACTCCTCTCCTTTCTCTCTCTCTATATTCATAAGCAATAATTGTACAAATGTCAGAATGCAGGTCATGTGAGTGTTGATTCAAAAGAGTTTTTTGCCTAAACTACTCTCAAGAAGTGGAGTGTATACGCTGTTTGCACCTTGTTTAATATAAGCTTACAAGGTTTGGTTTCAATGCCAATTTAAGGGAATGCTTGCCTTAACCATATGAACACTTCAAATATGAAGACACACACACATGTGGAATACTTGAAAGATGTGGTGTGGATGAAATTGGCATAATGGATTTGCAGTGCACATCAGGACACACAAAATCATTTTTCTTGAAAAAGATTAACTGAATTCTCTTCTTTCACTACACAGTGGTTAATAAATAATACATTTTCCATTATTCAAACATTGGTTAAATAAATCATACTTGAAAGTTCTGTTGTGCCTTAAGTTATAATAGCAACAGGATTAGTTTCTCAATTTGAATACAGTAGGTATATTCATTATTTTTGAATATTCATTAATTGGCTTATAAATTAATATAAACTTTAATATGTGACAAGAACACAAAGAATTAAGAGGAAATGAGTATTACTGGAAAACAGTGTTTTGCTTGAAGTTATCTAAAGGAATGAAGATTCTCCCCAGTGTAATACAAGCTGACACCATTATAATACACCATTAGTATTTCACGCTGAAGTAAGGGAATGCTTAACACTGCATGCACTTAGCATTGGGCTTTCCATATGAAAATACACTGTATGTAATACATTAAAGACACATTATATGAACTTGGCACTGGAAGGCAGTTGCAATACACACCCAAGAAAGTTGCCTTTCCTGGATAAGATAACTTTAATCTCTGTTATCTGCACAGGCCTTCATATTCAAAATATTTTAATGATTGAAACAGAAAGTAGATGAATTGTACATAAAAGAGTTATTGTGCCTGCAGTTATAAAAGAAATAGAGTTGATTTTTCAAAAAGAGCATCGTTGCTGCATTGTGTTTTCTCTGTTCCTTGTGTGCTTTACTTACGGATGCCTTCATAAGCAAATACACCCATTAATATGAGAATGTAAGCAAAATGAATGTTACTGGAACAGGCTATAATTCCTTGAATTTATCTGAAGAAAAGGGATTTGTACAGATTTTATTATATGCTTGCTTTATACTTCCAGGAAATCATAATTGAATTCCTGACTCAGCTCTAGTTTGCTTAATAATCACTGTTTTTCAGGAATGAGAATATCATATATTTGAGCACTACCTGAAGGAACTCTTACATTTGAATCTGGGTCAAGGAATGGATTTGAGATACACATTAGTACAGAATTACAATGCTGATCTTGCTAGGAATGTTAACTACATTCCTTTAATACTATATGTTGTAATCAGCAATCCATTTTTAATTCTTCAAACATGGAAGAATTATACTTCAAAGAACAGTGGTGCTAGAAGGTATCAACAGGACAAGACTTCATGTCTAAACCAGAATATTTGAATATTCTGTTTCAATATATATATATATATATATATATATAGTGTGTATATATGTATATATACACATACATATATATATTCAGGATATAGAAATTTCATGACTTAGAAACATGCTACTTGTCACCCTATGTCTCTTCTTGCCATGCTGTCACCCTTGTTCTTCATCCCTCTCCTATTCCCACTCTTAATATTTACAAAGATCTATTTTCAATTTACTTTATTCTCATAAGATTAACCCTACACTAAGTAAAGAATTCAACAAAGTATGATGAAAAAAGCATGGTTCCTCAACAGTAGAGACAAAGGATACAAATAGTCCTTAAATCTCAAAATGTGCATTTCTCTGCAATACATTACATTTTAGATAGTCTGTTAGTTACTACAGATCAGGCAAAACATATGATACCTGTCTTTTGGAGACTGGCTTATTTCATTAAGTATGATGGTTTCCAGTTGCATCCATTTTTTTTGGTAGCAGGATTTCATTGTTTTTATGGCTGATTAGTATTCCATAGTCTCTCATATGTATATATATGTATATATATGATTTATATATACATATATTTATATGGTATATATGATATATATATATAAATTTCATAATTTCTTTATCCATTCATCAACTGATGAATATCTGAGTTGATTCCATATCTTAGCTATTGTGAATTGTGCTACAATGAACATGCAGGTACAGATAATTCTTTCATATCCTGATTTCATTTTGTTTGGATAATTCCCAAGTGTGGAATTGCCAGGTCATATGGTAGATCTACTTTCAGATTTCTGAGGTATCTCCATACTGTGTTTTACAATGGCTGCAGTAGTTTACATTCCCACCAATAGGGGATTATTGTACCTTCTCCCCACATTCTCTACAGCATTTATGGTTTGTTAATAGATATGAGAGTCATTCTTACTGTGGTGAGGTGGGACCTCTTGGTGGCTTTGATTTGCATTTCCTTGTTGGCTAGTAATCCTGGGCATTTTTTAAAATATATCTGTCGGCCATTTGAATTTCATCTCTTGAAAAATGCCTGTTCAAGTCTTTTGCCCATTCTGGTTTTTTAAAAATATTTAATTATTTTTATTTGAAAGTCATAGTTACACAGAGAGAAAAGGAGAGGCCGAGAGAGAGAGAGAGGTCCTCCATCCACTGGTTCATCCCCCAATCAGCCACAACAACTGGAGCTGCACCAATCTAAAGCCAGGAGCTTCCGCCAGGTACCTCATGTGGGTTCAGGGGCCCAAAGACTTGGACCATTCTCCACTGCCATCCCAGGCCACAGCAGAGAGCTGGACTGAAAGTGGAGCAGCCAGGACCCAAACCGCACCAACATGGGGTGCTGGCACTGCAGGCAGTGGCCCCACCTGTCATGCCACAGTGCTTGCCCCTGCCCATTTCTTTACTATATAGTTTGTTTTGTTGCTGTTGAGTTTCTTGACTTCTTTATAGATTCTGGATAATAATCTTTTATTAGTTTCATAGTTTGCAATTATTTTCTTCCATTCTGTCAGCTGTATATTCACATTACTAAATGTTTCTTCTACAGTTCAGAAGCCTCACAACGTGATGTAATCTCATTTGTCAATATTGGTTTTGATTGTCTGTGCTTCTTGGGTCTTTTCCAAGAAGCCTTTGCTTATGCAAATATCTTGCAGCAGTTCCCCAATGTTCTCCCATAATTTGATGGTTTTGGTTCATAGATTTAGGTCTTTGATCCATTTTGGGTTCATTCTGATCTAAGGTATAATGTAGTAGTCTTGTTTCATACTTCTACATGTGGAGATAGAGTTTTCCAGGCACCACTTATTGAGGATACTGTCCTTTCTCCAGGGACTGATTTTAATTCCTTTGTCAAAGGTTAGTTGGCTGTAGATCTTTTAATTGAGTTTCTATTCTGTCCTGTTGTTCTACATGTCTATTTCTTGCAAGTACTAGGCTGTTTAGATTATAAGTGTCTTGTAGTATGTCTTGAAATCTCGTATTGTGATACCTCCAGTTTTGTTTTTGTTATTTTGTGTCTAGTGTGCCCATATAAATTTCAGCTTTTTGTCTTAGAATAGTGTCATTGGTATTTTAATTAGGATAACATTGAATCTGCAATTTGATTTTGGTAGTATGAACATTTTGAAGATTTGATATTAATTCTGCCAATTCATGAACATGGATGATTTTTTTCTATTTGTTTTGACTGCTGTATCTTTCTTTAGTGCTTTATAATTTTAATCATATAAATCTTTGAATTCCTTGGTTTAATTTACTTTGAGGTATTTAATGTTTTGCAGTTATTGTGAGTGGAATGGATCTTAGTTCATTTTCAGCCAAAACATTGTCCATGTAAACATAGGCTATTGCTTTTTGTGTGTCAATGTTATATCCTGTCAGTTTACCAAACTCCTTATGAAGTCCAATAGTCTCATAGTGGAGTCTTTTGGTTTCCCTTAGGTAGCATCATGTCATCTGCAAATAGGGATAGTTTGATTTCCTCCATCCCAATTTGTAACATTTGATTTCTTTTTCTGGCCTAATGACGCTGGCTAAACTTCTTGACTATAATGAATAGCAGTGGTGAGAGTGGCCATCCTTTCCTGGTTCTAGATCTTTGTTGGAATGCCTCCAACTTTCTGCGTTCAGTAAGATGCTATCTGTGGTTTTGAAATAAATTGCCGAGATTGATGAGAAATGTTGATTCTATAGCCAGTTTGCTTAAGGTTTTCATCATGAGAGGATGTTTTGTTTTATCAAATGCTGTCTTGCATCTATTGAAATAATCATATGATTTTTATTCAGTTTGTTAATCTGATTTATCACATTTTTGATTTTCAAATTTTGAACCATTACTGCATACAGACATTACTCCCACTTTCTCAAGGTGAATTCTATTTCTGATGTGCTATTGGATTCACTTAGCTGGTATTTTTGCTTCTATGTTCATCAGGGATACCAGACTATAGTTCTCTTTCTCTGTTGTATCTTTTCCTGGTTTAGGAATTAGGGTGATGTTGGCTTCATAGAAATAGTTTGAGATGATTCTCTCCCTTTCAATTGTTTTGAATAACTTGAGAAAATATTGTAATTAGTTCATTAAATGTCTGGTAGAATTCAGTATGGAAGCCATTCCTGGACTTTTCTTTGTTGTGAGAGCCTTTATGACTAATTCAATCTCTGTCTGGATATTGGCTTGTTTACGTTTCCTAATTCTTCATGACTCAGTTTATTAGATTGTTTGTGTCCAGAAATCTATCTGTTTATCCTAGATTTTCCAATTTGTTGGCATATAGTTCTTTATAAGTGATTCCTGATTATCATTTTTATTTCTGTGATATCTCTGGTTACATTTCCTTTTTCATCTCTTAGTCTACTGATTTGGGTCTATCCCTCCCCTCTGTTTTGGTTAGTTTGCCCAATGATGCATCAACTTTTTTTTCAAGTAAATAACTCTTCATTTCATTGTTTTTATACTGCTTTTTGGTTTGAATTTTGCTTACTTCTTCTCTGATTTTTATTTTCTTCCTCCTATTGATTTTGGGTTTGGTTTGTTGTTTTTTTACATCCTTAGATGCATTGATAGCTTATTTAATTAGTGCCTTCCTAATTTTGAGGTAGGCACCAATTGCTGTAATGTTTCCTCTTAACACTGCTTTTACTGTGTCCAGTATTGTTGATATGCTGTATTGCTATCCTCATTTGTTTATAGCATTTTTGTTTCTCTTTTATTTATTTTTTATTTTATATATTTTTAAAAGATTTATTTATTCACTTTTTTGAAAGGAAGAGTTACAGAGCAGCAGAGGCAGAGAGAGAGAGAGAGAGAGAGAGGGCTTCCATTCAATGGTTCACTCCCCCAAATGGCCACGATGGCCAGAGTTGGACTGGTGTGAAGCCAGGATCCATCCAGGAGCTTCTTCCGGGTCTTCCACATGGGTGCAGGGTCCCAAGCACTTCAACCATCCTCATTGATCTCCTTGGCTATTGTAGAGAGCTGGATCAGAAGTGGAAAAGCCAGGACTTAAACCAGCACCCACATAGGATGCTGACACTGCACACTATGCCATGGTGATGACCTGCTGTTTCTTTTTTGATTTCTTCTATGACCCACTGTTCTTTCCAGAGCATGTTGTTCAGTCTTCATGTGTTTATGTATGTTCTTGATATTCTTGAAATTTTAATTTCCAGTTTCATTCAGTTGTGGTCAGAAAAGTTTCATGATTTGTTTGATCATTTTGAATTTGCTGAGATTTACTTTATGGCCTAGCATATGATCTATCCTGGAGAAAGTTGCATGCACTGATGAACAGAATGTATATTCTGTACTATCTAATGAAATTTTCTATAGATACCAGTTAGGTCTTTTGGTCTACAGTGTAGATTAGCTCTGTTGTTTTTGTTGATTTTCTGTCTAGTTGATCTGTACATTGAAGGAGGTGGGGTGTTGAATTTCCTCATTATTACTGTATTGGAGTCCATGTCTCCCTTTAGATTAATTAACATTTGTGGTAAATAGCCAGGTACCCTGTAGATTTACATTTATTATACTCACATCTTCCTGTTGAATTGATTTCTTAATTAAGATACCTACATCTGTTTGTTTCTACTTTCCATTAACATGTGATATCTCTTTCCTTCCTTTCACTTTCAGTTTGTGTGTGTATCTTCGTTTGTGGGGCATGTTTCTTGTAGGCACCAAGCACATGGTTGTGTTAACACAATATGCACATAGTAAGCATTGTGCTTTCAAATACAAAATCACCCTGTACATGTAGAATACCTGAAAGGTATGTTATTGATGTAATTGGCAGAAAAAAGATATGGAGTACACAGTAGGACAGACTTAAAACCTTGCTTTCCTGGGAAATATTACTTGAACTCTCTGATTTAGCTACAGAGGCCCAATTGAAAATATATTCCTGATGCTTCAAGCGTCAATTGTGTGTGTGTGTGTATATATGTATATATATATATATATACATGTATATATATATATACATATATACATATATGTATATATGTATATATATACATATATATGTATACATATATATATACACACACACAATAACACACATGCATTACTTTAAAGAGATACTGGGTTTGACATCATAATAAAAATAGTTCTAGTATGTCATTGAGACATGTTGCTATATACAGTTTTCCATGTATTTTCATGTGTTGGTTCATATACATAGGCCTTAGTATGCAAAAAGTATACAAACATGGTGTTGCTGCAGAAATGAACTACTATAAAAGAGTATTTTGCATAAATTCTATATAGGAATGGATTTTCTATATAGTTTAGTATGAACTTATAAAATTAGGTTTCCTTCCAAGGAATGCTTGTATTAAAACTCTGCACTTAGTAAGCATTGTGCTTTCCAATAAAGAAACACACTCTACATATATAATGAAAAATATATTATGTTTCAAGCTGGTACAGATTAGATTAGGCTGACAATTTTTTCCTAAGAAAGATTAATCGAATTTTCTACTTTAACAACCAAGGCCATAATAAACAATGTATTCTCAATGTTTCAAATATCATGTTGGTGCCTGAAGTTATTTGAAGGAATTGAACTGGCTTCTCAATTAGAACACATTGGCTGCATTGAGTTTTCTCTGTGTGTACAATTGATTGCTTGATATACATAGGACTTAATACATTATAAGTATACAACATGAGAATGTAGTGAAAGAGTACTGTTTAAAAGGGATATTTTGTTTCAATTTCCCTCAAGGAAGTGAATTTATATCCAGCTCAGTATGAGCTTAAGCATTAGGTTTCCTGGAAACTTAAGATAATGTTTCTTTTACACTGTATGCACTTAGTAAGCATTACACTATACATGTGTAATATCTGAAAGATACGATATGCCTGAGGTTGGTGCACAGAACACAATTGTAGTACACACTAGGACTGGCTTAAAATGTTGCTTTTCCTGAGAAGATAATAATCTAATAAATGAATTCCTGGCTTTTCCTAATTTGCATAGCAAGCATTTTTATTTCAAGCATGAGAATACACTGTGCATTAGCAAACCTCAAAAGAGCTGCTAAATCTGAAGTTCAGAGAAGGAAGGGGATTCAGACTCAAATAAGTCCAGGCTGACAACATGGATTTTCCTCAGACAGCTAAGCATATTGTCTGCAATAACTACAATGCCCTTAAAAAGCAATGCAGCTTCAATGCTTCCAACATAGAAATTATTTGTACTTGAAGCAGTAGATGTGCCTGAAGTACCGGAAGAACTAGAGATAGAATATCAAATAGAAGCCTCTTGCAGCATTTCATTTTCTAACCCTAACCATTACTCTAAACCTAACTCTAATCCTATAGGCTATCCTCATTCCAAATTCTAACATTAACCCTAGCCTTATCCCTAACTCAAGTCTCAAAGACAGTGTTATCCATAGTCCAAGTACAAAACCTAGTGCTATCCCTAGCATAAAACTTGTCCATAGCCCTAATAATAGCTTGAAAAATAACCCTAGCCCTCACCATCAACCTAAACTCAGCCCTAACCACAGTTGTAGCCCTAAGTCTAACCCAGTCACAAACCTAGCCCTAACCTAACTCCAACCATAACCTAGGCAAAGCCTTACTCATAAACCTAACACTAACCCCTTCCCTAACACTAATCTAATCTCTAATTCTAACCCTAACATTAATTGTAACCCTAAGCCTATCTTATCCCTAAGTATAACCTAACCTGAAACTTAGGCTGGGCCCCAAACCTACTCAACATTATAACCCTAAATCTACACTCAATTTTAACCCTAGGTTTACCCAAGCCCAGGACCTAACCCAAAAAATAACAAAAACAAACACTGGCAAGAATTTTCTAATGTTTACTCTAGCCCTACCACTAATGCTACCCATTCTCATAAATATAACCATAGCCATAGCTCTACTCTAAACTTAACAATAGACTTGGTGATTTCAATAGTTCTAACCATAATTAGAAACAACCCTAATCCAAGCTCTAACTCTAGCCTTGGTCATGGCTCTAATGCTAAATATATATCTAATACTAAACCTAGTCCTATCCTCATACTAACAGTACTATAAACAAGACCAAAACTAGACCAAAACCTATCCATAGTTTACACCCTATCCCTAAATGTAATGCTTGCTCTACCACTGATCCTAGTCTATGTCTTCTATGTAATTTAAGCCCTGAATTTAAGCCAACCATAGCCCTAAATGTAGCTATTGACCTAGCACTCAAACTAATCCAAGCCACAATATAATACTAACCAAATTTAACTCTAACTCTAACCCTAGCCCAGGTCCTAATGTTAACACTAACTCTAAGACAAATCCTGATTCTAATCTTTGACATAACCCTAACCCTAGTCATAACACTAACCATAAGCCTAAATGTAAACCTAGTACTACCCCAACCGTAACACTAAACCTAACCATAGCCCTAGCCCTAATCCTAACTGTAGCTCTAGACATGAGTCTAGCCCCAAATATCATCAACCTAACCCCAACACAATTTTGACCATAAAACTATAACCCTAACACTAAACCTAACAGAGCTTTGAACCTATCCCTCTGCCTAATCCTAACCCTACCCAAATGCCATGCCTAGTTCAAAAACTAGACCTAACCATAACCCAACCCTAGCCCTTACTCTAATCTTAGCACTTATACCTAACCCTGGCTCTATCCCTATTCTAGCAATAAACCTAAACATAGCTTTAGCCAGAACCTTAGCAATGACAGGAAGAATACTCTTTTTAATTTTTTTTATTTTTGAAAGGCAGAGTGGACAGTGAGAGAGAGAGAGAGACAGAGACAGAGAGAAAGGTCTTCCTTTACCATTGGTTCACCCTCCAATGGCTTCTGTGGCCGGCATGCGGCAGCTGGTGCACCGTGCTGATCCGAAGCCAGGAGCCAGGTGCTTCTCCTGGTCTCCCATGAGGGTGCAGGACCCAAGGACTTGGACCATCCTCCACTGCACTCCTGGACCATAGCAGAGAGCTGGACTGGAAGAGGGACAACTGGAACAGAATCCAGCACCCCAACTGGGACTAGAACCTGGGGTGCTGGCACCGCAGAGGATTAGCCTATTGAGCCACGGTGCCAGCCAGGAAGACTACTCTTACTCCTTCCCTAGCCCTAACATTAAGCTTAACCCTACATCTAATTTTGACCCTAGTACTCTTCCTAATTTTAGTACTAACCCTAACCCTAATTTAAACATTAATTCTAGCATTAACTCTATCCCTAGCACCTAAACCTAAATATAAACATAGCTCTAAACCTCACTGTAATAAACACTATAACCCAAGATCTAGTCTGAGCTTTAACACTAAGCAGAGTCCAACAATTACCCATAGATTTAGTCATAGTCCTATCACTAACCCAAAATGTAAATGTAACCATATTTTTATGCATGATGATATCCCTAATTAAGTCCATAATAATAAACTTTTCTGTAGCTTTAAACCACATAAAAGCCCTAAACTTATGGCTTTTTCTAGCAATAGCCCTAACTGGAACCTAACCTTAGACCAGACCCTCAACCTAGCTCTAAAGTTAACCTTAGCCCTAGCCATCATACAATCTCTAAGCCTAACCCTTGCTGTGTTAGAGCCCAGTCCTTAATGATAGTACCAACACTAAACCTAGAGCTAAGTTGAACTATAAACCTAACCCTATTATAGTCCTAAGCATAATCTTTCAGTAATCCATAACATAAGCCTAAGCTTAGAGCTTGTTCTAATCCTAACATTAGCCTGAATCCCAAACCCTTTAGCCTAACCATAGTCCTAGATGTAACACTAAATATAGATAAATACCTAAAATGAGCCCTGATACAACCATAACATTATTCCTAAGAATAGCTCTAACCCTACCTCTAACTCTGTCTTTATTCATAACTCTAACCCTCACTCTAGAACTAATCCTAATCCTAACCCTAAACCTGATAGTAGCCTATGCATTCCTTTAAACATAAAAAAACCCTAATGCTATTCCTATACCTAAATGTAAACCTAGACCTAACTCTAGGCCTAATCCTAACTGTAGGTCAAAATTGAAACCAAAATATAGCCTTAATCAAAATATAGTCCTGGCTCTACAGCTAACATTAGACCCTATCACAGCCCTGGCCCCAACTCTTAAACTAATAATCACCCTAACCTTACACATAATGGTAAAGCTAACCTAGATGCAGCCCTAATCCTAGTCTTAAACCTAGATTCAACAATAATCATAGCCTTCACACTAACCCTAAAATTAAATCTAGTTATAGTTCTACCCATGTCCTAACACTAATTCTAACTATAACCATAAACATATCCCTAGCCTTAAACCTCACCAAAATTCAATCCATATTGCTAACCCTAGGCCTAACTCCAAGCATAACAATAATACAACACCAAGCCATAGACATAAACCTAAACCTAACACTAGCTCTGAGCCTCACAAAATATCTAACTTAATAAACATTTACTCTAAACTTTACATAAGTCTTGTCCCAAATGTTAACACTAATTCTAACCCTATTCCTAAGTTTGCTTCTAACCGAAACCTAACCCCAAACCTAAGAGTAATTGCAACTCTAATCAGAAACCTAACTGTAAACCTAGCACTAGTTCTAACTCTAATTGTAGCCTAAATCCTGTGATAACACTAATTGTAGCTCTTGCACTACACCTAAACAGATCAAGCCCTAACACTTGCCCTGATGCAAAGCATAAGTCTGAACTTAACAGTAATTCAAACCCTAGCTATCTGGAGCCATAACCCTAAAACTAGCCCTAATCTTAATGCTAAACCTGGTCCTCTACTAATCCCAACATTAAACCAAACAGCAGCATTAAACCTACCCCTACATCTACACTTAGCCATTAAGATAATCTAAGCCATAACTCTAACCTAACCTGACTATAACCCTAGCTCTAACCCTGAACTCAAATGTAGTTATAATTGTAACTCCAGCTCTACCCTTAAACCTAGTCCTAACCTGAGCCCTCTCCTACCTCTAAACACTGCTTGACCTTCAACCTATCTATAACTGTAAACATAACTCTAGGTACAATTCTACTCCCAACCATAGCCCTAGACCAAACCCTAGCACTAACCCTACACCTTGCTATCACCCTAGCCATAAACCTAATCCTAAGCCTAGCCCCAGCCATTTCACTAAAGCTAAGTCTAAATATAGACCTACCCAAGATCCTAACTCTAACCCTATAATGCTCTTCTAACTCTAACCCTGAACACAGGCTAAGAACAGGCCAGTCCAACCTAGCCCAAAACCTCATTCCAGGCCTAGCTCTCACCCTCAATAACTGCAATTGAATCCTAACCCTAGCTCTAGGCATATCCCTATCCCTTCCCAATAAATATGTAACCATAAACCTAACTAGACTAGCTTCTGGCCCTGACCTTAACACTGCTACTTCCTCAGATCAAAAAGTAACTCTCACTCTAAAGGTACTTTAGGATCTACCATTAAATGTAACCCTAATCCTAATACTAAACTCTAACACTAGGAATAACCACAACCCTAGTCTTAACTGTATTACAAACTTAAATATAACACTATACCATGCCATATTACTAATCATGGTATTAGCAGTTATTTAAAAATTAACACTAGTCCAATTCCTAATGCTAATGCAAAGCATAACTCTAACTACAACAATGCCCTACTCCAACCCCCCCAAATAATCCTAGCCTGAGTCATAATACCAGTGCTAACATTAAACATAATCCTAACCCTAATCATAACAATAACAGTAACCAAAATCCTACCCATACCAAAAAAAAATTTATCCCTAAACCCAATACTATCCATAACATTTACCCTAATCCTACCTCTAGGCCTAACTCTACTCTAATCCCATGATAGCAGTAAACCTAATCATAAACTTAGTTCAAACTCTAGCAATAACAGAAGGACTAACTTACCCTTCCTTTAGAACTAATTCTAACCCTAACCCTAGCCCTAAATATAAAGCTCTAGCACTAACCATAACTGAAAATCCCACTCTAGGGGCCAACATTGTTGTGTAGCCTCCACCTGTGTTGCTGGTATCCCATATGGGTACCAGTTCTAGTCCTGGCTGCTACTCTTCTGATCCAGCTCTCTGGTATGGTCTGGAAAAGTAGTAAAGATGGCCCAAGTCCTTGGGCTGCTATACTCACATGGGAGACCCATGGGAAGCTCCTAGCTTCTGGCTTTGGATCAGCTCACCTCAAGGGTTGTGGCCATTTAGGGAATGAACCAGCAGATGGAAGACATTTGTCTCTCCATCTCTGTGTCTGTGACTCTACCTTTCAAATAAATAAATTAATTAATTAAACTTATAAAAAAATTCAACTCTACCCCCAGCAATAAATATAGTACTAAACTTGGGCCTTATCTTAAATCAAAATGTAGTAATAACACAGACCATACTCCTAACCCTAAAATACTGACCCATGGCTTAGCCTAAAACCTAAAATAACCCTATGCCTACATCTAACACTAACCTAACCATGGCCCTAACTAATTCTAGCCATAATTTTAAAAAAAGAACCTAGCTTAGCTTTATACCTCATCAAGTCCTAGGGCTAATTCTATAGACCTAGGGCAAATTTTACCCAAACCCTGACTCTAACAGCAATGCTAGGCAACTGCCTTGAAATTAGCCTAATCCGAACTGTAGTCCTAATCCACACACAGTCCGTAAATCTATCATTTACTCTAAACTTAACACAAGCCAGGGCCCTAATTCTAGCATTAATCCTAATCTCAGTCCTGTCCAACTGTGGCAGAAAACCTAGGCAAAACACAAACCACAGGGGATGGCACCGTGGTACAGCAGGTTAACATCTTGGCCTGAAATGCTGGTATCTGGTTTGGCACCCGGCTACTCCTCTTCCGATCCAGCTCATGGCCTGAGAAGGCAGTAGAAGATGGTTCAAGTCCTTTGGCCCCTGTACCTACATGGGACACCTGGAAGAACCTCCTGGATCCTGGCTTCAGATCAGCGCAGCTTTGGCCATTGTGGCCAATTGGGGAGTGAACCATTGGATGGAAGACCTTCTCTCTCTCTCTCTCTCTCTGACTCTCCTCTTTCTGTGTAACTCTGACTTTCAAATAAATAAATAATTATAAAAAAACCCAAAACCACAGTAGTAACCCTAACCAGAAAACTAATCCTAACCTTAGCACGAGTCATCACCCTAACACTTAACCAAACCATAGCCCAAGCCCTAACCCTAATAAGTATAGCCCTAACCATAACATGGATGCAAACTGCATCCTAACATTAATAGTAGCTCTAACTCTACACCTTACCCTAAACTTAACCCTAACCCTAGCCTACACATTAACCTAAGCTTAACCCTAAAACTAACAGTAGTTCTAATCTTTCCTCTATATCTCATCTCAACAACAAATCTAACTCTACCTCTAACTGTAATACTAACGGTAACCCAAGATCTAGCCTGAAACTTAAAATTAGTCATAGCCCTATCACTAGCTCTAAACTTAACAATAGGCCTAGGGATAGAAGTAATGCTAAGCTTTACCCAATACTAGCCCAAAACATAGTGTGAATGATAACCTTAGAATAGCCTTAATCCTATTCATAATTCTAGCTCTAGCTCTTACCCTAATCCTAGACATAGCTTTCAACCCTTTTCTGTGGGAAAAGATACCCACAGAATCAAAGTGAAAGAATGGAAAAGATATCCCATGCTAAGGGAAATCAAAAACAGAAGATGTAACCACCTTATTATCAGAAAGAGATAGAATTTAATGAAAAAACTGCTAAAAGAAAAAAAAGTATGTAGTGATTAAATGATCAATTGTACAGGAAGATGTGACTATGGGCAATGTATATGCACACAATTCCAGCATGCATGCCTATTTAAAACAAATGTTAATAGTTCTAAAGAGACACATAGGCTCCGATACAATAATGAGGGACTTCAACATCTTATTTTCATCAATGTGCCGATCAACTAGAGATAAAATCAACAAATAATCAACATAATTCATCTATACTATGGGTCAAGTGGACATAAATGTATATACAGAATGTTTCACCCACATCTGCAGAACATGTATTCTTTTTGTCAGTGCATGAGAATTTCTTTAGGACAGAACATACATTAGGCCATAAAGCATGTCTTAGCAAATTCAAAATTATTGAAATCATACTATTTATCTTTTTTTGAACACAATGTATTGGAGCTGGAAATCAACAATATAGAAAATATGCAATCATATGGAGACTGAACAACAAGCTTATAATATACAGTGGGGCATAGAAGAAATAAGAGAAAAATATCTTGGAAATGAATGAAGATGACAACACAACATATCAAAACTTATGGGATACAGCAAAAGCCATGTTAAGAAGGATGTTTATAGCAATTATTGACAACATCAAGAAATTTTAAAGGCATCAAATAAATGGTCTAACAATACATGTCAAGGCCCTAGAGATATAATAACAAAACAAATCATAATTAGCAGGAAGAAAAGTAATTAAAATTAGAAATGAAATAAAGCAAAATAAAAAGAAATAAAATTGAAATTGCTCTATGCCAACAAATCGGAAAATCTCAAATAAATGGAAGGTATAGATTTTTGGATATGCACAATCTACCAAAATTGATTAATGAAGAGATAGAAAACCTAAACAGACAAGTATCCAAGACAGATTGAATCAGTAATAAAGATACTTCTAAGAAAGAAATGCCCAGGGGGCCGGTGCTGTGGTGCAGTGGGTTAATGCCCTGGCCTGAGGTGCCAGCATCCAATAAGGGTGCCAGTTTAAGACCCAGCTACTCCACTTCCAATCTAGCTCTCTGCTGTGGCCTGGGAAGGCAGTGGAAGATGGCCCAGGTCCTTGGGCCCATGCACCCATGTGGGAAGTCTGGAAGAGGCTCCTGGCTCCTGGCTTTGGATCAGTGCAGTGCTGGCCATTGTAGCCATCTTGAGAGTAAACCATTGGATGGAGGACCTCCCCCCTCTGCCTTTCCTCTCTCTCTGTAACTCTCAATTTCAAATAAGTAGATAAATCTTAAAAAAATTTTTTTTCATTTTTTGACAGGCAGAGTGGACAGTGAGAGAGAGACAGAGAGAAAGGTCTTCCTTTGCCATTGGTTCACCCTCCAATGGCTGCCGCGGCTGGCACGCTGCGGCCGGCGCACCGTGCTGATACGATGGCAGGAGCCAGGTACTTATCCTGGTCTCCCATGGGGTGCAGGGCCCAAGTATTTGGGCCATCCTCCACTGCACTCCCTGGCCACAGCAGAGGGATGGCCTGGAAGAGGGGCAACTGGGACAGAATCCGGCGCCCTGACCGGGACTAGAACCCGGTGTGCCGGGGCCGCAAGGCAGAGGATTATCCTAGTGAGCCATGGCGCTGGCCTAAAAAATTAAAAAAATAAAATAAAAAGAAAGAAAGCCCAGGACTGGATGTTGTCACTGCTGAATTCTACGAAACCTTTAAATAAATGATTTATCCAATTATTATCAAAGTATTCAAATCAATTTAAGGGGAGGGAAATCTCCCAACTCTTTCCTGGAGGCCAACATTACCTTAATTCCAAAACCATAAATAGATGCAACAAAGAAAATTATAGACCAGTATCCCTGATGAGCATAGATGCAAACATCCACAACAAAGTACTAACTAACTGAATAAAAACAACCAGCAGATCATTCACCTTGACCAAGTGGGATTTAACCTTTATTTGCAGGGATGGTTCTACATACACTAATAAATAAGTGTGATATATCACATTAACAAATTGAAGAATAAGAATCATATGATCATCTCAATAAGGGCAGAAAAAATATTTGAATAAATATAACATTCTTCCATGATTGTAACCTGAAGCAAATTGAATACAGCAGGAACATTCCACAACACAATCAAGGCAATCCATGACAAATACACAGCCAGCATCTTATTGAATGAAGAAAAGTTAGAAAAATTTCCACTAACATCCAGAACCATACAACTATATCCACAGTCAATATAGTTCTTGAAGGTTTAGCCAGAGACATTAGAGAAGAAAAAGAAATCAAGGGAATACAAAATGGAAAGAGGAATTCAAATTATCACTGTCAGTGGATGACATGATCCTATGTGTAGGGGAACCAAAATTCTCTACTATTCAATATAAAAAAGTCCACTAATAAAAAGAGAGCTTGGTAATGTTGCATGATATAAAATCGACATACAAAAATCAATCACATATATATATGGTAATAACATAAATATATATATATATATATTTATACAAACAAGCCATATAAATGAAACCAAGGATGTGAAAAATATCCACAATGAAAAATTAAAAAAAAAACATTAACAAAAGAAATAACAGATAAAACAAAAGCAAAAATATGCTCTATGTTCATGGATTGGGAGAATTAATATCATGAAAATGTTCATAGTACTCACTATGATCCCAATCAAAATGCCAGTGACATTCTTCTCTGACTTAGGAAAAAATGTTTCTAGAATTCATATGAAACAGAGAAGACTCTAAATAGCTGAAACAATTTTTTAAAAGATTTTATTTAATTTATTTGAGCAGTAGAGTTACAGACAGACAGAGAGAGAGAGACAAAGAGAAAGGTCTTCCTTCATTGGTTCACACCAAAATGGCGGCAACAGCCAGAGCTGTGCCGAACTGAAGCCAGGAGCCAGGTGATTCTTCCTGGTCTCCCATGTAGGTGCAGGGGCCCTAGGAGTTAAGCCATCTTCTACTGTTTCCCCAGGCCACAGCAGAGAACTGGATTGGAAGAGGAGCAGCCAGGACTAGAACCGGCACCCATATGGGATGCCAGCACCGCAAGTGGAGGATTAACCTAAAGCGCCACAGTGCCAACCCCTGAAGCAATCCTAAACAGCAAAAACAAACCCAGAGACATCACAATATGAGAGGATTTCAAGTCATACTACAGGACAGTTATAATCAAAACAGCCTGGTACTGGCACAAAAATAGACATAGAGATCAATGGAACAGAACAGAGACCCCAGAAATCAATCCATGCATCTATAACCAATCTTTGATAAGGGAGTTAAAATCAATCTCTGGAGAAAATATATAATATATTCTCTTCAACAAATGGTGCCAGGAAAATTGGATCTCAACATGAAGAAGCATGAAACAAGACTCCTGACATACATCTTATGCAAAATCAATGAAAATGGATCAAGGATCCAAATCAATGACCCAATACCTTCAAATTACTAAAGGAAAGCATTGGGAAAACTACAAGACAATGGTACAGGCAAATCATTATTGTAAAAGACTCTAGAAGCCCAGGCAATAAACGTAAATATAGAGAAAATGGGATTGCATCAATCTAAGAATCTTCTGAATTTCAAAGATAACACTCAAGAAAATGAAGAGACAATCCACAGACTGTGAGGAAGTATTTGCAAGCTATACAACTGATAAAGGAATAATATCCAGGCTATATATTTTTCAAAGATTTATTTTATTTATTTGAAATACAGAGTTACATACAGTAGTAGAGCTGGGATGGGGAGGTCGGTCTTCAATCCACTGGGTCACTCCCCAAAGGACCACAATGGCCAGAGCTGAGCTGTTCTGAAGCCAGGAGCCAAGAGTTTCTTCCAGGTCTCCCATGTGGGTGCAGGGGCCCAAGGACCTGGGCCATCTTCCACTGCTTTCCCAGGCCACAGTGGAGAGCTGAATCAGAAGTGGAGCAGCCGGGACTTGAACTGGTGCCCATATGGGATGCCGGTGCTGCAGGCTGGGCTCTAGCCCACTGTGCCACAGCACTGGCTTCAAAGTCCAGGATATATTAAGAGCTCAAGAAACTCAACAACCTCAAAAAAGTCAAACAATCCAGCTAATAACTGGATTGGGCAAAGGACAAGAACATGAATTTTTCAAATGATGAAATTCAAGTGGCCAACAGACACATGAAAAGAATCCCAGGGTAATTTTCCATCTTAGGAATGTAAATAAAAGCACAAAGAGATACCACCTTGTAATGGTTATCGTACAGAAATAAAAAAAATAAATTCTGGAGAGGATGTGGCCAAAAATGTACCATGATTGACGGTTGCAGGGAATGCCAATTAGTTCAACCATTATGGAACAGAGTATGTTGATTCCTCAGGAATGTGAAAATAAATCATCCATATGACCCAGCCATCCCACTCCTTGGAATTTACTCAAACAAAATGAAAATGAAAACGACATATGAAAGAATTATTTGTATCTCCATGTTTATGACAGGTCAGCTAACAATAGTTAAGACATGGAATCAATTCAACTGATGAATGGAAAAATAAAATATGATACACACATGTTATGAAATGCTACTCAGCCATAGAAACAATGAAATCCTGGCTTTTATAACAAAATGGATGCAGATGCAACTGGAAACCATTGTGTATAGGGACATTAGCAATCCCAAAAAGGCAAATATCATATTTTCCCTGATGTTTGCAACTAATATAGAATACAAAAAAATATGTAGGAATGAGATGGACGCTTTGTGATATAATTGCCATTTTTAGTACTTGTTCTTACTATTAATGTCCTTAGTCTTCTCACTTTTTATTGTTGAATATTATGGCTAGCCATAAATGAAGCCTGTGAATATACAATGGTTTAAGATTCTGTCTTTGCAAAAGCTGATGTAAGAAGACAGGGGAAGGAGGGAGGAGTTTGATGGAAAACAGAAGGGAGGGCAGTATGGTACTCTACATTAACTTTACTTGAACATGGTAAATGCATGACATCTGTTTTGTTAATATCCAGAGGAAACACCATTGAATTGTCACAAGGCTTCAATTTTGATGTCATAAACCAATCATTATCTGTTCATAATCACTTGGGATATCCCCAGACACCATTGGTGGCAAAATACTTTGTGGTGTCAATCATTTGTCATGTCATAAAAAATATTATGATGTCATAAACCAAAATTTATATATCATGAGCCTACCCTTTTGTTGTATTTTGAGAACATTTGTATTTTCCTAAACAATTTTTAAATCAACAATCTATTGGAATGTTCTTCATTCATTTGTGTTGTAATGATCAATAGCAACATTATAAACCACCACTTTGGTGCCATCAATCGTGGTGTTATTAAACTGTTGTGATTTTGTAACCAATTTTGATGTCATAAATATATATTTAGATGTCATAAACAAACATTGTGATGTCATGAACTATTTCTGTGGTGTCATAATCAATTATGATGCCATAAACCTTTGTTGTGCCATCATGTTCAACTGTGATGTCATAGACCACATTGCAATGACAATGAATCGTGATGATAACAAAAAACATTGTGTTGTCATTAACCACCATTGTGATCTCATAAGACAACCATTAAGGTGTCATAACCAAAACATTTTATTATTAAAAGCAGCTATTACATCATAAATCCACATCCTGTTACTATAAATCAAATAGTGCTGACATTATCAATTGTGATATTAACTACCATTATTATACTAACATTTTATCACTGTGATGTCAGAAACCAACTTCTGTGTTGTCATAGTCAATTATGATGTCCTAAACCACCATTGTATCATTATCATGTCAATTGTGACATCCTAAACCTAATGTGATATTATTGACCACCATTATGATGTCATAAAGCTACTGTCATGTTATCTCAATCAACTGTGATGTCCAAAACATCCATTGTGATATAATGATGAATTATGCTTCCTTAAAAGCAATTGTGATATCATATTCAATGTGAGTGATAAAATCCATTGTGATGTCAAAGTTTATCATTGTTATATTCTAAATCTGGCATGGTTTTGACTTAATCAATTGTGCTGACATAAAACATCATTGTGATAATATAACTGTCATGAATCTTCCATCATTATGACATGAAAGCAATTATGATGTCATAATTGTGATATCCGGATAACCACTGTGATGTCTTAATTCTACCGTTTAATGGGCAAAATCAATTGTGAAGTAATGAAACCCATTGTAATATTTATAAAGCCAGCATTCTGATATTATGATCTAGTGTTTAAACTGGCATCATGTCATAATAAGTGATTGTGATGCTGTAAACCAACATTGTGATGCCATAAACCTACATTGTGATTTCATACACCAACCATTGCGTTCTCACAATAAATTGTGAATATAAACAATGACTGAGATGCCATAAACCACCATAGTGAGTTACAATTAGTTTGATGTCATATACAACCCTGTTGTTTCTCATAATAAATGTTGATGTACTAAGCCATGGTTTTGATATCATCAACCTACATTGTACATGACAATAAATTATTATGTAGGGAACCACCTTTGTGATGTCATAATCTGAAATAGTGATATCATAGTCACTTGTGATATTAATAAGACCATTTTAGTATTACAAACAGAAATTTTGAGATCACAAATCTAGAAATGTGATGTCAACATCAATTGTGAAGTCATAAAATGAATTGTGATGACATGAAGTAACCATTGTTGGAACAGAATCGGTTGTGCAGACATATAATTCACTGTGATCTCATAAATCTACCATAGTTATGTCACAATCATTTGGAATGTCATAAACAACTATTGTGGTTTCATAATTATGATGCCATAAAACTTTTTGATGTCATACATAGACCATTGCAATGTGATAAAACAATCTTGGTTTTCATAATTAATTGTGGTGTCATAAACTACAATTGTGATATTTAAGCAATTGTGAAACCTTAAAAATATTATGTCAAACCTTTTGTCATGTCAGTGAGCAATGATATGTTATAATCACTTGTGATGTCACAAAAGATTACAATGCCAAAATCTATTGTGATGCCATAAACTAACACTGTGGTGTCATAATCAATTGTGATTTCAAAACTATCCATTGTGATGTCATAAGCAATGTGAACTCATGAAATGTTATGTCATGGGGATGGCGCTGTGGCTCACTTGGTTAATCCTCTGCTTCCGGTGCCAGCATCCCATATGGACACTGGGTTCTAGTCCCAGTTACTCCTCTTCCAGTCCAGCTCTCTGCTGTGGCCCGGGAAGGCAGTGGAGGATGGCCCAAGTGCTTGGGCGTCTGCACCCATGTGGGAGCCCAGGAAGAAGCACCTGGTTCCTGGCTTCAGATCGGTGTAGCTCTGGCCATAGCGGCCATTTGGGGAGTGAACCAATGGAAGGAAGACCTTTCTCTCTGTCTCTCTAAATGTCTAACTCTGTCAAATAAATAAATTAAAAAAATAAGCAATGCGAAGTCATAAAATGTTATGTCATAAACCTAATATTGTTGTATATCCACCCTTATTTTGTCATATTCAATTTCGATGCCATTAACAAAATTGTGATATTATAAACTACCATTGTGATAGCAAAACTTAATTTTTAGCTCCAAAATCCATTGTGATGTCATAAACAATTGATTTCTAACATGTCACCATTGTGAAAACAAAAACCTATCTCTGTCATGTCATAACCAATTCTGAGGTTATTGGTCTGCATTTGTGACTTCATGATCAATAATAATCACATAAAACAGCATCATGATGTCATAATCATGTGTCATGTCATGAAACATTTCTATGACATAAATCTAACATTTGATGTTATAAATCAATCATTTTGTCATCAATTGGCTTTTCACAACTAATATTATGATGTAAGAAGCCACTATTATAATAAATCATGATGTCCTAAAATCACTGTGATATTTTCATGCATTGTCATGTAAAATAAAACATACTGTTGTCATAAACATCAATTATGTGGTCACAAAAACAGATTTTTTCAAAAGAGGAAATCCAAATGGCCAACAGACACATGAAAAAATGTTCAGGGTCACTAGCAATCAGGGAAATGCAAATCAAAACCACAATGAGGTTTCACCTCACCCCGGTTAGAATGGCTCACATTCAGAAATCTACCAACAATAGATGCTGGAGAGGATGTGGGGAAAAAGGGACACTAACCCACTGTTGGTGGGAATGCAAACTGGTCAAGCCACTATGGAAGTCAGTCTGGAGATTCCTCAGAAACCTGAATATAACCCTACCATTCAACCCAGCCATCCCACTCCTTGGAATTTACCCAAAGGAAATTAAATTGGCAAACAAAAAAGCTGTCTGCACATTAATGTTTATTGCAGCTCAATTCACAATAGCTAAGACCTGGAATCAACCCAAATGCCCATCAAGAGTAGACCGGATAAAGAAATTATGGGACATGTACCCTATAGAATACTATACAGCAGTCAAAAACAATGAAACCCGGTCATTTGCAACAAGATAGAGGAATCTGGAAAACATTATGCTGAGTGAATTAATCCAGTCCCAAAGGGACAAATATCATATGTTCTCCCTGATCGGCGACAACTAAGTGAGCACCAAAGGGGAAACATGTTGAAGTGAAATGGACACTATGAGAAACAATGACTTGATCAGCTCTTGTCCTGACTGTTGATGTACAATGTAATACTATATCCATTTTAGTATTTTCTCTTTGATTTGTTCTAGTACTATTCGTTGAACTCTGTAATTAACACACAATTATTCTTAGGTGTTTAAATTTTAACTGAAAAGTGATCCCTGTCAAATGTAAGAGTGGGAATAAGAGAGGGAGGAGATGTACAATTTGGGACATGCTCAATCGGACTTGCCCCAAATGGTAGAGTTAGAATCATGTCAGGGGGATTGCGGCATGTACCAATGCCATCTCACTAGTCCAAGTGATCAATTTCAGTTCACTATTGATCACACCGATAGGTCTAAGAGTCAAAAGGATCACACAAACAAGTCTAGTGTTTGCTAATACTAGTTGATAGAGTCAAAAAGGGAGAGAACGATCCATCATGGGAAGCAGGATACACAGTAGACTCATAGAATGGCAGATGTCCTAAATAGCACTCTGGCCTCAGAATCAGCCTTTAAGGCATGCTGATCTGGCTGAAGAGCCCATGAGAATATTTTAGGCATGGAAATCCAAGACACCCTGGAAAAAAAAAAGAAGACCTAAATGGAAGATCTCTGCGAGTGAGATCTCAGTGGAAAGAACAGGGCCATCAAAGAAGTAGGTACCTTTCTCTGAAGGGAGGAGAGAACTTCCACTTTGACTATGACCCTGTCAGAATAAGATCAAAGTCGGTGTACTCAAAAGGCTTCCATAGCCTTGGCAGCTCATGACAAGAGCCTAGGGAGATTACTGACGCCATAAACAAGAGTGTCAAATTGTTAAGTCAACAACAGGAGTCACTGTGTACTTACTTCTCATGTGAGATCTGTCCTTAGTGTGTTGTCCAATGTGAAGTAATGCTATGACTAGTACTGAAACAGTATTTTACACTTTGTGTTTCTGTGTGGGTGCAAACTGATTAAATATTTCCTTAATATATACTGAATTGATCTTCTGTATATAAAGATAATTGAAAATAAATCTTGATGTGAATGGAATGGGAGAAGAAGTTGGAGATGGGAGGGGTGTGAGTGGGAGTGAAATTATGGGGGGTGAGGCACTGTAATCCATTAACTGTACTTTGAAAATTTATATTTACTAAATAAAAAAAACAAAAAAATATATACTGAATTGATCTTCTGTATATAAAGATATTGAAAATGAATCTTGATGTGAATGGAATGGGAGAGGGAGTGGGAGATGGGAGGGGTGTGAGTGGGAGGGAAATTATGGGGGGGGAAGCCATTGTAATCCATTAACTGTACTTTGAAAATTTATATTTACTAAATAAAAAATAAAAAAGAGGGTAAAAATAGACTCCAGAAAACAGTTATGCTCCACTTCAAAAAATGAATAAGAGTTATTACAGGAAGAAAGGGGTGTAAGTGTGTTCTTCTAAAGGAAACAGAATGGGCAAAAGCTCTGAGGTAGAAGAATCCATGGCAAATCCATGGTATCATCCTATCAGATATTGCCAGCCAGACTCTAGAGGTTGTTAGGATTCAAATTCTACCTCTACTGGCTGATGCTGTGGCTCAATTGGCTAATCCTCTGCCTGCGGTGCTGGCACCCCAGGTTCTAGTCCCAGTTGTGGTGCCAGATACTAGCCCCGGTTGCTCCTTTTCCAGTCCAGCTCTCTGCTGTGGCCTGGGAGGGCATTGGAGGATGGCCCAAGTGCTTGGGTCCCTGCACCTGCATGGGAGACTGGGAGGAAGCACCCAGCTCCTGGCTTTGGATCAGCACAGGACCAGTCATTGTGGCCATTAGGGGAATAAACCAATGGAAGGCAGACCTTTCTCTCTGTCTCTCTCTCTCACTGTCTAACACTGCCTGTCAAAAAAAAAAATCAAATTGTACCTCTACCAACTACAATTTGTGTTACCTTAGGCAAAATATAAAACCATGATAAGTGCCCTTCTAATGTAAAATGAAGATGATTATTTTACTTCATAGGTAGGTTGGATCAAGCAAATTATCATATTCAGCACATATCTAGTAGTAGTGTTAGTATTATTGTCAGATATTATTTATATATATTATATAATATGATTTGATATTTTATACTACTTGTCTAGATTTAATTAAAACATTGATTATTTTTTCTTCTGTTAAAGGTAAAAAGACTGTGCATACATTTGTTTTAATTTTTAGATTGAAATTAAAATTTGTGTATATCACATACATAAAATAATCATACATTCTAACAATACTGTTCAATGACTTTTGGTAAATGGACACCGGTGGGAAACCACCACCACAATCCACTTTTAGGGAAGTCCCATCACTCCAAAAGTTCTTACAAGCATTTTTGAAGTCTTTCTCCAATTATACCAATTTTACCCGGCAGACCCATGTAAGTCATAAACTGCTATCTCTCCATATATATTTGCCTCTTCTGTATAAATGGAATTATAGACAATGCAAAAAAAAGACTCTTGTAGAATGAGGTGTGTGGTTGAAGAAGGCTTGGAGGGGCAGTGGTTTTATGCTGTGCAGTGCTCCAATGAAGAGCAAAATCAGTAGAATTTCAACTTATTCTTTCCTCCATTTTGGAATCTCCCAAACCCACAATAAATAAAACCATGAGATTGCAACCATTCTATTATTTTCACAGCAACATGTTGTAAGCAATGACCAGAATCACAAAACCATCTTTGAGAATTGTGGTATTTACTTTGAAACATGAAAGGAAAATATTCCATAATGCAGTTCCAAGAATCCAAAATAACAGTTAATGTCAATTAACTGATATGAAAGACCTAGAACATATTTTAAGTACAAAAGCCATCATACATTTTAAATAGAAATCTATTATGCTCCTTGCTTCATTCAATAATCCTATAAACTCCTAAAATACAGGACTGAATTCATAGACTACACTTGTTGCACTACAGGCGTGGACAGACACACATATTTTCAATAAATTCTTTCTGAGTTTATGAGTGAACTTTACCAAGAAGCTAAGAAAACACAGTTTTCTGATTATATCAAGCATTGAGAAACCTGATTGGGATGATTTGTGTGATGCACCTGGCCTTACATGTCAGTATTACTCTTTCTTGAGAGGTATAGAAATTTTCCATAGCAGCTCTCTAATGAAAATTGCAAGTGAGGTGGAATCCAGTGTTAATTCTAAGAAACAGTAAAACAGCTTTGTAGGATCAACATTAGAATGGAGTCCTATTGCCACAACACGTGTGTCACATTATATTGTGATTGCCAAGAAAAACATAGAGAGTATACTCATTCTAAAACTAGTAAGAAAACATGTAAATGAGCTATTTGTCCAGCATACTTTCCAATAATTCATTTTGCAAAAGTTTCTCCACTCCTTCTGGTTCCCCTCTGCCTCTGGGTTTATGTTGCCCCATATTCAGTCCATCCCAATCTTGCTTTACATGTGAAAATAGAATGAGGATCTTTCTAATGTAATTGGACCTAGATATTTACATATTAAAATATATTATTCATTAAACACTTACTGTTTACCTATTTTAAATCACCATTTGAGATGTGTAGGATAGATGAATAAAACTGATACAAATCAGTGGATTTGTAAACCCTACATTGTATGAGAACCACAGTTTGTCAGACACTGAATTGTATGAGAACCACAGTTTGTCAAACACTGAACCATTTTGTTTTTATTTATTTAAAAGGCACTTAATCGCAGAATAGAATGGTGGTTGTCATGGGCTGAGAGTGAAGGACATGGGAAAATGTTAGCTGAACACACATTTGCAGCTATGAGATAAATTAACAAAATTAACACCTCAAGACCTTAATATTCAACACAGTAAATAGTTGATTATGATATCACATACTCACAACTTGCTAATATCTTCCATATTCTTTAATAACATAGGGATGTAATGTGATGGATATGTTAGATTGTCTTAATCATTTCACAATGTATATGTACAAGAGGATTCCAGAGAGTTTATGAAAAAATGTAATCAAAAGATAATGTGAATTGTCCATAACTTTTTAACGTCCCTCACATAGCAAAACATCAGTTTTCATACCTTGATGATACACAAATTGTGTCATACTCTGACAATCGTGAAAAAAATTAAAACAAGCAAAACTAAACAGACTCCTATATTAAAATATAAATCCAAAATAACTTAGTAAACTAGACATATCTACAGGATTTGGAAGACTTTCATGCAAGAAAAATCATTTTTAAAACACACATAAATTTGAGTGGTCAAAATTTCTATTTTGAAAGTGCAAATAGAGATGGCACCCTGTACAGAGAAAGTGTAAGTGCTAAGACGATGCCCAAGTACCAAATTACAGGGTCTTTCTGCTTCTCTAAAACCTGGGTGAAAACCCCAAGCCAAATAAAACTTCTGTTTCTACCTTACTCAGTCTGTTACTGTGATATTGGAAACATATGAAGGAGTGAGACATCCTAGAAACAGCTGTGTAAAGAGGTCAATGCCCTGGAAAGTACCCTGCAGGCCACATATTAAGAAAACTCGGGAGAACCAGGTCCCTGTGGGGAGGGAAGGAGGAACCTACAGCGCCTGTCCTGCATGAACCGCATACACAGAGCCCACATTCTCCCTAGAGACCACCCAGTCCCCACTGCACAATCGGGGGAGACGTGCAGCTACTGCCACACAGCTGGCCTGCTATGACTCTAGGCTGAGGCTGAGAAGTCTCACCCAAGCAGGGAAGGGGCAGGACCTCGGGGGTCCTGGGTGCCGGTAAAACCCCCAACCCACGGGTCTGAGGGGACCGAGGGGAAGCCCTGTGCCAGCGCCAATATGGAGCCCGCAGATGCCGGAGGCCTGTGTCCTCCTGGCCTTCGGCTCCGTTTTCACCTCTCGGTACAGCCAGGTCCACACACTCACCATGTCGCGGTTGTCAGCTTCCTAGGTGCCCAGCGTCCCCGGTGAGTGAAGGTGGAGAGCTGCAGAGGTCGACTTGCTTGGGAGCCTCCTGGCGGCGGAGCTGTCTCCCAGGAGTTCACTCTGCAGGCAAAATTCTGAGAAGATTGTGATGTCCAGGCCCCGCGTGCTGATGCACTGTGGACGTCACCTTGCCTGATTGGACAGTTTGCCAGCCTTGAGTGCACGGAACGTCACAAAGCACGGAGCCAATCAGCGTCCCCCATAGCAAGGACCCCTAACTTCAAGTTGTCCTGGATGGGAACAGCGAGAGACAGACCTGGGTTCAGGTCTGAAATGGCCGCCCCTGGGCTCTGCCTCCCCGCGGCTGGAGGGCTCTCACCTCGGAGCTCCTGCTACCCACTGGCCTCGCCCTGGGTCCCCGTCCTTCTCCCTGCGGATGCTGCCTGGAGCTGGCGGTAACCTGTTGCAGTGAGTTACAGTTCTGTTTATCCGCTTCCGGCGCTTTCGTTTTCCTTGTATTTCTGCTCATTCTGTTGGGTCGTTTGTATTACTTATTGATTTGAATAACACTTAGATGTAACATAATTTACTCTTTTTTTTCTTTTCTTCTGTTTTCTACTCTGCCTATTGATCTTTTATATTTTCTAGTTATTTCTTGCTGGCACTTGGTAATCTAATGGATTTTTAAAACATCGATCTTTCCCACAACATTAAATTCATTTATCAGTTTATTTGTTTTTAGATTTTATGTATTCTCCCTAAATAAATATCTCCAATATATTGGTAATTTATTGTTAAGAAATTGATCTTTACATCTTATTTTATTTCTTTTTGCTCTCTCCCTCGCCCCCAACTACTCCTCCAATAAGAAGTTGGCACTAGTGGAGACTTCTGGTCTAGGTTTACTTCCATGGTAAAAGCTCTCAATGATTCTGTATTAATCATGGTTTTCGTTGTAGGATCCTTTTAAAAAAATTTGATCTGAATAAGAAAGACATTGCTCTTTTTTACTATACTGCAAGCAGTTTTTAAAAATTACATGTTGCTTTTTAAATGTTTTTGAACATTAAATTGTCATGTGATTTTCTCCTTGAATTTGTCACCTACCTGGAAAATTTACATGACTTGTTAAGAAATGTTAACCACCTCTTGTATTTTTTATTATATGTGACTTGTTATTCATTATATTTTCATATGCGATTTATTATAAAAATACTAAGGATTTATACATCTGTATATGAAAGAGAGTTTATACTTAATTTATATTGAAAGTTCTAGTCAACCTTGCATCACTATCAATGTAATGCTGGCTTTCTAAAAGAAATCTGAAAGTATGCTTTGCTTATTTATACTTTGATACATCTGAGAAATATAGGTGTTTTTTATTTCTTAAATGTTTGAAATATTTTGTGTTTCTATAACTGAAGTTTTGTTTCTCTAACTGTTTTATTGGCTGGTGGCCTTCAAATTGGGATTCAACTTCCTTGTTTTAATTTGGAGTTTTCCTATTTTATACTTCTTATATTGGATTTTAGGAATTTATATTTGTGTTTGGGAATTTGATTTTCAAAGTATAGTGGATTTTTATCTCTAGTCAAGTTTTTACCCCAAGAGGTTTCTGTTTTTTTTTGTTTGTTTGTTTGTTTGCTTGCTTTTGGTTTTGGTGGTTTTTTTTTTTTTTTTGACATGCAGAGTTAGATGGTGAGAGAGACAGAGAGAAAGGTCTTCCTTCCATTGGTTGACCCCCCAAATGGCCGCTATGGCCAGAGATACACCGTTCCAAAGCCAGGAGCCAGGTGCTTCCTCTTGGTCTCCCATATGGGGGCAGGACCCAAGGACTTGGGCCATCCTCCCCTGCCTTCCTGGGCTACAGCAGAAAGCTGGACTGGAAGAGGAGCAACCGGGACAGAATCTGGTGCCCCAACCGGGGCTAGAACTCTGGGTACTGGTGCTGCAGGCGGAGGATTAGCCTAGTGGGCTGCGGCACCGGCCTTACCCCTAAGAGTTTTACAATATTTTTTTCTAATCTTGACAAAGTTCTTTTCTCTGTAAACAATTGTTTTAATACATGAAAATGGACACTAGTGTTACTTTTCCCTGTGTTTCCTCAATTACTTTTACTCATAGTTTATTAACTTTGTTAAAATTAAAAAGTATATCCTGGGCTGATGCTATGGCATAGTGGGTAAAGCCACCACCTGCAGTGCTGGCATCCCATATGGGCCCCAGTTCAAGTCCCAGGTGCTCCCCTTCATATCTAGCTCTTTGCTATGGCCTGGGAAAGCAGTAGAAGATGGCCCAAGTCCTTGGGCCCCTGCATCCATGTGAGAGACCTAGAAGCAGCTCTTGAATTCAGATAAGGGCAGCTCTTGCTGTTGCAGCCATCTGGAGAGTGAACCAGTAGATGGAAGACCTTTTTCTCTCTCTGCCTCTGCCTCTCTGTAACTCTGCCTTTCAAATATATAAATAAATCTTAAAAAATATTTCCAGAAATGAATGAAAAATCTGTCCCAGTTGCTCCTCTTCCAGTCCAGCTCTCTGCTGTGGCCCAGAAAGGCAGTGGAGGGCGGCCCAAGTGCTTGGGCCCTGCACCTGCATGGGAGACCGGGAGGAAGCACCAGGCTCCTGACTTCGAATCGGCTCAGCTTGCCGGCCATGGGGGCCATTTGGGGGTTGAACCAATGGAAGAAAGAACTTTCTCTCTGTCTCTCCCTCTCATTGTCTAACTCTGCCTGTCAAAAAAATAAATAAATCTATGAGTGTGTGTGTGTGTATATATATATATACACATATATATGCATATATTATATTATATATATATTATATAGTTATATAACATAGTTATATAGTTACATAACATATATAATAAACATAATTATATAATTTATAATAACATAATTATATATTAGAATATATCACATTAGACTATATATTATATATCTTAAATATAATATAATATATAATATATTAATAACTATATATAATATATATAAAATTATCAGCAAACTCAGTAAGAAGTTTAATTTATTTAAAAATTGAATAAATACAAATTAAAGTATGTGTTTTTCATCAGATTCAAAACAATTATTGCAACTGTTGACATTTTGACATATATGAGGCAATGGCCATTGAATAGAATGTGAATTTGCAAAAGAAATCGGTGATGTGTACCAAAAGTCTTAGCAATACAGATTATGTTTATTATATACTCTTGTCCCAAATAAGCACTTCCTAAAAAAATCTTTCTATGGAAAAAATAGTTTTCAGAAGTATCTATGGAAACTTTTTCTTAGGGAAACTTGAGGATAGAAAAGTAAATATCTAACAGTACAGTATTCATTAAATAGTATATGATAAATCCATATGAAGAAACACACTGTTTAGCTATAAAATATATTTACATTATTAAGCAAAAAAAAAACCCTTGCAGAGCAGGATGTATGATATATATATATCCAATATTTTTCTAAAACATGCTTATTTATTTTTTAAATATTGATTTATTTATTTGAAAGAGTTACACAGAGAGCAGAGGCAGAGAGAAAGAAAGAGAGAGAGAGAGAGAGAGAGAGGTCTTCCACCGACTGGTTCACTCCCCAGTTGGCCGCAATGGCCAGAGCTGCGCCGATCCCAAGCCAGGAGCCAGGAGCTTCCCCTGGGTCTCCCACACAGGTGCAGCACTTGGGCCATCTTCCACTGCTTTCCCAGGCCATAGGAGAGAGCTGGGTCGGAAGTGCAGCAGCCAGGTCTTGAACTGGTGGCATTTGGGATGCCAGCATTTCAGGCCAGGGCGTTAACCTGCTGCACCACAGCACCAGCCCCAAAAACATGTTTATACAGATATATTTCCTCAAGCCTTGTGTTATGTGAGCGAAGCCATCTGTTTGACTCACATAAGCGTACCTTAAAAAGATTGTGGAAATGGAATTAAAAGTTAAATTTATTTTGGTTCAAAACATGTTGAAATTTATATATACATGGGTTATTTAAAAGTTCATGGAAAACATGTATTATGAGAAATACATATTTCAAATGTTATGCACCAACATAAACTTATCTTCTCCTTCTATTTCCCATGAAATTTTGAAATCCATCAGAAAAACATGGTGTTCCTGGGAAATATCTGCCCATTATTTAATATACTGTAGAGATGCTAAATCTGCCTGAAGTTACTAAGAAAGAATGTGGTCGTGATTAGACACTTTTTCATTTAACCTCTCTGCGTTGTAACCGATCGTCACATTTAAAGAAACTATTTCCAGGTGTTGTGCAATCTGTGATACTGAAATCAGAGCAGAGAGTGTCTTCTTGACGCGGTGGCTCACCGGCCAGAGCCCTAGGGCCAGTTGAAGGGGCTGCCCGCCAGCAGCGAGTCCCGGGTGAGCGTCTCGGTGGGCGTCTTGCCCACCAGGCGCAGGAAGTGGAGCTGCGCAATGAGGGGCGCCTGGAGCGCGCTCAGGGCCTGGTGCGCTGAGGCTGGGACGGGTACTGGGCGCGCAATACTCCATGAGAGCCACCTGCGCTGCTCCTGCAGCCTCTCAGCGCCCGCGGAGGCCGAGAGCGCCATGACTTTGAGGCACCGGACTCCACCGAGTCCCCCTGCAGGCGGCCCAGCTCCTCCACCTGCTCCTGGTCCAGGAAGGCCACGCAGGCTTGGCCGGCGATGGCGCCCTGTGCAGGCAGGGGCAGCGCTAAGAGCAGCCGCGCCGCCAGCGCTCTCACCTGGTCCATGCCCAGTGCCGCGCCGCCGCCGCCCGCACCGCCGCGTTCGCAGCTGCACCAGGAACAAGCCTCTGTCCGCCGCCGCGCCAGCGCCCAGCCAGGAGGGCTGCCAGAGGAGGCTGCCAGCGCTGCCGGGCAGCGATTGCTGGATATGGCCGCGCTGCAGCGCTGCGGGGCGGCAGGAGGGAGAGAGAGAGAGAAGGGCAGGGAGAAGACAGCCAGAGCGAGGCTCTCTCAGAGTCCCCCCACCCCAGCTCCAGGAGAGCCCGGGTGGGGAGGGGGCCTGGGGTCTTCCCCAGGTGGGACTGGGAGCAGGGGCCTCGCCCTCAGCAAGCAGGTGAGGTGGGAGGAGGGAAACCGAGGCAGGGAGGGCTGGCTGCCAGGCAGGGCAAATTAAGGAGCCTTAATGAGCCCGCCCACCTGGCCTGATCTAATCCATGAGCTCCAGCCTTGGGCCGGCCTCACGCAGGGCACATTACCAGCCCTGGAGGGGACTCGGGGCTGGAGGTGGGGCTGAGTCCTGCGAGGGTGGGAGTCAGCTGTCCAGTAGGAGTGGCCAAATGGGCCCCAAAAGTGCTGCCCTGGTTATAAGCCCCGCCTGCACCACTCCCCCCATCCTACCCCAGGGCCTTTGCACCTGCTCACCCCCCCCTTCTTCAAACCCCCACCCCAACTCTTCCTCCTCCAGCCCAGGCTAGGGCATAGGCTTCAAATCCCACCCACAACTCCCTCTTTTACACCAACCCCTGAATTAACAAATCTGCTTTAGAGCAGTATTGGCCATGAAGGAAAAGCTACCCTGGTGGCAACTGAAGCCATGGGCTATTTACTGAGGGCCAACTGTATGCAGGGACCCTGGGGCACAAGACAAAGAGAGTCCCTGGAGAAGTCATTGGGTTCCAAAGCAAAGTAAGGGGTTGTGAGCTGTGATGGTGGGAAGCTGCGCATGGGGTGGGGGGTGCAGCACGTGGCTGTAGTTGCGCCAACCTGAGGGCCGGGCCAGCGGGATTTCAGATCAGCCACGTGAGAAGAGGGGGCACAGGTGAACCCCCCAAGCTGAAGGGAGTGGCTTTTCCAAGGGGTTCTGTGCCGACTTTATCAGCTTCCCTCACAGACCCAGTGACGGGGGAGGACTTCAAAAGCGTGAGAGACTGGAGTCAGACCCTGGGAGGAACCGGCAGACAGAAAGCAGGTATGGGGTGCGCATTTATCCTGAGGCTGGAACCCCCTCTACCCCTACCCCGAGACCACCGCACCCCCTCCCCATGTGGAGCCTGGAGAAACTGCAGGGCATTGGAGTTTAGGGCCGTGCTGCTTGGACTGTGTCTGCCCTGGGCCAGGCCGGGGCTTCTGGGGAGAGAACAAGTGTGGGGTCCCCATGGGCTCAGGCTGCCCAGCTCCCGCCTTAAGCAAACAGAGGCAGGGGTGGGAGCAACGGAAACCAAATAAATGTGTGTATGTGCGTGTGTGTTTGTGCGTGTGTGTGCATGTATGTGTGTGTGTCTGTGTGTGTCTGTGTATTTCTTCAGGACGCAGTGGCCAGGCCTGGGCAGGGGGACCGGGCCCTGGCCACAGCTGTAATTGGATTCCTGTGCCAGTACATGGTGCAATGGCCCTGGTCTTGTGGTTAGCAGGTGCCAACCCCAGGCCCCACCGGCCGACTGCAGGGAGAATGGGGGCCGCTCACCCTCCTTCCGCAGGCAGCGGGGCTGGGGTGCCATTCACCCACCTACCGCACGCCCCCACCAGGCTGCAGCGGGGCTGGGGGCCACTCACCCTCCTTCTGCACAACCCCCCTGGAAGCACTTCTTGAGCCGGCAGGACTGGCACTGGTCACGCTGATGTTGGCCCATCTGACAGTCCCAATTGGACCTGCAGGTGTAGCAGTGTTAGGAGCCAATTGTCTAATGAATATACAGGGTGTGTGTTTTTAAAGCCTGATAATTTTAGACATAACTTTCTCCACGTTTTATATTCCTATATTTTATTTTTCATGTATCCATTTGAAAGGCAGAGATTAATTCTACTGTGTGTGTGTGTGGCAGGAACCCAATTCCTTGAGCCCTCCTGTGCTGCCTCCCGGCGTCTGCATTAGCAGGAAGTTGAAGACAGAAATGGAAACAACACTCAGAAGCCCTCATTCCATTGTAGCAAGATTGTCTCAAGGGGATTCTTAACCACTTGGCCAAATGCTCGCTCCTGCTTACTACTTTTTAAACACCACTCTCTTACATTACATAGGCCCAGGATCACAAAAATTACCAATTCCAATGTTGGCAAAGCCAATGAAAGTGGAGCTCTCACAAAGAAAATGAAAGCTAAGCAAATTATTTAATTAGAAGTATTAGCTTGAATAAAATAATAGTTTGAGTTTCATGTTTCATCAGGTTAGATAAGTGATGGATTTTCAATATCAATATACACTGAACATAAAAAAGATGTAAAAATATTTTCAACCATCAATATTACACATTTGCAAAAGCAGTGGATGCTTGAATAGTTCTACAAAAATGTGTTCCAAAATCATGTGATTAGTCTTTAAATAAAGGAAATGAATGTTTATCTCAATGAACCATTTCCAAAAGGGCAGAAATACAAAATAAAGCCCCTAACATGAACTGGATATGACAATAATTATCTTTGAAAATTCATTTTGTTTTAAGAACTGTTTCTGAAAACTGTATTTTTAAAAAAGTAAACAATATTCTAATGGGGAATTACTAACCATGATATAATAAAATATTTTCTGGAATTCTTGATCACAGTTTGAAGCCAGATTTAATTTAAAAAGTTACTAAAGGTGGGAAATAAGGCATACAAGAAAAACTTTTTAATTTTTAAATGTATCTATATCTAAGCATATCAAATGTCAAAATGAGATTATTGAGAAAACACATGTAAATAGAGAATTATTAGATTTATTTCAAAAATTCTTATTGAATTTTTATAGTCTCTCAAAACTTGATGTAGCAATCTATTTTTTCTGGGACCACGTTTGTTCCTTTGTCCACTCCTGTTAGCATTATTTGGCAAAGGGTGAACGTTGAGGTACACGTAAGAGAATTATTACTCAATTTTCCTGGCCAGTTTTAGGTAAGAAATCAGGAAACAACCACAACCACCACAACAAACACCACTTTCTCAAGAGCATTTGCAGATCAGTTCTGCAGACTTCAAACGTTTTCAGGTTTGGAATGTTTAGACTACCGCTCTCATGCTAAATTCTCTGTGGCTTTCTTTCTATTTCTGAATTGCTTTTTACAAACAGAATGCAGCATAAGGGACTGACAGCAAAATACACTGTTCCCCAGATGGTTCAAATAATAACTATGCCAATTGTTTGTATTTATATTGCAAACATCATATTTTCACCTAAGTATCACTTACCTCAAATGTTAACTGAATAGTTTTATAGAATTGTTTTTTAAGATTTATTTTCTTTGAGAGGCAGAGTTATTCTACAAAAAGAAATAGATATCTTCAATACAAGCATAATTTTAATTCCTTCAAGTGATTGATAGAAAGGCATATTTTGTACCTTTAATTTGAACAGGCTCTCCCCAAAATTAAATTAGATATATTGTTTACCAGTGTGATAAAATGTATCTCACAAAGAGAAAATATGATACAAAAATATAATTTACTGTATTTCTTGAATACTCATATATGTCTTGCTAGACTAAGTTAGAATAGAATCAATATATTTTTGTCAATCTAATTCTGAAATAAAATCAAATAATGAGTAATTTGGAAATGTTTATGAATTATTTTTCAGTTTATTTCTATGGAGGAAGGAGGAATGATGGTAATGTTTCCAAATTCTTCTGGTTAAATGTGGAACAGTTAAAAAATAACATGATGTAGTTGTAAGTAGGTCTTAGGCATCCAATGCATGTACAACCATACATGACACGAAATGTATTAAGTTAATACACTCATTGACTTTTTTTTTTTTTTTTGACAGGCAGAGTGGACAGTGAGAGAGAGAGACAGAGAGAAAGGTCTTCCTTTTGCCGTTGGTTCACCCCCACAATGGCCAGGATCCAGGTGCTTCTCCTGGTCTCCTAGGCAGGTGCAGGGCCCAAGCACTTGGGCCATCCTCCACTGCCTTCCCGGGCCATAGCAGAGAGGTGAACAGGAAGAGGAACAACCGGGACAGAACCAGCACTCCGACTGGGACTAGAACCCCATGTGCCGGCACCACAGGTGGAGGATTAGCCTATTGAGCCGTGGCGCCAGCCTATAATCATTGTCTTCTGATACCTGTGGTGTCCATTCCAATGAAGATTCTGATTTGCTAGCTCAAGGACTCTGGTTGGTGTGACTTTAAAACAACTATTGGATTGATTCACATATGTTAAGCATAAATTTTAAAATATATGACTACTTTACTTATTTGTCGTGGCAGTTAGTGTTATCTTTTCTCTTTGCTTTGTAAAACACACAAAAACATTAATTTGCCATATTCTTCAAATTAAGAAAATGGTTTACTGTATGATGATGTTTAGATTCTCTTCGATCACCCAAAGATTGCTTTTTTTTCTTGCCATAATAAATCTACAAATGAAAAACTGATTCATTAATGATCTTGATCTGAATTAGCACAGAGCACTTGAGTCTGGGGCACTCTTAGATATGAATATTAAAATCTATAGAAATTAAGGAAATCACAATGGGGAGACTAAAATTATTTATAAAGGATCATTTATTAAACATTTTTCACAAAATACAAAGATGGTTGTTCTGCAAGAATACATCACATATTAAAAAATAATGTGTTTTTACTGAATTTAATTTGAAGACATTCAGAATTGTTTT
Source organism: Oryctolagus cuniculus (assembly GCF_051225735.1). Classification (NCBI taxonomy): domain Eukaryota; kingdom Metazoa; phylum Chordata; class Mammalia; order Lagomorpha; family Leporidae; genus Oryctolagus; species Oryctolagus cuniculus. The sequence continues at coordinate 19,281,188 of NC_142885.1, read as the reverse complement.
GTCTATCCCCTTGGGGAGCCCATTTGGCTTTGCTCCTTGTCTGACACCATTTCTAAGAAGGAAGAAACATTTTCTTGTTAATTAAGTCATATTCATAACAGCTTTAATTTTATAGAAATAAAATCACAGTGTCTGCCACAACAAAGCTCTTTCCACAAAGTAACTGATTTGCCTATGATCCTATTTTTTTTTTCAAGCTACAAGATAGGACGAATCAAGGAGGAGCTAGGTAAGTTGTATAAAAACTTATTAGCAGCAGTTGATAGTAAATGCAACATAATGTTTGTTTTGTCTGTGGTACAAGAATATGTCATATCAGACTCTATCTACTGTATGTTTCTCTACTTGTACACAAGTAAGCACATATGGATTGTCTCAGAATGACACATGCATAAAAAGGCAGGAAGCTGGCCTGGCTGGCATTATCAGTGCCTATTTTCATCAGCTGAGAGTTTAAAGCAAGTTCATCTTCAACTATTTCACTCTGGAGGCATCTCGTGTAGAAATGTGTCATAATTTGTTCTTGGGTACCCATTTAATTTTTCAGTACAAGCAAAGGCAAACATACCTGCTCACTGTCATACATACAACCAAACATCTCTGACTATTCAAAGAAAATTCACCTTCTGATTTTCATCATGGAAGCATCTTTGATAAGTGGCACTTAGTATAAATCCTCTATAAATCATGCAAAACAGACCCATGATGCCTGAATTTGATAATATTAAAAATCATGGCCATGGCCATCTCTCTGTGAAAACTCTGTTGGGTAAGACTTGCCATCACGGTGCTTCTTTCCTGAGGATGGAGTTGGTCCTGTCTGTGTGGATCATAAGTGTGCATGCTCTGAGCTGTGGTCGCTGTTGTGGCTGTCTTCATTGTCCGGAGAGTCCCCTGTTTGCTGGAGCATGGCTGCACCGATCCCTGATATCTCTGAAGGGAACAGGGTTCCTTTCTTCACGTTCACCAGTTCCTTTTCTCAGGCAGCAGTGCCCAGCTGCCCCAATTTTACCCTCTTCCACTTCATCCTCCTGTTCTGGAACCACACTTTCACCTTGGACAAAGAAAGGAAACACACGAAGCAAAACAGAACATTAAATTCAAGTGCTTTCTCCTTTTGGTCTACCTAGGAGAACCAGATTCTCAAAGGCTTACACGAAGACACCATGGAAGAGGAGTAAATATAAAAATAATCCCACCCTGAGTTTAATCAGGTTGCATGTTCGTGATAATAATTTATAAACATTCACAAGATGCACACAAATGATTACCTTTCATATTTAACAACAAAGGGAATTCATGTAGTATTACCTCCCAGTTTTTGCTTTGTGGATTTAAAAATTAAAAATCACAATAATAAAGAGAAGTAGACAAGAAAGGGCTTATCATTCAAGATGTCTCCAAGGTATTTGGTTCTGCTCTTGCATGATAAACCTGTGATGGGACCTATGTGGATACGTAGCCAGGAGCTTAAATAGGTTGAATGTTATGTGAATGTTCATCTTAACACACTAATGTGAAAAAAAAATGTTTCCCAAGGTTGTATCAGTTTAGTTTTCTTATTCATTCCAGGGCATAAAGGTTCAAGTTCACCCAAATCTTTGCCGGCATTTGGATTTACCAGGTTCAACTTTTTTTTTTTACAACACAATGACAATAAATGTTATCTTACTGTGCTTTTATCTTGCCTTTCCTGTTTTCTAATGGAGTCAAGTATCTTTGAAGAGTTTAGGATCCAGAGTTGGTGTCCATGTCCCATGTTGTAGCACCAGGAGTCCTGGCTGCTCTGTGTCCAATTCACTCCCTGCTGCTGCACCTGGAAAGTGCTGCCATTTGGGGAGTGAGCCAGTGTATGGAAGGCCTCTCTCTCTCATTTCTCATAGATAAATTAACTTTGTTTTTTAAAAAAATAATGGCCCACTGTAGTGCTTCTATGAAATACCTCCCTGTATCTGGTATGAATTCTTTTTAAAATTAATCTTGCTCTTTATGGACTTTAAAATGCCTGAGTCCTAATTTAATACCTTCAGTTGTATGGAAGCTACTATCTTCTCTGTTTTGTGCCCTCCCCTTTTCTTGGAGCATTTGTTGATGATCAGAAGCTCTTAATGTATTTATATTTACACACTGTTTCTTTAATGGTTAGAGCTATTGAAGGATACTCTCTGCTGAGGCCACAAATGTATTCTACATCTTCAAAGAGTTTAAGGTTTGCGTTTCAAATTGAACCTGTCAAACCAGGAAGTATTGATTTTAGTATACAGAGGAAAGCAATTGCTTCCATTTATTCTGTGTGAATAACAAGTTATTCTTGGGGCTGGTGCTGTGGTGCAGTGTGTTAACGCCCTGGCCTGAAGCACCAGCATCCCATATGGTGCCAGTTCAAGACCTGGCTGCTCCACTTCTGATCCAGCTCTCTGCTGTGGCCTGCAAAAGCAGTAGAAGATGGCCCAAGTCCTTGGGCCCCTGTACCCATGGAGAAGATTGGGAAGAAGCTCCTGGCTCCTGGCTCCTGGCTTTGAATCAGTGCAGCTCCAGCCATTGCAACCAACTGGGAAGTGAACCAGTGGATGGAAGACCTTTCTCTCTCTCTCTCTCTCTCTCTCTCTCTCTCTCTCTCTCCCTCTCCCTCTCCCTCCCTCCCTCCCTCCCTCCCCTCTCTCTGTGTAACTCTTTCAAATAAGTAAATATTTAAAAAGAACAAGTTGTTCTAGGTAGCTTTTTACAAAAGTCACCATTTTCTCAGTGATCACTGTTTCAATTCCATCATAAATAAAGCTTCCATGTAGAAAGTGGCTTCAAAAAGCTCACAGAAAATGGAATTAAATGATAACTTCTTGTGTTCCAAGAGGTTTCTGAGGGTTTTTTTTTTCAAGATTTATTTTATTTATTTGAAAGTTATGCTAATGGAGACAGAGAGAGAAAAACAGAGAAAGAGAAAAATCTTCCATCTGTTGGTTCACTCCCCCAAACAGTCAGATGAGCCCACAACCACATCTGGGTCTCCCATGTGGGTGGCAGGGAGTAGGTACTCAGGGCATTGTCTGCTGCTCTCCCAGGTGCATTAGAAGGGAGTTGAATCTGAAGCAGAGCAGCCAGAACTCAGACTGGTGCTCCACATGGGGTGCTGGTGTTACAAACAGAGGCTCAGTGCCCTGCACAACAGCACTGGCCCCATCCGTGAGCTTTTGAAGGCCCCTCCTATGCACAGCTTTCTGCTCTACTCTGTTCTGTCCCTGGGTCAGTTTTTACCTGTGAGAACATCATATTTTCATTCTTGCTGTAATTTTATACCAGATCTTTGTATCTGATAGGGTCAGGTCTGTTTCACCACCAAATATATTTCATTCTTTACACCAAATATATTTTGAATGTTCTGCATTTTCATATTTGAAATAATCTCAATTTCTGTGAATACACAGAGCCAATGGGAATGTGATGAGAAATAACTCAAATTTCCAAAGACATATTTATATCTGTAACCTTCAAATCACATGATTCATAAAAGTTAGTATAAATTCCTTAGACATTTACACAATTCAATACTGAAATTGAGATGATTCTTAACTAGGGATTGTCACTGATTTCACTGCTGGGCTCAATTAACATCATGTCTCATTTATTACCTATCTATACACTAGTCCATTTGACAAAAATAATACAATATAGTAAAAATTTTATTTAAAGTTCAGTGGTGAGGGGCCAGCACTATGGCATAGCATGTAAAGCCGCCACCTGTAGTGCCAACATCCCACATGGGTGCCAGTTCAAGTCCTGGTCACTCCACTTACAATTCAGCTCTCTGCTATGGCCTGAGAAAGCAGTGGAAGATGGCCCAAGTTGTTGGGCCCTGCACCCATGTGGGAGACCCAGAAGAAGATCCAGACTCCTGGCTTTAGATTTGCTCAGCCCTGGCCATTGCTGCCATTTGGGGAGTGAAATAGCAGATGGAAGACCTCTCTCTCTCTCTCTCTCTCTCTCTCTTCCTCTTTCTCTCTCTCTCTGCCTCTGTCTCTCTGTAACTCTCTGCCTTTTAAATAAATAAATAAATCTTTAAAAAATATTTGATGAGAACTGACATATTATTACTGCTTAGTAATCATAAGGATCACTACATGCATCATTTTACAGCATATGTGCTACATGTGCTTTATTTCTAATACACTTTCCCCTCATGTTGTGAATATTATTTCTGTGTTATGAGACAATTGAGGTAAAGTTTACATGAACATGACACAGATGGAATCTCTAACCCCAGGATTTAAACACCTATGTCTTTATCTGGCTCCAGAATTGGAGATTGTTTGTTTGTTTGTTTGTTTTATTCGAATTCTATCTCAAACTCCTGTTTATAGAGCATTCAGGATAAGAAGGTAAAGTACAGGATTGTGAAATGTGTGAGCACCATCCATATGGTGACTCTCATTCACATAATTCCTCCACTTGCTGTGACTGGGTTGGTAAATGGGGCACTATTTTACTGCCCTGTACTTTAGGTAATTACACTACTCAACCTAATCACCGTGTGAGCTTGACAGTGCAGGTTGCATTAGATCTGTTGCACATGAGCTGGGTACTACTCTTGGCTTCACTTCTGAGTTTTTGTGTGAATTTGGGAAAACCACACTTTTCTGTGTCTCAATTTTCATATTTGTGATATTGGAATAATGAGGCTTTCAAGATTCTCCATAGGGATATTTTCTCCATTGACCATTCCAGATTGGGAAAAAAAAACACATAAGTCATCATCATAATCACTGTCACCAAGACTGAAATGTTCATGCAAAATAATCTTGACAGGAAACAAAAAATGGGAGGAATAGAGTTATTGAAATCCATGCTTATGTTCTTCTCTAGGAGAGGAGGTACAGTAATTCTGTAATACCAGCATCCATCTGTCATGTGCAATTTCACATGAGAAAATTCTAAGAAGAAGGTATGGATTTTAGGAATACCACTTTGTATTTAAGAGAAAGTATGTCTGTTGGTTTTCTTTCTCACCATATGATATTTTACCATTTAATTTTAAAATATTATTTGTTTTTATTCATTTGAAAGGCAGAATGAGACAGTGAGAGTGAAAGAGATTATCTTCCATCTATTGGTTCACTCCCCATAATCACAGGAGCCAGGAGTGGGCCATACCATTGTCAAGAGCCAAGAACTCCACCTCTGTCTCCCACCTGGGTGGTAGGGACCCAAGTAATTAATATATCATCTGATGCCTCCCAGGGTGAGCATTAGCAGGAAGTTGTATAGGAAGTGGAGGTGTTACTGGAATGCAGACACTTTTCACTACATGGACATCCCAAATAATGGCTTAACAGGTGCATCACAACAAATGATTTCCATTTTAATTTTTAAAATAGACATCATAATGGAAAATAAGAGCCATGTACCTATAAATAGTAATACACATTTACACATATAAATATATGCATATACATTTATATACACATATTTATGTGGGAAAAATCTTTGATGATTTTATAGTAATTGTAATGCCTTATATACTATTTTCTTTGAGAGTTTCACTGCATATTTCATACCAAAATTCCACAAATTTAGTAATGGAACAAAAAAGGCAACAGATACATAATGGACACATCTTGTAGAAAATGGAAGGACAAGTACAGAACTCCAAAAGTCAACACATTTCCATTACCATTCAAATATACTAAGAAGATTGGAGTGAGTTGAAATAAGAGGAAGATTTGGGGGAGACATGTTTCTTTATCTTCATCTCAAGATGAGCAAACACAATCTGAAAAAATAATTCCAGATTATAAATATTTCTATTAAAATAGTGTCATCATGGTAGACTCATACATAAAAATTTTTATAGTTCAAGTTAGTATCACTGTATTAATCCAGCTTCATTGACTGGAATGAAAAAAATTATTTTTCTACTTTTGTTTTGATGGCAGCTGAAGTATGAAGTGTCTTCAAACTGTTTAGGGAAAGTGTGTGTTTTGAAAAAAATTATTCACTGTGTTCAAAACTTTTTGCACCAAGATTAACTTTTAATTTTGTTTTCCACTTTTTGAAAATCCTTTGTATATTCATCCAAATGCCTAAGACTTCAGCTTTTCAAAATAAGTATTCTAATGATTTTTAGTGAAAATATACAAGCATGGTCAAGTCACTGTTTCTCAAACAGCTCTTGTGCTGACTGTTGATGTACAATGTAATACTTTATCCATTTTAGTATTTTTTTTTTGTTCTAGTACCATTGGTTGAACTCTGTAATTAACACACAATTATTCTTAGGTGTTTAAATTTTAACTGAAAAGTGATCCCTGTTAGGAATTTGGAAAACATTATGCTGAGTGAAATAAGCCAATCCCAAAGGGACAAATACCACTTGTTCTCCTTGATAGGTGACAACTAACTGAGCACCAAAAAGGAAACCTGTTAAAGTGAAATGAACACTATGAGAAACAGTGACTTGATCAGCCCTCACCCTGACTGTTGATGAGCAACTTGATATGTTATCCCTCTTAGTATTTTTTTTTGTTTCTTCTACTTAATACTTTTGGTTGAATACTGTAATCAATACACAATTCTTCTTAAGTGCTGAAACTTAACTGAAAAGTGATCACTGTTAAATATAAGAGTGGGAATAAGAGAGGGAAGAGATGTGCAATTCGGGACATGCTCAAGCTGACTTACCTCAAACGGTAGAGTTAGAAACATATGCAGGTGCTTGGTATAATTGGAGCTATTTTATTTATTACTTTACCTGTACACAAAGACAAATAAAACTATAGGTAAAATTCAATTTCACAAAATTGCCTTAAAATAAAAAAAATTTGAAGAGGAAATAGATTCTTCAATTCATCAGTGGTTATCCAAAATATTATTCTATTTATGGAAAGTATCTCTAACTTATAATAGATCCCATGTGTATATGACCAGATATCACACATTAAAAGGCTACGAGGTACCAAAATATTCAGGCACTTTGTTAGCAGGAGCTACATCACTGGAATGTTCAAAATCTGAAGCTAAGAAAATGTATCGATGTTTATATTCATAAAACAAGGATGAAAAATGACTTAGGTAATCATAAAACCTGATTCAGAGAATGGTATCTTACACCCAAGTAAAGCGTTTTGTCAAATTTCATTGTGTTCACTCAATGGCAGTAGCCAACATTTTAAATGATGCTGAGATTTATTTTTATTGGGAAGGCTAAAACTTAAGGTTTCAATAGGGGCACCGGTTTGAGTCCTGGCTGCTCCACTTCCAATCCAGCTCTCTGCTGTGGCCTAGGAAAGCAGTAGGAGACAGCTCAAGTCCTTGGGCCCCTGCACCCACGTGGGAGACCTGGAGGAGGCTCCTGGCTCCTGGCTTCGATATACTTCCAGTGTTGTGATAAAAGCCAATGTTTTCAAGCACAGAGGGAAAAGGGGTAATGAACAAAACATGTTTTTTTTTTTTTTTCAGTTTAAGATTAGAAATCAGCTTACAGGGTGTCAACATAATGGCCTCCATTCATAGTTACTATTAAATAAAGATTAAATGTTAAATATTTAGCATCAAATTTCTAATCTGAAGGAAAACTTATATATTGTCATATCTTGCACTTAATGGTTTTCCTTTTCAAATATTTTAGAGACTTACACAGAACTGGAAAATATTCCCATTTTTATTTACATTCTTCCTTTCATTTATTGATGGCTTTCAACAATAAAGCATCTTCATTTCGAAGCGTTCTTACCCCAAAATTAATCTACTACTCCAAGAAATAGATTCTATAGTTTTGAGACTTTTAAATTGTTCAACATTATCCTTAATCTTTGAGATGCAACAGAGTATTTTTTTCTACTCTAAAGAAAATACTAAAATACACAACTCTAACACAGAAATGAATAGTAAAACATAATGATGGAATATCTAGGAAAAATTACAATATGATGCACAGTTTGAGTAAGATGTAACTTAGAGTTTAACTTTCAGTTTATTAAGTGCACTGTGTACCTGTCATTCTACAATGCCAGGCATATAGACAAACACTGTTCCACAACAAATGTTTTATGAGTTGGTAGCTATAAATAAAATATTTGCCATTCTACAAAAATCTAATATAATGCAACATCTAATAAAATTCATGTCCCCAAATCATGTCCTGTTTTGGAATAAGTTCTGATTTTTAGGAAATACATACTTATATTCACTAATTTGAAAGAACATACTTAAAATATATATTGTATATCCCCCACCAAAAAAAACTAGCATTACACCAATTAATCAATTTTAGTTATTTTAACTGAAAGTGGGCAGTTTATACCCTGTTCCCACACTGCTTGGAGAACAATCAAATGCATTGGAAGCCAAGCAATTGACACTATTTATAGACATTCTCAGAACCACCTACTTTGTACTGATTGTTTTAAGCACCACTGTAAACTTTCGATTTTTAAGAGTCCCTTTGAAGACGTAGCAGACGTTGGCTTGCTAATCATGCTGGAAAGCATAGTGGGTTCAAAGTTACAAAAATGTCAACACATATAAATTAGTATTAAACTTGGTTATTTTCAATTGTCAATAAACTATAATGAAGGCCTAAAGTCCATAAATATTTGTTTCTGAACCCCTAAGCTTCTATGATTTGTACGTGTGTGCATTCATGTGTGTTTGTGAAAGGGAAATGCATATAAATGCGTACTGGGAAATGTTACACATTGTACTTTTAGCATCATTACTGTGAATACAGATGCGAGGTTTATAAATATTTGGGTGCTTTTCAATATTTCTAGTGATTCAAATGCTGTTAGAATTTAGCATGGTCATTAACACTACATGTACAGTTCGGTGTTAGATTCAGGCGTTCAGACTTTACCATAGTTGTATGCATGTTCACTCTCCACTATAACTAGACAGTGATTATAAACTTTATGACCAAATGCACATGATCTCCCCAATGCATGATCTGCATTTTACTTAACACAATTTCAATTTTCCAGAGTTCAGAAATCAACTTTATTATAGGTTTTAGAAATATTAGAGGGAGCAGGGGCAGGCCCTGGAGGGCATGGAGGGAAGTGGGGTCCCACACTGAAGGGAGGCTAGGGGAGCAGGGTCAGGCCCTGGAGGGCGAGGATGGGAGAAGGGCCCAGGCCCTGGAGGGCAAGTGTGGGAGTGGGGCCGGATCCTGGAGGGCGAGGAGGGAAGTGGGGTTCCACACTGGAGGGCAACAAGGGGAGCAGGGTCCAGCCTGAGAGGGCGAGGAGGGGAGCTGGGCCCAGGCCCTGGAGGGCAAGGAAGCCAGAGGGTCAGGCCCTGAGGGCAGGGAAGGGAGGGGAGACTGGTGCAGGATGGTGAGGAGGGGAGCAGGGCCTGGCCCTGGAGGGCAAGGAGGGGAGCAGGGTAGGCCCTGGAAGGTGGCAGGGGGAGCAGGGCCTGGCCCTGGGTGGTGGCAAGAGATGCAGGGCCTGGTCCTGGAAGGAGAGGAGGGGAGCAGGGCTCAGCCCTGGAGAACAAAGAGGGGACCAGGGTCCTACACTGGAAGGCAGCTGGGGCAGAAGGGCCAGGCACTGGAGGGCAAGGAGGGGAGTGGGGCCCGGCCCTGGAAGGCAGCGAGAGGTGGGGGGCCTAGACCTGGAGGTTGAGGAAGGGAGCGGGGTCAAGCCCGGGAGGGCAACAGGAACAGGGCCAGACCCTGGAAGGTAGTGAGGAGATCAGGGCCCTGGCCATGGAGGACATAAAGGTGAGCAGGGCCAGGCCTTGGAGGGTGAGGTGGGGAGTGGGGTCAGGCCCTGGTTGGTAGCAAGGGGATCCAGGCAAGGAAATGGAAGGCAGTGAGTGGAGCAGTGTAAGGCCCTGGAGGGCATGGAGGAAAGCAGGGTCAGGCCCAGTAGGGCAGCGAGCGGAGTGGGGCAAGGCCATGCAGGGTGAGGAGGTGAGCAAAGCCCAGCCCTGGGGGGTGAGGAAGGCAGCAGGGTCAGGCTCTGGAGGGTGCAGAGGGGAGTGGGGCAGGGCCATGGAGGTTGAGGAGGGAAGGAAGGTCTGCCCATGGAGGTCTGTAGGGGAGTGGGGCCCAGCCCTGGAGGCAAAGAGGTGAGCTGGGCCTGGACCTGGATGGCGAGGAGGGCACCGAGGCCTGGCCCTGGAGGGCATGGAAGGGAGCTGGGCCCAGGCCATGGAGGGCGAGGAGGGGATCAGGGCCAATCCCTGGAGGGCGAGGAGGGGAGCAGGGCCCAGGCCCTGGAAGGTGAGGAGGTGAGCAGGGCCTGTCCCTGGAGGGAAAGGAGGGGAGCAGAGTAGGCCCTGGACAGCGGCAGGAGGAGCAGGGCCTGGCCCTGTAAGGCAGCAAGAGATGCGAGGCCTGGCCCTGGAAGGAGAGAGGGGAACGGGGCCCATGCCCTGGAGGACAGCAATGCCCGTTCAAGAGGGGCATGGGGCCTGGCCCTTCAGAGCAAGGAGGGTAGCAGGGCTCGGCCCTAGAGGGTGAGTAGGGGACCGCGGTCCTGCACGGGAAGGCAGCTGGGCGAGAAGGGCCCGGCACTGGAGGGCAAGGAGGGCAGCAGGGCCCGGCCCTGGAGGGTGGCAGGGGGAACAGGGCCTGGCCCTGGATGACAGCAAGAGGTGCAGGGCCTGGACCTGGAAGGCAAGGAAGGGAGGGGGGGTCCATGCCCTGGAAGGCGAGGAGGGGAGCAGGGCCTGGCACTGGAGGGTGAGGAGGAGAGCAGGGTCCAATCCCTAGAGGTTGAGGAGGGGAATGGGGCCTGGCCCCGGAGGGCAAGGAGTTGAGGAGGGCCCAGCCCTGGAGGGCAAGGAGGGGAGAGGGGCCAGGGCCTAGAGTGTGGCAAGGGGAACGGGGCCAGGCCCTGGAAGGCAGTGAGGGGAGCGGGGTAAGGCCCTGGAGGGCGTGGAGTGGAGTGGGGTCAGGCCCTGGAGGGCAGCGAGTGGAGTGGGCCAGGGCCATGGAAGGCAAGGAAAGGAGTGGGGCCAGGCCCTGCAGGATGAGGAGGGGAGCAGGGCCTGGCCCTGGAGGGTGAGGAGGGAATGGGGCCAGGCCGTGGAGGGTGAGGAGGGCCATGGGGCTCAGGCCCTGGAGGGTGAGGAGGGCCATGGGGCTCAGGCCCTGGAGGGTGAGGAGGGCCTTGGGGCTCAGGCCCTGGATGCTAAGGAGAGAATGGGGCACAGGCCCTGATGGACTAGGAGGGAGGCAGGGCCCATGCCCGGGAGGCAGTGATGGCAGTGCCCAAGAGGAGTGGGGCCTGACCCTGGAGGGTGAGGAGGGGAGGGGGACCTAGCCCAGGATTGTAAGGAGGGCTGCAGGGCCCTGGAGGGCAAAGAGGGGAGCAGGGCTGGGCCCTGAAGCGTGAGTAGGGGAGCAAGGCCCAACCCTGGTGGGCATCAAGGTGAGCAGGCCCAGGCCCTGGAGGGCAAGGAGGGGAGCAGGGCCTGGCCCTGGAGGGTGAGGCGGGGAGCGTGGTCCTGCCCTGGAGAGTGGCAGGTTGAGCAGGGGCCGGCCCTGGAGGGCGGCAAGAGGAGCAAGGCCTGGCCCTAGAGGGCAACGTGGGGAGCGAGGTCCATGCCCTGATTGGCAGCGATGCCTGTTTATGAGGCCTGGGCTCTGTTCCCCTCTTCACCCTCCAGGGCCAGGCCCTTCTCTCCTCAGGAACAGCCATCACTGCCCTCCAGGGCATGGGCCCTGCTCCCCTCCTCACCTCCAGGGCCTGACCCCACTCCCCTCCTCTTTCTCCAGGGCTGGACCTTCCTCCCCTCCTCGCCCTCCAGGGCCTGGGGCCTTGTGCCCTCCTCACCCTCTAAGGGCCAGGCCCTGTTCCCCTCAGGCATGGCCATCGGGCCCTGCAGGGCATGGGCCCCGCTCCCCACCTCACCCTCCAGGTCCAGGCCCGCTCTTCATGCCGCCCTCCAAGGCTGGACTCTGCTCCCATTCTCACCCTCAGGGCCAGGCCCTGCCCCTTTCAGACATGGCCATCACTGCCCTCCAAGGCTTGGGCCCCACTCCCCTCCTCACCCTCCAGGGCCAGGCCCGCTCATCTTGCTGCCCTCCAGGGCAGGGCCCTGCTCCCCCGCTGCCCTCAAGTGCAGGACCCCACTCCCCTCCTTGCCCAAGAAGGCCGGGCCCCACTTCCCTCCTCGCCCTCCAGGGCCAGGCCCTGCTCCACTCTCCTCCCTCCATGGCTGGCTGGGCCCCGCTCCCTTTGCCGCCCACCAGGGCCAGGTCCTGCTCCCCTCCTAGCCCTCCATGGCCCTGCCCTGCATACCTCCATGCCCTCTAGGGCAAGGCCCCACTCCCCTCTCTCATGGCCCTCACTTCCATCCTGGGCATGGGCCATGCTCCCCTCACTGCCTTCCAGGGTCTGACCCTGCTCTCCTCCTTGCACTCCAGGGCCAACCCTGCTGCCTTCCTCACCCTCCAGGGCTAGGCCCCGCTCACATGTACACCCTCCAGGACCTGGGCCCACTCCCCATGATGCCCACCAGGGTCGGGCCTCGCTCTGCTACTCAGGCTCCAGGGCCCAGCTCTGCTCCCCTCCTCACCCTCCAGGGCCAGCTCTGCATCCCTTCTACCATCCCAGGCTAGGCCCCCCTCCCCTCCTCGCCCTCCAGGGTCAGGCCCCACTCCCCTCTGGCATGGCCATCACTGCCCTCCAGGGCATGGGCTCTGCTCCCCTCCTCGCCCTCCAGGGCCTGAGCCCCGCTGCCCTCCTCACCCTCCTTGCCATCCATGCTTGCTCCCCTGCTTGCCATCCATGGTGCTGTCCCCTCCATTCGTTGCCCATCAGAGCTTGACCCCACTCCCATCCACACTCTCCAGGGCCTGACCCCGCTCCCCTCACTGCCTTCCAGGGCCTCACCCAGAAATCCTCGCCACCAACCAGGGTCTGACCCTGCTTCCCTATTCACCCTCCAAGGCCTGGCCCTACTCACCTCCATGCCCTCCATGGACTAGGACCCACTCACCTCACTGCCTTCCAGGCACTGGCCCTATTCTCCTCGCCACCCTCTAGGGCCTGACCCCGTTCCCTCCCTCGTTCCCCAGGGCTGGACCATGCTCCTCTCCTTGCCCTCCAAGGCCTGGGGTCCAGTGCCCGCCTCACCCTCCAGAGCCTGGGGCCTGGTGCCCTCCTCACCCTCCAGGGCCAGGCCATGTTACCCTCAGGCATGGCCATCACTGCCATCCAGGACATGGTCCTTGCTCCCCACTTTGCCCTCCAAGGCCAGGCCGCTCCTCTTGCCTGCCTCCAGGGCAGAGCCCTGCTCCCCCACTACCCTACAGTGCAGGACCCCAGTCCCTTCCTTGCCTTCCAGGGCTGCGCCTTGCTCCCCAACTCACCCTCTAGGGCCTAGACCCAGCTCCCCTCCTTGCCCTCCAGGGCCACGCCCTGCTCACCTCCATTCACTCCAGGGCCTGGGCCTCATTCCTTCCGCACGCTCCAGGGCCTGACTCTGCTCCCCTCCTTGACCCCCAAGACCTGGCCATGCTCACCTACATACCCTCCATGGACTGAGCCCCGATCCCCTCACTGTCTTCCAGGGCCTGACCCTGCTCGCCTCTTTGCTCTCCAGGACGTGGCCCTTCTCACATCCATGCCCTCCATGGCCTGGGCCCCGTTCCTTCCTAGCTCTCCAGAACCTGGTCTCAGTTCCCTCCTCGCCCTCCAGGACTGGACCCTACTCCTCTCCTCACCTCCAGGGCCTGGGTCCCACTCCCCTCCCTTACCTTCCAGGGCCTGGCCCAGATCCCCTCACCACCAACCAGGGCCTGACCCTGCTCCCCTCCTCACCCTCAAGGACCTGGCAATGACACATCCATGCCCTCTATGGCCTGGCCCTGTTCCCTACTCACCCTCCAGGGCCTGGGCCCTGATCCTCTCGCCACCCTCCAGGGCCAGGCCCTGCCCCCTCCTTGCACTCCAGGGCTGGGCCCCCTCCACTAATCACACCCAAGGACCAGGCACTGCTCCCCTCCTCACCATCCTAGGCAAGGCCCCACTCCACTTCTTGCCCTCATGGCTCAGGCAATTTCCCCTCCTTGCCCTCCAGGGCTTGGCCCCCATCCCCTCTCACCCTAAAGGGCAGGGCCACACTCCCCTCATCACCCTCCAGGGCCTGACCCCAGCTCCCTTCTATGCCCTCCAGGACCAGGCCTCACTCCCCTCCTCGCCCTCAACAGCCTGTATCTAGCTCCCCTCCTCGCCCTTCAGGGCTGGGCTATGCTCCCCTCCTCACAGTCCAGGGCCAGGCCCCACTCACCTCAGGAACATCACTGCCCTCCAGGGCATTGGTCCCGCTCCTCTCCTCGCCCTCCACGGCCAGTCCCCGCACCTACTGCCACCCTCCAGGGCCAGGCCCAGCTGCCCTTGCTGCCCACCAGGGCCAGGCCCTGCTCCCCTCCTAGGCCTCCAGGGCCTGGCCATGCTCCCCTCCTAGGCCTCCAGAGCCAGGCCCTGCTCCCCTCCTAGGCCTCCAGGGCCTGGCCACGCTCACCTTGATGCCCACAAGAGTCAGACCTGGCTCCCCTACTTATGCTCCAGGGCCCGGCCCTGCTCCCCTCTTCACCCTCCAGGGCCAGGCCCTGCACCCCTCCTTAAAATCCTGGGCCACGCCCCACTCCCCTCCTCGCCCTCCAGGGCCAGGCCCTACTCCCCTCCTCACCATCCTGGGCCAGGCCCCACTCCCCCCTCCTCCTCCAGGGCCTGGGACCTGATCCCCTCGCCGCCCTCTAGGGCAAGGCCCTGCCCTCTCCTTGTCCTCCAGGACCGGCCCCCCTCCCCTAATCGCCCTCATGGACCAGGCCCTGATCTCCTCCTCACCATCCTGAGCCAGGCCCCCCTCTTCTCCTTGCCCTCATGTACCAGGCCAAATTCCCCTCCTTGCCCTCCATGGCCCTGCCCTGTTCCTTCCTCGCCCTCCAGGGCCTGGCCCTGCTCCCCTCCTCACCATCCAGGGCCAGGCCCTGCTCCCATCCTCACCCTCTAGGGCCTGGGGCCTGAACCCTGCTCACCCTCCAGGGCCTGGCCCTGCTCCCCTCCTCGCCTTCCAGGGCCTGGGAACTGCTGCCTTCCTTACCCTCCAAGGCAAGGAGGGGAGCAGGTCTCATATCCTGGAGGGCATGATGGCTGTGCTTGAGGGGAGTAGTTCCTGACCCTGGAGGGCAAGGAGGGGAGCAGGGACAGAACTTGGAGGGCGAGGAGGGGAGCGGAGTCAGGCCCTGCTTGGTGGCAAGTGGAACGGTCCATGAACAGGAAGTGGAGAGAGAATGGGGCACAGGCCCTGGAGAACAAGAAGGGGAGCAGGCCCATGTCCTGGAGGGCAGTGATGGCCGTGCCTGAGGGGAGTGGGGCCTGACCCTGGAGGGCGAGGTGGGGAGGGGGGCCTAGCTTAGGATTTTGAGGAGGGGTGTGGGGCCTGGCCCTGCAGGGCAAAGAGGGGAGCAGGGCTGGGCCATGGAATATGAGAGGGGAGCGAGGCCAGACTGTGGGCATCAAGGTGAGCAGGCATAGACCCCGGAGAGTGAGCAGGGCAGCATGACCTGGCCCTGGAGGGTGAGGAGGGGAGCAGGGCCCATGCCCTGGAGGGCAGTGATGGACATACCTGAGAGAGTGGGGCCAAGCCCTGGACTGTGAGGAGGGGAGCAGGGCTCAGCCCTGAAGGGCTAGGAGGGGAGTTGCGCCCAGGCCATGGAGGGCGAGGAGGGGAGCAGGTCCTGGTTTGGAGGGCGTGGAGGGGAGATGGGTTAGGCCCTGGAGGGTGAGGACTGGAGCAACGCCTGGCCCTGGAGGGCGATGAGGCATCGTGCCCAGGCCCTGGAGGGCAAGGATGGGAGCAGGGCCTGACCCTGTAGGGTGAGGAGGGGTGCTGGGCCCAATCCTAGAGAGCTTTGAGGGGAGCATGGCCCAGCCCCTTAGGGCAAGGAGGGGATGGGGCCCAGGCCCTGGAGGGTGAGGAGAAGAGCGAGGCCCATACCCTGGAGGGCGATGTTGGCTGTTCCTGAGGGGAGAAGGTTCTGGTCCTGAAGGACGAGGAGGGAACTGGGCCCAGGCTCTGGAGGGCTAGGAAGAAACGGGGCCAGGCCATGGAGGGCATGGATGTGAGCAGGGCCAGGCCCTGAAAGGCGATGAAGGGAACGGGGTCAGGCCCTCTAGGGCAAGGATGGGAGTGGGGGCAGGTCCTGGAGGCTACAGAGGGGAACAGGGCCAGGTCCTGGAAAGCAATGAGGGGACTGGGGCCCAGGCCGATGATGGCATGGATGTGAGCAGGCCAGGTCCTGGAAGGTGAGGTGGGGAGCAGGGCCTATGCTCTGGAGGGCAGTGATGCCCTTCCTGAGGGGAGTGGGCCCTAGCCTGGAAGGCAGTGAGGGGAGCGAGACCGAGGCCCTGGAGGGTGAGGAGGGGAACAGGGCCCCGGCCCAAGAGGGCAAGGAGGGGAGCAAGGCCTGACCCTGTAGGGTGATGAGGGGAGCTGGCCCAGCCCAGAAGGTTAAGGAAGGGAGCTGGGCCTGGACCTGAAGGGCAAGTCGGGGAGCGGGACCCAGGTCCTGGAGGGTGAGGAGGGGAGTGGGGTCAGGCCCTGGAGGGTGGCGAGGGGAACAGGGCCAGGCCCTGGAAGGCAGTGAGAGGACCGGGACCCAGGTCCAGGAGGGTGAGGAGGGGAGCAGGGTCAGGTCCTTGAGGGCGAGGAGGGTAGAGGGGGCAGGCCCTGGAGGCTGGCAAGAGGAACTGGGCCAGGCCCTGGAAGGCAGTGAGGGGAGTGGAACCCAGGCCCTATGGGCCAGAAGGGGAGTGGTGTCCTGCACTGGAGGGCAGCGGGGTCAGAAGGGTCCAGCCCTGGAAAGCTGCTAGAGGAGCAGAGCCAGGCCCTGGAGGGTGAGGTGGGGAGCGGGGCCCACACCCTGAAGGGCAGTGATGCCATTCCTGAGGTGAGTGGTGCCTAGCCCTGGAAGGCAGTCTGGGGAGCAGGACCCAGGTCCTGCAGGGCGAGGAGGGGAGCAGGGTCAGGCCCTGGAGGGTGGCGAGGGGAACAGAGCCAGGCCCTGGAAGGCAGTGAGGGGATCAGGGCCCAGTCCAATGAGGGCATGGAGGTGAGCAGGGCCAGCCCTGGAGAGCAAGGAAGGGAGTGAGGTCAGGTCCTGGAGGGTGAGGAGGAAAGCAGGGTCCCAGGTCCTGGAGGCTGAGGAGGGGAGCAGGTTCAGGTCCTGGAGGGTGAGGAGAGGAGAGGGGTCAGGCCCTGGAGGGTGGTGAGGGGAACAGCCCCAGGCCCTGGAAGGCAGTGAGGGGAGCGGGACCCAGGTCCTGGAGGGCAAGCAGGTGAACAGTGTCCTATACTTGAGGGCAGCATGGGGAGCAGGGTCCGGCACTTGAAAGTGGCAAAAGGAGTGGAGCCTGGCCCTGGAGGGTGAGGTGGGGAGCAGGGCCCAGGCCCTTAAGGTCAGTAATGCCCTTCCTAAAGGGAGTGGGCCCTAGCCCTAGAAGACAGTGCGGAGAGCGAGACGGAGGCCCTGGAGGGTGAGGAGGGGAGCAGGGCCCAGTCCCAAGAGAGCAAGGAGGGGAGCAGGTCCCAGGCCCTGGAGGGCGAGGATGGGAGAAAGGCTTGACCCTGTGGGGTGATGAGTTCACCTGGCCCTGGAGGTCAAGGAGGGGATCGGGGCCTGGCCCTGGAGGGCGAGGAGGGGAGTGGGGCCCATGACCTGGAGGGCAGTGATGGCCATTCCTGAGGGGCGTGGGGCCTGGCGCTGGACTGTGAGGAGGGGAGCAGAGCCCAGCCCTGAAGGGCTAGGAGGGGTGTTGGGCCCAGGCCATGGAGGTTGAAAGGAGTGGGTCCTGGTTTGGAGGGCGTGGAGGGGAGTTGGGTCATACCCTGTAGGGTGAGGAGGGGAGCAGGGCCTGGCCCTGGAGGGCGATGAGGGATCGTGCCCAGGCCCTGGAGGGCAAGGATGGGAGCAGGGCCTGACCCTGTAGGGTGAGGAGGGGTGCTGGGCCCAGCCCTAGAGGGTGTTGAGGGGAGTGTGGCCCAGCCCCTTAGGGCAAGGAGGGGATGGGGTCCAGGCCCTGGAGGGTGAGGAGGGGAGGCTGGCCTGGCCCTGGTATGCAGCATGGGGAGTGGGGCCCAGGCCCTGAAGGCAAGGAAGCGAGCAAGGCCCAGCACTGGAGGGCTAGGAGGGGAGCAAGGCCCTTCCCTGGAAGGCAGGGAGGGTAGCAGGGTCCAGGCCCTAGAGGATGAGGAGGGGAGCAGTGCCTGGACCTCTTGGCCAAAGAGGGGAGTGGAGTCCTGACTGGAGGGCAGCGGGGGAAGTAGGGCCCTGCCCTGGTGGGCCAAGAGGAGCAGGCCTGGCCCTGGAGGGTGGTGATGGCTGTTCCTGAGGGGAGAAGTGCTTGGCCCTGGAGGTTGAGGAGGGCAGCAGGGCCTAGGCCTGGAGGTGAGGAGGGGAGAAGGTTCTAGTCCTGTAGGGCGAGGAGGGGGCAGGGACTGGCCCTTGCGGGCTGCAAGGGGATCAGGTCCCAGGCCCTGGAGGCAGAGGTGGGGAGGAGGGCCTGGCCCAGCATGGTGAGGAGGGGAGTAGGGTCCAGCCCTGGGGGGCAAGGAGGGAGCGAAGCATGGCCCTGGTGGGCAGCAAGGGGAACACAGCCCAGGCCCTGGTGGGCAAGGAAGTGAGAAGGGTAAGCACAACAAGGGGAGTAGGCCTGCACTAGAGGGCAGCAGGGAGAGTAGGGCCCTGCCTTGGCTGCAGAAAGAGGAGCGGGCCTGGCCCTGGAGGGTGAGGAGAGGAGCAGGGTCAGGCCCTGGAGCATGAGGAGGGGGCAGTGCCTGGCCCTTGAGGGCCGCGAGGGGATCAGGTCCCAGGCCCTGGAGGGGGCAGTGGAGAGGAGGGCCTGGCCCAGGACGGTAAGGAGGGCAGTAGGGCGTAGCCCTGGAGGGCTAGGAGGGGAGTGGGGCATGGCCCTGGTGGGCAGCAAAGGGAGCACGGCCCAGGCCTGGTGGGCAAGGAAGTGAGAAGAGTAAGCCCCTGGAGTGTGGCGAGGGGAGCAGGACAGGGCCATGGATGGCATAGAGGGAAGTGAGGTCCTGCACTGGAGGGCAACAAGGGGAACAGGGCCCAGGCCCTGGAGGGCGAGAATGGTAGGAGAGCCTGACCCTCTAGGATGAGGAGGGGAGTTGGGCCTGGACCTGGAGGGCCAGGAAGGGACCATAGCCAAGGCCCTGGAGGGCTAGGTGGGGAGCAGTGTCCAGCACTGGAGGGTGGTGAGGGGAACGGAGCCAGGCCCTGGAAGGCAGTGAGGGGATCAAGGCCCAGTCCGTGGAGGGCATGGGGTTGAGCAGGGCCAGGCCTTGGAGGGCACGGATTGGAGCGGGGCCCAGGCCCTGTTTGGCAAGGAGGGGAGCAGGGCTCAGGTCCTGGAGGGCAAGCAGGGGAGCAGTGGCCGGCGCTGGAGGGCCAGGAGGGGAGCCGTGTCCAGCTTTGGAGGGTGGCTAGGGAAGCAGTGCCTGGCACTGGAAGGCAAGGAGGGGAGCAAGGTCCAAGCCCTAGAGGGCGAGGAAGGGATCAGGGCCTCGCCCTGGAGGGCAAGGA
Organism: Oryctolagus cuniculus; assembly: GCF_051225735.1. Classification (NCBI taxonomy): domain Eukaryota; kingdom Metazoa; phylum Chordata; class Mammalia; order Lagomorpha; family Leporidae; genus Oryctolagus; species Oryctolagus cuniculus. The sequence goes on along the minus strand of NC_142885.1, from coordinate 19,261,639 downwards.
GGGAAAGTGGGTCCTGCACTGGAGGGCAGTGGTGGGAGCGGGGCCTGCCCTGGTTGGCAGCAAAGGAGCAGGGCCCAGGCCCTAGAGTGCAAGGAAGTGAGCAGGGTCAGGCTCTGGAGCGCTGCGAGGGGAGCAGGGCAGGGCCATGGAGGGCATAGAGGGAAGCAGGGTCCCGCACTGGAGGGAAATTAGGGGAGCGGAGTCCGGCCCCGGAGGGTGAGGTTGGGAGCAGGGCCTGACCCTGGAGGGCGGGGAGAGGAACGGGGTCCAGGAGCTAGAGGGCCAGGAGGGGAGCAGAGCCGACCCTCTTGGGCAAGAAGGGGAGTGGGATCTTGCACTGGAGTGGGGCGGGGGGAGTAGGGCCCTGCCCTGGAGGGCAGCAGGAGAAGCAGGCCTGCCCCTGGAGGTGAGGAGAGGAGCAGGGCCCACGCCCTGGAGGGCAGTGTTGGCTGTTCCTGAGGGGAGAAGGTCCTGGCCGTGGAGGGTGAGGAGGGCAGCAGGGCCTAGGCCCTGGAGGTGAGGAGGGGAAGAGGGTCCGGTCTTCGAGGGCGAGGAGGGAACTGGGCCCAGTCTCTGGAGGGCTAGGAAGGAACAGGGCCCAGGCCATGGAGGGCATGGATGTGAGCAGGGCCAGGTCTTGGAGGTCAAGGAGGGGAGACGGGTCAGGTCCTGGAGGGCGAGGAGCAGAAGGGGGAAGGCCCTAGAAGCTGGCTAGGGGAATGCGTCCAGGTCCTGGAAGGCAGTGAGTGGAGTGGGACCCAGGGCATGGAGGGCATGGAGGGGAGCAGCTCCAGGCCCTGGAGGGTGGCAAGGGGAACTGGGCCAGGCCCTGGAAGACAGGAGCAGGACCCAGGTCCTGGAGGGTGGCGAGGGGAACTGGGCCAGGCCCTGGAAGGCAGTGACACGCTCAGGGTCCAGTCCATCGAGGGCATGGATGTGAGCAGGGCCAGGCCCTGGAGGGCGAGGAGGGGAGCGGGGTCAGGTCCTGGAGAGTGAGGAGGGGAGAAGCTCCAGGCCCTGGAGGCTGAGGGGAACTGGGCCAGGCCCTGGAAGGCAGTGAGGGTAGCAGGTCCCAGGCCCTGGAGGGCAAGGAGGGGAACAGGGTCCTGCACTGGAGGGCAGCGGGGGAGCAGGTTCCTGCCCCTGGAGGGTGAGGTGGGGATCAGGACCCATGCCCTGGAGGGCAGTGATACCCTTCCTTGGGGAGTGCGGCCTAACCCTGGAAGACAGCGAGAGAAGTGAGCCAGACTCTTGAGGGCGAGAAGGGGAGCAGGGCCCAGGCCCAAGAGGCCAAGGATGGGAGTAGGGCCCTGGCCCTGGAGGGCGAGGATGGGAGAAAGGCCTGACCCTGTAGGGTGAGGAGGGGAGCTGGCCCAGCCCAGGAGGTCAAGGAAGGGAGCTGGGCCCATGCCCCGGAGGGCAGTGATCGCCATTTCTGAGGGGAGTGGGCCCCAGCCATGGACTGTGAGGAGGGGAGCACGGCCCAGCCCTGAAGGGCTAGGAGGGGAGCTGGGCCCAAGCCATGGAGGGTGCGGAGGGGAGCTGGGCCCAGACCTGGACGGCAAGGATGGGAGCAGGGCCCAACCCTGGAGGGTGAGGAGGGCAGCTGGGCCTGCCCTGGAGGGCGAGGACTGGAGCAACACCTGGCCCTGGAGGGCAATGAGGGGTCGTGCCCAGGCCCTGGAGAGCAAGGATGGGAGCAGGGCCTGACCCTGTAGGGTGAGGAGGGGTGCTGGGCCCAATCCTAGAGGGTGTTGAGGAGAGCATGGCCCGGCCCAATAGGGAAAAGAGGGGATGGGGCCCAGGCCCTGGAGGGTGAGGAGGGGAGGCTGGCCTGGCCCTGGTGGGCAGCAAGGTGAGCAGGGCCCAGGTCCTGTAAATGAGGAAGTGAGCAGGGCTCAGCACTGCAGGGATAGGGGGGAACAAGGCCTGACTCTGCAGTGTGAGGAGGGCTGTTGGGCCCAGCCCTTGATGGTGCTGAGGGAAGCATGACCTGGCTTTTTAGGGCGAGGAGGGGATGGGGGCCAGGCCCGGTGGGCGAGGATGGGAACTCCGCATGGCCCGTGAGGGCAAGGAGAAGAGGGGGGCCTGGCCCAGGACTGGAAGGAGGGGAGCTGGGCCTGGTCCTTGAGGACAATTAGAGGAGGGGGGCCAGCCCTGGAGGGCAAGGAGGGGGTAGTGTCTGGTCCTGGAGAGCTGTGAGGGGAATCAGTTCTCAGGCACTAGAGGGGGAGGTGGGGAGGGGTCCTGGCCCAGGATGGTGAGGAGAGGAGTAGGGCCTGGCCCTGGAGGGCGAGGAAGGGAGTGGGACGTCCCTGGTGGGCAGCAAAGAGGAGCACGGCCCAGGCCCTGGTGGGCAAGAACATGAGCAGGGTAAGCCCCTGGAGCTCGGGGAGGGGAGCAGGGCGGGGCCATGGATGGCATAGAGGGAAGTGGGGTCCCGCACTGGAGGGCAAAAAGGGGAACAGGGCCCAGGCCCTGGAGGGCAAGGATGGGAACAGGGCCCAACCCTCTAGGATGAGGCGGGGAGTTGGGCCTGGACCTGGAGGGCAAGGAAGGGACCACAGCCAAGGCCCTGGAGGGCCAGGAGGTGAGCAGTGTCCAGCACTGGAAGGTGGTGAGGGGAACGGGCCAGGCCCTGGAAGGTAGTGAGGGGATCGAGGCCCAGTCCATGGAGGGCATGGAGGGGAGCAGGGCCAGGCCTTAAACGGCGAAGAGGGGAGCAGTGCCCGGCGCTGGAGGGCCAGGAGGGGAGCAGTGTCCAGCTCCAGAGGGGGGCTAGGGAAGCGGGGCCTGGCCCTGGAAGCTAGGAGGGGAGAAGGATCCAGGACCTAGAAAGTGAGGAAGGGGTCAGGGCCTGGCCCTCGAGGGCAAGGAGGGAAGGTGGCTCCTGCACTGGAGGGCAGTGGAGAGAGCGGGGCCTGCCCTGGTGGGCAGAAAAGGAGCAGGGCCTGACCCTGGAGGGCGGGGAAAGGAACGGGGTCCAGGAGCTAGAGGGCGAGGAGGGGAACAGAGCTCGACCCTCCTAGGCAAAGAGGGGAGCAGGATCCTGTCTGGAGGGCAGCAGGGGGAGTAGGGCCCTGCCCTGGAGTGTGGCAAGAAGAGCAGGTCTGCCCCTGGAGGGCGAGGAGGGGAGTGGGACCATGCCCTGGAGGGCAGTGTTGGCTGTTCCTGAGGGGAGAAGGTCCTGGCCGTGGAGGGTGAGGAGGGCAGCAGGGCCTAGGCCTGGAGGTGAGGAGGGGAGCAGGGTCAGGTCCTGAAGGGTGAGGAGGGGAGTGTTGTCAGGAACTGGAGGGTGAGGAGGGGTGAGGGGGCAGGCCCTGGAGGCTGGCGAGGGAACGGGGCCAGGCCCTGGAAGGCAGTGAGGGGAGTGGATCCCAGGTCCTTGATGGAAAGGAGGGGAGCTTGGTCAGGCCCTGGAGGCTCACAAGGGGAATGGGGTCAGGCCCTGGAAGGCAGTGAGGGGAGCAGGGACAGGCCCTGGAAGGCAGTGAGGGGAGCGGGACCCAGGTCCTGGAGGGCAAGGAGGGAAGCAGGGTCCTGCACTGGAGGGTGGCAGGGGAAGCAGGTCCTGCTCTGAAGGGTGGCAAGGGGAGCGGAGCCTGGCCCTGGAGGGCAAGGTGGGGAGCAGGGCTCATGCCCTGGAGGGCAAGGAGGGAAACTGGGCCCAGGCCCTGGAGGGCAAGGAGGGGAGCGGGTCAGGTCCTGGAGGGCAAGGAGGGAAACTGGGCCCAGGCCCTGGAGGGCAAGGAGGGGAGCGGGTCAGGTCCTGGAGGGCAAGGAGGGGAGCGGGGTCCTGCACTGGAGGGCGAGGAGGGGAGCAGGTCAGGTCCTGGAGGGCGGCAAGGAAAGCAGGGCAGGGCCCTGGACAGCGAGTAGGGGATCCGGGACTAGGCCCTGGAGGGCAAGGAGGGGAGCAGGGCAGGGCCGAGGAGGTGAGGAGGGTAGGGGGCCCAGGCCCTGGAGGCTGCGGTGGTGAGCTGGGCCAGGCCTTCAAGGGCAAGGAGGGGAGCTGGGCCCAGGCCCTAGAGAGCGAGGAGGGGAGCAGGGCCGGGCCCTGGAGGGCAAGGAGGGGAGCAGGGTCCTGCACTGGAGGGCAGCATGGGGAACGGGGCCCAGGTCCTGGAAGGCAACAGGTGAGCTGGGCCCGGCCCTGGAGGTGAGAGATCTGAGCCTGGATCACGGTTCACCTATTTTAGACTGGGCCTCCATCTTGTTATTTGGGCCTGATAGCTCCCCTCCTCACTCACCAGGGCCTGGGCCCTGCTCCCCTCAGCTCCTTCCAGGGCCAAACCCAGCTCCCCTCCTTGCCCTAAAGGGCCTTGGCCCTGCTCCTCTGCTTGCCCTAAAGGGACTGGGCCCCACTCCCCTCCTTGCCTTCCAGGGCCAGAAAATGCTCTCCTAAGGTGCAGGCCTCCTCGCCCTCCAGGGCCCGGCCCAGCTCAGCTTGCTGCCTTCCAGGGCTGGAGGATGCTCCCCTCACAGCCCTCCAGGTCCAGACCCCGCTCCCCTCCTCACACTCCAGGGCCTGGGCCTTGCTCCTCTGCTCGCTCTCAAGGGGCTTGGCCCCACTCCCCTTCTTGCCATCCAGGGAATGGGCCCCGCTCATGTCATCACCCTCCAGGGCTGGACCCCGCTCCCTTCCTCGCTATCCAGAGCCTGGGCCCCGCTCCCCTCCTCACTCTCCAGGGACGGCACCACTCCTACCTCACACTCCAGGGCTGATGCCGTGCTCCCCTCACCGCCCTCCAGGGCTGGGCCCTTCTCCCCTCTTTGCCCTCCAGGGAGTGGGCCCCGCTTCCTTTCTAGCCCTCCAGGGCCTGTGCCATGGTCCTTTGCTCGCCCTCCAGGCACTGGGTCCTGCTCCCCTCCTTGTCCTCCAGAGCCCAGCCGGGATCCCCTCCTCACCCTCCAGGGCCTGGGCCCTATTTCCTCCTCACCCTCCAAGGCCTGGGCCCTGTTCCCTCCTCGCCCTCCAGGGCCATACCCTGCTCCCCTCCTCACCCTCCAGGAAATGGGCCCCACTCCCTTCATCGCCCTCCAGGGACTGGACCCCGCTCCCCTCCTCACCCTCCAGGGCCAAACTCTGCTCCTCCTCTAGCCTTCCAGGGACTGGGCCCCGCTCCCCTTGCCACCCTCCAGTGCCGGACCCTGCTCCCCTCCTCGCTCTCCAGGGATGGGTGCCACTCCCCACCTCGCACTCCAGGGCCTGTGCCCTGCTCCCCTAGCCACCCTCCAGGGCTATACCAGGCGCCACTCGCTGCCCTCCATGGCCAGACCCCACTCCATCCTCGCCCTGCAGGGCCTGGGCCCTGCCCCACTTCTCTCCCTTCTGGGAGAGACCCCACTCCCCTCCTGGCCCTCAAGGGCCTGGTCCCTGCTCCCCCATCACCCTCCTGGGAGTGGGCCCTGCTCCCCTTGCAGCCCTCCAGGATCAGACCCTGCTCCCCTCCTAACTCTCCAGGGCCTGGGCCCTGCTCCACTCCTCGCCTTCTTGCCAAGCTCTGCTGCACTACTCGCCCTTCAGGGCCTGGCCCCGCTCCCCTCCTCACCCTCCAGGGTCTGGGTCCAGCTCCCTTCATCGCCTTCCAGGGCCAGACCCCGCTGCCCTCCTTGCCCTCCAGGCACTGGGCCCAGCTCCCATCCTCCCCCTCCAGAGCCGGACTCAGCTCTGCTCCTCATTCTCCGGGCAAAACCCCGCTCCCCTCTGGCCCTCCAGGGCCTGGGCCCCACTCCCCTCCTTGCAATCCAGGGGCAGACTCTGCTCCCCTCCTCAGTCTCCAGGGCCTGGGCCCTGCTCTACTCATGACCTCCAGGTCCGAAGCCCGCTCCCCTCCTCGCCCTCCAAGTCCTGGGCCTTGCTCCCCTCCTTGCCCTTTTTCATTTTACCTGCTCTGACTCCCCATACTGAAGGCCTCAATGAACGCCCATGCAAATACAGCCTGTTCAGGCTGCACTGCTTCACTCTGCAATCTGTTCATCAGGAACTCCATGCAGTCACTGCCACAATTCTCCTGCTTCTTAAAGCTGTTCTGACCCACAGCTGATTTTAATTTCCTCCCACTCTACCTGTTAATGAGCTCTACCCTCTTCCCCCCAGCCCTCCAGCCCACTACTCTCCTAAGATAGAGAATCTGCAACAATCTTGCCTCACTGCCAGCCATTCACATCCTGTCTTCCTACCAGGTGTGAGAAGAGCAATTTTCAACTAGAAAAAATTATATCCCTCTTTTTTTTTTTGACAGGCAGAGTGGACAGTGAGAGAGAGAGAAAGGTCTTCCTTTTGCCGTTGGTTCACCCTCCAATGGCCGCCGCGGCCGGCGCGCTGCGGCCAGCACACCGCGCTGATCCGATGGCAGGAGCCAGGTGCTTCTCCTGGTCTCTCATGGGGTGCAGGGCCCAAGCACCTGGGCCATCCTCCACTGTACTCCCTGGCCACAGCAGAGAGCTGGCCTGGAAGAGGGGCAACCTGGACAGAATCCAGCGCCCCAACCGGGACTAGAACCCAGTGTGCTGGCGCCGCAAGGTGGAGGATTAGCCTAGTAAGCCGCGGCGCCGGCTGAATTATATCCCTCTTAAAACCTATCACTATTCATGAAATCTATCGATTCAGATGTAAGCAATTATTTTATTTCGCTCTCAACCATTCAGAGAACATACAGATGTATGCACATATGACATTCCTGATGGATGTATCTAAAAATAAATTTCTATTTAATATTAACCTATGAAAACAGATCATAACAATATGCTCCTGAATTATTTGGAAACAGATTCACTAAGTAGTTTCTATACAAGTGTTACCTATTAAATCTCCTTTTTATAATTTCTTTCAGTGCTAGTTGCTTATAGCATTCATAAAAGTATATAATCTTGTGGCCAGCACTGTGATGTAGCAGGTAAACACATCACCTGCAGTACTGGCATCCCATACGGGTGCTGGTTTGAGTCCTGGATGCTCCACTTCTTTTTTTTTTTATCTTTTATTTAATGAATATAAATTTCCAAAGTACGACTCATGGGTTACAATGGCTTCCCCCCCCATACCGTCCCTCCCACCCACAACCCTCCCCTTTCCCACTCCCTCTCCCCTTCCATTCACATCAAGATTCATTTTCGATTATCTTAATATACAGAAGATCAGCTTAGTATACCTTAAGGATTTCAACAGTTTGCTCCCACACAGAAACATAAAGTGAAAAATAATAGATGATTTTTTTTAAATGATGATGAAATCAGATCAGACCTATTGTCATGTTTAATCCCAGTGAGAGTCAAGTTGGGAATTGATAATTTCTTTTTCTTTTTTTTTTTTTTTTACAGAAGATCAGTTTAGTGTACATTAAGTAAAGATTTCAATCGTTTGCACCCCCATAGAAACACAAAGTGAAATATACTGTTTGAGTACTCGTTATAGCATTAAGCCTCAGTGTACAGCACATTAAGGACAGAGATCCTACATGAGGAGTAAGTTCACAGTGACTCCTGTTGTTGACTTTACAAATTGACACTCCTGTTTATGGCATCAGTAATCTCCCTATGCACCAGTCATGAGTTTCCAAGGCTATGGAAGCCCCTTGAGTTCTCCGACGCTTATCTTGTTTAGACAAGGTCATAGTCAAAGTGGAGGTTCTCTCCTCCCTTCAGAGAAAGGTACCTCCTTCTTTGAAGACCTGTTCTTTCCACTGGGATCTCACTCACAGAGATCTTTTTGCCAGAGTGTCTTGGCTTTCCATGCCTGAAATACTCTCATGGGCTTTTCAGCCAGATCCGAGTGCCTTTAGGGCTGATTCTGAGGCCAGAGTGCTATTTAGGACATCTGCCATTCTATGAGTCTGCTGAGTATCTCACTTCCCATGTTGGATCACTCTCCCCTTTATTTATTCTATCGGTTAGTGTTAGCAGATACTAGACTTGTTTATGTGCTCCCTTTGACTCTTAGTCCTTTCATTATGATCAATTGTGAACTGAAATTGATCACTTGGAATAGTGAGATGGCATTGGCACATGCCACCTTGATGGGATTGAATTGGAATCCCCTGGTATGTTTCCAACTCTACCAATTGGGGCAAGTCAGCCCGAGTGGATGCTCCACTTCTGATCCAGATCTCTGCTATGGCCTGGGAAAGAAGTAGAAGATGCCCCAAGTCCTTGGGCTCCTGAACTCCCATGGGAGACCCAGAAGAAGCTCCTGGTTTCTGGCTTTGGATCAGCTCAGCTCCAGCTATTGTGTTCACCTGGGGAGTGAACCAGGAGATGGAAGACCTCTCTTTCTCTTTCTCTTTCTCTTTCTCTTTCTCTTTCTCTTTCTCTTTCTCTTTCTCTTTCTCTTTCTCTTTCTCTTTCTCTTTCTCTGCCGCTGCCTCTGCTTCTGCCTCTCTGTAACTCTGACTTTTAAGTAAATAAATAAATAAATAAATCTTGAAAATATAAATCATCTAATATGGTTTCCTCCTTCTATCATGAATCTGAATAAAATGTGAATGTGAATAAAACATAAGCTGGACAGTGGCCATGGGGTAGGGGATGGAGGGAGAGTTGACGAGGTCAAGGTGGGAAGGCTAGGTTAACACTGTGACTCGCAGGGTTTTATAGTAACAGATTGCTGGTTTACTCACTGTACAGGTCCATCATTTGTGGCAGGGGACTCTGCTCACAGAAGTCATACTATCTTTGTTACCCAGGCGTGCCAAGCAAGCATAGTAGAATCCTGTCCCATGATAGCACAAGGAAAAGGGAACACGGTAACACAAAACCTATCCCTTTCAACTTCTTCCTCACATGGCTCTCCTTAGTCAACACAAGTTAGTCAAGCCTAACCTACACCTGGGAGGGGAAGTGGCTGCTGATCAAGTGTATCTTTTTAAAATTGAATTTATTTCTTTGTATTGCAGATCAAAAGCAACATTGAGAGAAAAAAGGCAGAGAGAGATTTTCCAACTGCTGGTTCACACTCCAAATACCTGCAACAGCTGGGACTAGGCTAGGCCAAAGTCAGGATCCAGGAACTCACTCCACAAGGGTGGCAGGAACCCAAAGACTTGGACCATTTTCTGTGTCTCCTGGGCACACTCATAAAAGCTGGAAAAGAAGAGTAGCAGGGACCCAAACTAAGCATTTGATACGGGACATGGGCACTGTAAGTGTTGACTTAACCTACTGTGCCACTACGCTCACACTAATAAAGTTTATTTGATGAAAGATTCTGTGTGCAGCAAAACTCATGTTCAATTCATATGAATATGAATTATGAGCATGTTCTTAATTTTCTTTGTTGTTTTCACCTGAATCTTTACTGTTTCTGAAGATAAGTTCTTTCTCTCAGTAAAAAAAAAAAAGCTTAAAATTTTAAGAAAAAAAAAGGACAAGTGCTAAAACTCTTCCCACATTAACCTACATAAGAATTTAGAATTCTATATCTTCCCACTGAATTGATAACTATATCATTATGAAATCTCTCTGAATATATCTAGTAATAGTTCCTGCATGAAAGTCTGTCTTGTCAGATCTCAAGAGAGTCTTCTATTCAAAATGTGTAGGTATATTTTCAACATTTTTACTCTTAAACATTTAAGGGTTGTATCTTAAATAGCAAATAATTAACTGTTTTTCCATTAAATAAGAAAATTTTGATTTCTAGCTGGATCACTTAGTTAATTTACATTTAAAATTTTGTGATATGTTTTACCTGAATTTAGCATCTTACTTTGTTTCCTGTTTTAGTAGTTTCCTCTTCTCCCTCATTTTGAATCTATATAGTTTGTTACTTAATTTCCTCTCCATTGGTTTGTTGGTTATGTATTCCTTAATTATTTTTGTAGTTACCCTAGCAATTGTCAGATTTACTGCTGACTTATCATCAGTATTTCAAATTTACTACTTTTCACAACACTAGAATCATATTTACTGTAATTGTTTCACTTTCATCTTTTTTCCATTATCAGAATTTAAATTATACACATTTTGAACAAGTAAGGTATCCATGTGATTGCTTTCTAAAGTCAATAACTTAAATTTACCCTTACATTTAATCCTTCTGTTGTTTATCATTCCTGCTTATATTGCTTTGCTTTTATCTTAGATTGTTTTTCTTCTGCCAAAAGCAAAACTCTTTTAAGAATCATTTTCATACAAATTTCTTGCCAATGTATTTTTTTAAGATTCATTTATTGTCTGAGAGTAAGCAAGACAATGAAACAGATATAGATTTGGTAGATAGATAGATATGTAGATAGATATATAGATAGATGGCAGATCATCCGATAGAGATAGAGAAAGAGAGAAAGAGAGAGAGCTCCCAATCTGGTAAGCACTTTAAATGACTACAGTGATTGGGGTTGTGCCAAGCCAAAGCCAGGATCTGAAAGCCTAGTCCAAGTCCCCATATGTGTTGCAGGAACTCAATTACTTGAACCATAACCTGTGCCTCACAGGGTCTGCATTACTAGGAAGCAAGAATCAAAAGCTGTAGGTGGGTATTGAATCCACGTACTCTGGTGTGGAATGTGGGCATCTTTACTGGCCTGTTTAACTGGGAGACCCAACACCTTGCCTCACTGCACTTTATTTGGTACATAAACCTATGTACAAGAGAGGTCTTCAAAAAATTGATGGAAAATGCATATTTTGAAAAATGTACATGAATTCCAAAGCTACAGCAAAATAACTATTTTTATTACCAGTTCTACACAAAATTTTTGAAGTTCACTGCTATTTTGCCTTCCTTGGTAAAGTTTACTCTTGCTTGTACACTTCTAGGTTCCTCTAGTGCTTTCTTCACCTTCAGTCTGTTGCTCCATGGTTTTTTTGTCTCTGAGAAGCTGACTCAGTCTCACTGCTGTACTTCAGAAAGCAACATGAGTTGAGCTTTTCGCTGGTATTAAGAGGATCTCTTAGATTTCAGTTATCAATACTTGTTGTAGCTCATAATGAGATGTGGTTTTCATTGAATATATCCTGTTTACAGTTCACAATAGTTAGTAACAAGCCCTGAGGAGGGCGGATCACTTAGCCTGGTATCACAGAGGAGCTGATGAGGCTGGGGCTGCCCAGCAGGGGCACAGGAGACCTGGGGGAAGCTCAGGCCCCTCTCCCTAGACCCCAGAGCCCAGCCAGAGGCAGCTTGGGACCCTGTCTCGACTCCAGGGCTGGCCAGAGGCAGCTCTGGCCTGTCTCCCTAGACTCATGGGCTGGCAAGTGGGGGACGTAGGCCTGTCTCCTGACCCCAGGGCTGGCCAGGGGAAGCTCGGGCCTGTCTCCCTCTTCTCCAGGGCTGGGGCGGAGAAGCAGCCCAGGCCTGTCTCCCTAGACCCCAGGACTGGCCGGTGGCAGCTCGGTCCAAAATCCCTACACTCCAGGGCTGGACGCTGAGGGGCTTAGGCTTGTCTCCTGACCCCAGGGCTGGCCGGGGGCAGCTCGGGCCCGACTCCCTAGACCCCAGAGCTGGCCAGGGAGCCTGGGCCTGTCTCCCTCTTCTCCAGGGCTGGGGGGGTTGGCCCGGGCCCATCTCCCTAGACCCCTGGGCTGGCCTGTGGGGGGCTTAGGCCTTTCTCCTGACCCCAGGGCCAGCCAAGGAGCTTGGGGCTGTCTCCCTCTACTCCAGGGCGAAGGGGGGGGGGGGTTGGCTCAGGCCCGACTCCATAGACCCAAGGGCTGGCTGGGGGCAGTTCAGGCCCATATCCCTAGACCCCAGGGACGGCCAGGGGCAGCTTGAGCCCGGGTCTCGACTCCAGGGCTGGTTGGGGACTGCTCGGGCCAGTCTCCCTAGAGCCCAGCACCTGCTAGGGGCAGGTTGGGCCTGTCTTCCTCTTCTCCAGGGCCAGGGGGTTGGCCCAGACCCAGCTCCCTAGACCGCAAAGCTGGCCAGGGGCAGCTCATGCTCATCTCCCTAGACTCCAGGGCTGGCCAGGGGCAACTCATGTCTGTCACGACCCCAGGGCTAGCAGGGTGGGGGGGCGGCCTGGGCCCATTTCCCTTGACCCCAGGGCCAGCTGGGGGCAGCATTGGCCTTCTCCTCTTCTCCAGGGCCGGGGGAGGGGGTGGCCCGGGCCCCTCTCCCTAGACCCCAGGGCTGTCCGAGGCAGCTCGGGCCAATCTCCCTAGACCCCAGGGCCAGCCAGAGGCAGCTTGGGCCTTTCGCCCTCTTCTCCAGGGCTGGGGGGTGGGCAGCTGGGGCCCATCTCCCTAGACCCCAGGGCTGCCTGGGGGCAGCTCAGGCCAGTCTCCCTAGACCCCAAGGCCAGCCAGGGGCAGCTTGGGCCTGTCACCCTCTTCTCCAGGGCCAGGGGGTAGGCGGCCCTGACCCATCTCCCTAGACCCCAGGGCCGGCCAGGGGCAGCTTGGGCCCATCTCCCTAGACCCCAGGGCTGCCCGGGGGCAGCTCAGACCTGTGTCTTGAACCCAGGGATGGCCGGGAGTGGCACGGGTCCATATCCTGACTCCAGGGCAGGCCAGGGCCAGCTTGGACCCGTGTCTTGACCCCAGGGCTGGCTGGGGGCAGCTCAGGCCCCTCTCCCTAGACCCTAGGGTTGGCCAGGGGTGTGGCTCAGGCCTGTCTCCTTCGACCCCAGGGGCTGGCCGGGGGCAGCTCAGGCTCATGTCTCATCCCCAGGTCTGGCCAGGGGCAGCTTGGGCCAGTCTCCCTAGACCCCAGAGCCAGCAGGGGGCAGCTTGGGACTGTCTCCCTCTTCTCCAGGGCTGGAGTGGGGGACAGCCTGGGCCATCTCCCTAGACCGCAGGGCTTGCCGGGGGCAGCTCAGGCCCTTGTCTCAATTCCAGGGCCGGCCAGGGGCAGCTTGGGCCTGTCTCCCTCTTCTCCAGGGTTAGTGGGGGGCAGCCCAGACCTGTCTCCCTAGACCCCAGGGCTGGCCGGGGGCAGCTTGGGCCCATTTTCCTAGAGCCCAGGGCCAGCCAGGGGCAGCTCCGGCCCGTGTCTCAATTCCAGGGCCAGCGAGGCGGCAGCTCCGGCCCATGTCTTGACTCCAGGGCTGGCTGGGGGGCAGCTCAGGCCAGTCTCTCTAGACCCCAGGGCCAGCCGGGTGCAGCTCGGGCCTGTGTCTCGACCCCAGGGCTGGCTCGGGGCAGCTCAGGCCTGTCTCCCTAGACCCCAGGGCCAGCCAGGAGTAGCTCGGGCCAGTCTCCCTCTTCTCCAGGGCCAGGGGGTGGGGGCAGCCTGGGCCCGTCTCCCTAGATCACAAGGCTGGCTGGGGGCAGCTCAGGCCCATCTCCCTAGACCCCATGGCCGGCCAGAGGCTGCTCGGTCCTGTCTCCCTCTTCTCCAGGGCCAGGGGTGGGGGTGGCCCGGTCCCATGTCCCTAGACCCCAGGGCTGGCTAGGGGTAGCTCAGTCCCATCTCCCTAGACCCCAGGGCCAGCCAGGGGCAGCTCAGGCCCATGTCTCGCCTCCAGGGCTGTCTGGGGGCAGCTCAGGCCTGTCTCCCTAGACACCAGGGCCAGCCAGGGGCAGCTCGGGCCTGTTTCCTGTCTCCAAGGCTGTCTGGGGGCAGCTCAGGCCTGTATCCCTAGACCCCAGGGCTGCCCAGAGGCAGCTCAGGCCCAAGTCTCAACCATAGTGCTGGCCAGGTGCAGCTCAGGCCTGTCTCCCTAGACCCCAGAGCTGGCCAGGGGCAGATTGGGCCTGTCTCCCTCTTCTCCAGGGCTGGGGTGGGGGGGACGGCCCGGGCTCATCTCTCTAGATCCCAGGGCTGGCCGGGGGTGGCTCGGGCCCTTCTCCTGACTCTAGGACAGCCGGGGGCAGCCCAGGCCTTCTCCCTATATTCCAGAGCCGGCCAGGAGGCAACTCAGGCCAGTGTTGGACTCCCAGGCTGGCTGGGGGCAGCTTGGGCCTGTCTCCCTCTTCTCCAGGGCTGGGGTGGGGGGTGGTCTGAGCCCAACTCTCTAGATCCCAGGGCCGCTTGGGGGAAGCTTGGGCCCATCACTCTAGATCTCAGGGCTGGCTGGGGGCAGCCTGGGCCCGTGTCTCAACTCCAGGGCCGGCTGGGGGCAGTCCGGGCCTATCTCCCTAGACTCCAGGGTTGGCCAGTGGGGTCTTAGGCCTGTCTCTCCCTCTCTCTCTCTCTCTCTCTCTCTTTTTTTTTTTTTTTTTTTTTTTTGGACAGGCAGAGTGGACAGTGAAAGACAGACAGAGAGAAAGGTCTTCCTTTTTCTGTTGGTTCACCTCCCAGTGGCCACTGTGGTCAGCGCACTGCTGCCGGCACACCATGTTGATCCATAGCCAGGAGCCAGGTGTTTCTCCTGGTCTCCCTTGCAGGTGCAGGGCCCAACGACTTGGGCCATACTCCACTGTACTCCTGGGCCACAGCAGGGAGCTGGACTGGAAGAGGAGCAACCGGGACAGAATCCAGCACCCCGACCGGGACTAGAACCCAGGGTGCTGGCACCCCAGGCAGAGGATCAGCCCATTGAGCCATGGTGCCATAGGCCTGTCTCTTGACCCCAGGGCTGTCTGAGGGCAGCTCGGGCCTGTCTTCCTAGACCCCAGGGCCGGCCAGGGGCAGCTTGGGCCTGTCTCCCTCTCTCCAGGGCCAGGGTGGTGGCAGGTAGCTAGGGCCCATCTCCCTAGACCCCAGGACTTGCAGGTGTTTGCTTGGGCCTATCTCCTGACTCCAGGGCCAGCTGGGGGCATCTTGGGTCTCTCTCCCTAGACCCCAGGTATGCCGGGGGGCTTGAGCTGTCACCCACCCCTGTCACTTATCACTGGTGTCCCCGGAAACCAGGCAACGTGGCAGCCACTGGGCCATCCCAATGAAGTGGCACCTGAGCTCGCAGCTGCCCACCTCCAGCGATATTCAAGTTAATCTTGGCAACTACCTCATGTCTGGTTTCCATTGGCAACCAGTCAGGCTCTGGGCATGACCCTCTCCAGTGGACAGCCTCTGCCTCCACGTGGCTTCTGGCACATGACCCTGGCCTTCCTTGGGGCGATCCCAGGGCCGGCGGGTGGCTGGGGGCTGGGGTGTCCAGGTGAGCCCAGCTCAGAGGGCTAGGCATGCACTGGGGGTGGGGGTGGAGATCAATGGGTATTGATTGGGGGAGGGGCTGCAGAGGAGGAGGCTTGGGGGCTGGTGGGGGGCTGAGTGGCACACTGCCAGGAATAACACCAATGGGGGAGGAAGTGCGGACAGAGCTGGAATCAGCCCTGAGGGGGCCCAGAGCGGGGCTCTGGCTTCCTCCCCTCTCCCTGGCTGCAGGGAGCAGGCGGCGCCTGCCCTCACACCCCTCTCCCAACACTCACAACCTGTCCCAGCGCCCTGACCCACTGTGGACCCCCCTCCCTGTGAGCCCTGCCAGGGAGGCCCCTCCCCTCCTCTCCCTGCGCCCTGGCCCCCCACTCCATCCTTGCTGGGGCCTTGTTTGGCTTGGTTTCCCTCTGCTCTCAGGCAGGTGGCGGGGGAAGAGTTAGGGCCAGGCCTGAGCCCTATTAGCTTTGGTTTCTGAATCAATTAGGAGCTCAAAGCCCCCACTGGAGGGGGTCTGGGCCCCGTCAGTGCCGCCCTGGCTCCCAGTGACCTGGGTGTGGGAGCTGCTGGCCCCTGCCCTCTGCCCGAGACCCAGAATGGTGCAGCAGGGTCCAGCCACGGCCTCGGGGACCTCCCCCACATGACCTGGAGCTTCTGGGCTGGCTTCTCTGTGCATCTGAGACCCCTCCCCAACAACACGGTGGGGGGCTGGGGTTCTGGGGCCCCTCCTACTGTCTCAGGCCCAGGGTCCCCGAAGGCGGGCAGGTTGGGGGACACATGGGCCCCGGGGTCACTCACATCCCTGCTCTGAGCCCCTCCCAGAAGCAGGGTCTCCCCCCAGGCCACTGGGCCTGGGGCACAGGGTGGGGGTGAGGCAAGTTCCAGCTGACCCCTGTGTGACCCTGGGCAGGTCCCCGGCCTCTCTGGGCCTCTCCCCATCTGGACAGATGTTGGGCAGGAGGCAGGAGAGGGAGCCCAGGAGAAGGCAGCCCAGGCTTGCTTGAGGACCCCGGAGCCCGGGCTGTGGCTGGCAGCAGAGGCGGGCGGGCTCCCCTCTCCTCTCCATGTGCCCCCCAGGCCAGGCCGGCCCCTCTGCCTGGCTCCCTGCCCCCCTCTGGCCGGCCTCTCGGCCCCCACCTGTGCCTAAAAGCTGCCCACAGGATCCCTTGGTCCTAATCCCAAAGGAACGGTTTGCAGGAAACGTGTTGGGTGCAGAGTAGGCTGCAGGGAGGAGAGAGACCAAGAGCCCATTAGGGAAGGGCCGGCCAGGCCCAGAGAGGGTGTCCAAAGCCTGGGGTCACACAGCCAGCCCTCTGCACGCACTCCCATGGCACCCCGCGCCCCATGGTCCTGGGGGCCGCCTGTCACCAAGGGCATTTGGTAACTTCCAAACTGCTGCGTGGGGCAAGGCAGGACAGCCGCAGGTCTGCAGGCCTCACTCCCTCACTCTAATCAGGGTGACCAGGGCACTTGGTCAGGGGCTGCAGAGGGGGAGGCGAGCAGGGGCCTAGCCAGGCCTGGGGGGAGGAGCCTGGGTTTGTGGTCAGAGTCCCGTGTGGCTTCCAGGGAGGAGATCTATGTGCTGTCCACATCTATTAAGTGCCTACTGTATGCCAGGCCCTGGGCACAGCCCCGTTCACCCCCAGGGGAGTCTTCTCAGGACACAGTTACCCTCCCCCACCTCACAGGTGAGTGGGCGGGGAAAGCCTGGGCCTTCAAGCTGGCTGAGGCAGGATTTGAATCTGGGGCCAGCTTCCTGGCAGTTCAAGGGAAGCTGGTTCCTGGCCTGGGTGTGAGAGGGGGCGGGGCGGACAGAGGTCACCAAGCTGTGATCCAGGGTTCTCAGCTGGAAAAGTATAGAAGGGGGTAGGGGGCTTCCAGGGCCAGGCGGAACCCTCCCTTGCACGGCGAGATGTGGCCCACGGCGGGCTGTGCACAATGCCAGCACCCACGGAGTGCTGGTTCGAGTCCCGGCCGCTCCACTTCCCATCCGGGTCCCTGGCTGATGGCCCAGGTGCCTGGGCCCCTGCACCTGCAGGGGAACCACGGATGGAGCTCCTGGCTCTGGCCTGGCTCTGCCCCAGCCATTCTGGGAGTGACCCAGTGAATGGAACACCCCTACCTCTCTCTCTCTCTTCTCTCCCCCACCCCCGCCCCCAACTCTGCTTTCAGATAAATCATAAATGTATCCTAAAAACACCCAGAATGGAGTGGGCCAGCCCGGGGCTCCGTCCCCCTGAGTCCCCAGAGCTGTGAAGTCCGGATCCTCGTTCCTGCAGCCCGCGGACACCTGGGGCCTGAGACCCCTGCGCCCCCGGTGCTGCCCCCCCCACCCCCGGCCCCTCTGGCCCTGACCACGTGGCCCTGGGCTCTCTGGAGGGCAAACCGCGGGTCCTGCAGGGGAGCCCGATTCCCACCGGCTTCCTGTGAGGCGGCTCCCCCTAGCGGGGGGGGGGGGGCCGGGGAAGGAGCCTGGTAGGTGCGGGGGGAGGGGGAGGGAGGAGTGGACACGCGTGCAGCCCCTTCCGCTAGACTGGGGCCAGAGCCTTCCGGCAAGGGAAGAGCACTGGGTGCCCAGGCTGAGCGGGGGTGGGGGCGGCCACGGAGGGACCAAGGCGCCCGCAGGGCTACGGGGGTTGGGCAGGCCCGAGACCGGCTGGAGGTCCAGGGGGCTGGGACCCCTGCACCCCGCCTCTCTGTTCACAAGGTGCCACCTCGCCCGCCGCTCCCAAATGCGAAACCCCGAGGGCAGGAAGCGCATAGCTGCGGGGGCCTGGCAGGAGCCAAGGAGGAGGAATCTGCGGCTGCCCGCGGAACCCTGTCCGCGGCGCCGCGCCCCCTCCGCCACCCGCGGAACCCTGCCAGCGTCGCCGCGCCCCCTCCTCCGCCCGTCGGCCACCCCGCACTCACCAGACCAGGCTGCCGGCTGGCCGGGTCGCAGGCCAGCGACATGAGATCTTTGAGCGGGTCCGGAGGGTTGAGATGAGATGCGGCGGGTAGCGGATAGCCCTGTGCGGGAAGTAGGTGGACGCCGTCTGCTGCAGTATGGACGTGGTGGGAAAGTGCAGGGCGGAGGACGGGTGCGGACTCCGGACGATGCCTATGCGGCGGAGCGGTCAGCGCGGGGCTTGGGCCCAGCGCTCGACCCTGGCCCCGGTCCCCACCACCACCACCACCACGCCTGTGTGTGCGCTCTGCCCCAAGGCCCCGGCCCCGGCCCCTCGCCTGTGTGCGCGTTCTGCCCCCGGCTCCGCCCCACCCCCCGCCTGTGTGTGCGCACTGTGCCCCTGGCCCCCGCCCAGCCCCCGCCCCGCCCCGCGCTCACCGTTGTGCGTGGCGATCTCGGGCCGGTGGTGCTGCGTGAATCTGGGCAGGCGCGGCGAGTTCTGCGGCGAGGGGCTGTTGAATGGCGACTTGTCCATCTCTTTTTCACGGGCGAGGAGATGCCTGCGCGGGACGGGGACGCCGCTGAGCCGCGAGGAGCCCCAGGCCCCAGCCGGCGTGAACGCACCCTCGCGCATCCGCTGCTCACTCCCCAGCCGCCGGCCTCAGCTGGGAGCTCCGCCCCCCGCGGGTCTCCCCGAGGGCGCGGCAACTCCAGCCCGAAACCGCCCCGGACCCGCCCTGTGGGGCCCCAGGGTCTGTGCCCCAAGCCCGCTCTGCATAGTCCCTTCTGTCCTTGGCCGCCTCCCCCTCCCCAGGCAGGGGCCTGCCCGCCGCCCCCCACACCGCTCTCCGCTGGGAGGGGCGTCACTGGGACGTCCCGGGGCCTGGGGGGCTAAGGGCTGAGCCACTCCCTGGGATCCCAAGGCCCACCTGGTGCCACCGCTCCGGGGTCTGGGGTTCCCTGGGGGGGGGGAACCCGAGGGGAGAGGAAGCTGGGCTGGCCCTGCAGACTGCGCGTGTGCACCCGTGTGTGCATCCGTGTGTGCCTGCGTGTACCTGTGTGCACCCGTGTGCGTATCCGTGCTTGTTCACCCTTGCATGCATGTGCACCTGTGCGTGTGTGTGTGTACCCGTGTGCATGTATGTGTGCGGACGCTCGCTCACAGGATCTCCCAGCAGAGTTCCCCCGAGTGGAAGCAACCCCAGGAACCCACGGGTCCGGACCAGGGCTGGGGGAGCTGGGCGGGGGAAGGGGGGGAGGCCACGCGGGCAGGAGCAAGCCTGTGGTCCTCAGAGTTGACCAAGGGGAGTGGCAAGAAATGGCTCCTCTGAACCTTCCCGGAACTGCTGGGGGGCGAGGCTAGGGTCCTGGAGGCCTGGGTGGGACGGCCAGGGGACCGGGACCAACGCCCCCTCCCTCGTGTGTTTCTCTCTCGAGCTTCCTGCTCCTTTATTCCCAGTTTCCCCTTCCCCAGTGACCAGGAAGCGGGCTAGAATTCTCTCGGGGAGGGCTTCGCCTGCATCCCGGCTCTGCTCACCTGGGCCCTGCGCCCCTATGGGGGACCCTGATGGAGCTCCTGGCTCCTGGGTGCAGCCTGGCCCCGCCCTGGCCGTGGTGGCCATCTGGGGAGTGACCCAGCTGGTAGAGGACCCCTCTCTCTCTCCCTCCCTCTCTTATTATCTCATTAAATAGATAAATAAACCTTAAAAAAAGTTTATATTTGTCATAATCACCAATATCTTTGGAAAAGTTTTTAAGTATTGGGAAGCTGTCAAGATTATAATGATGGATAGGGGCTGGCGCCGTGGCTCACTTGGTTAATCTTCCATCTGCGGTGCCCGCATCCCACATGGGCACCAGGCTCTAGTCCTGGTTGCT
This sequence comes from Oryctolagus cuniculus, assembly GCF_051225735.1. Classification (NCBI taxonomy): domain Eukaryota; kingdom Metazoa; phylum Chordata; class Mammalia; order Lagomorpha; family Leporidae; genus Oryctolagus; species Oryctolagus cuniculus. Next base: position 19,241,897 of record NC_142885.1, on the reverse strand, counting down.
CCTCTTCCAGTCCAGCTCTCTGCTGTAGCCAGGGAGGGCAGTGGAGGATGGCCCAAGTGCTTGGGAGGACCAGGAGGAAGCACCTGGCTCCTGGCTTCGGATCCGCGCAGTGCTGGTGGTAGCAGCCATTTGGGGAGTGAACCAACAGAAGGAAGACCTTTCTCTCTGTCTCTCTCACTGTCTATAACTCTACCTGTCAAATAAATTAAAAAAAATGGATAAAAGTTTTCCAAAAACTCAAACTTTAGCTTTAAAGCTCAAATTTAATCAGTTACAGAATATATTTTTAGTTATTTTATTACATATTAAAAATTTATTTGAGGAGGCCGGCGCCGTGGCTCAATAGGCTAATCCTCCGCCTAGCGGGGCCGGCACACCGGGTTCTAGTCCCGGTCAGGGCGCCGGATTCTGTCCTGGTTGCCCCTCTTCCATGCCAGCTCTCTGCTATTGCCCGGGAGTGCAGTGGAGGATGGCCCAAGTGCTTGGGCCCTGCACCCTGTGGGAGACCAGGAGAAGCACCTGGCTCCCGCCTTCGAAACAGCCGGTGCGCAGGCCTCAGCACACCCACTGCGGCGGCCATTGAAGGGTGAACCAACGGCAAAGGAAGACCTTTCTTCCTGTCTCTCTCTCTCACTGTCCACTCTGCCTGTTAAAAAAAATTTTTTTTTATTTGAGGGTCAGAGGGTCAGAGAGAGATTTGGAGAGAGAGAGAGAGTAGGCTGAAGCTAGACTGGTCCAAAGCCACAAGCCAGGAATTCAGATCTGAGTCCCTCATGTGGATGGCAGGAAGCTAATTATTTCAGTCACCTCCGCTGTCTTTCAGAATCCTCATTAGCAGGAAGCTGGAGTCAGGAGCCAGAATGGGTATAGAACTCAGGTACTCCGACATGGCATATGGGTATCTTAACTGGCATCTTAACCACTGGGCCAAAAGTCAACCCCTTGGTTATTTTTCTTGATGTTTTATATCACACCTCATTTATTTCCCAGAAATTGTCTTGAGACATCCAAACCCAAATACCAGTGTTCGTCAGTTTTTCTTATAATTGACAATGTTTCATAAAAAGAAATAACTATCTCTTGCCACTCACAGAACCTGTTATTCTCAAGACAACCAGCATGTCTATGTACAACATAAGTGCTTTATGAGGGCTCGTTCTACATCATTTCCTGTTGTTATTGTGAACGTGTGTGGGAAGTAGCACAATGAGCAATAATACAATTTTGTGGCACTGCTGAGCTGAAGATCAGCAGGTGTTTTCATCCACCATTGCTTTTGAACCATCACTGTAAGTGTTAACACAGTGGGATAGGCAAATCACACCTTGGTATTGTTAAAAAAAAAAAAAGAAAGAAAAAGAAAAAGAAAAGAGAGAGCATCCTGGGCCCCATCAAAAAGTCTCAGGGATTCTCAAGGCTCAGGGACCATGTTTTGAGAACTTTTGCTCTAGTCTTTTTTTTTTTTTTTTAAGATTTATTTATTTACTTGAGACAGAGTTACAGAGAGATGGAGTGACAAAGAGAAAGGTCTTCCATCTGCTGGTTCACTCCCCAAGTGGCTGTAATGGCTGGAGCTGGGCAGATCTGATGCCAGGAGCCAGGAGCTTCTTCAGAGTCTCCTATATGGGTACAGTGGCCCAAGAACTCAGGCCATCTTCTGCTTTCCCAGGCCATAGCAGAGAGCTGGATCAGAAGTGGAGCAGCTGGGACTTGAACCAGCACCCATATGGGATGGTGGTGCCACAGGCCGCAGCTTTACCTATTCTGGTGCAGCTCTGGCTCCCCAACCAGTCTCTTAACTGCAAGGCCAAAAGGTCCAAGTTATTGAGAGAGAGGGAGAGATAGAGATATTCTGTCTGCTGCTCCACTCCCCAGATGATCACATAGGCAGGGGCTGGGATGCTGGCATTGCAGGTGGCAGCTTTTCCTGCTATGCCCCAATGCTGGTCTCCTGCAATTCATTTATAATTGGGTTTTGAAATACTCGCCAACCAATGTCTGGTATTCAAACTAGACTTGGGCAGTTATACAGAAACAGATACTCTTGAATTTGTAGTAACTTATTTGCATTCTTAGTGAATAAGAAGTTAGGGAGCAACGTTTTCCCAGTAATTTAAATGTTTATTACCAGTTGTAATTAAATGAATAGAAGTTACTGTGATGCCCAACATAAACAAATATAGCGTCTTTGTATAATCTATGCTAGAGTAAACCATGCCACAGAACAGAATGTTATCTATAGAAGAGAACTCATCTAATGTTAGGGAAAATGAGAGAATTTATATATTCTAAAGGGTAGCAATTTTCAGAGTAGATCCAGGGAAGAGATCACCACAAAGAGTCATTTTTTGATTTAGTTAATTTTTCTTTTTTTACATTACCCATATATAATATTTCCTCTTAAAATAAGCCTCCTATTCTTCATATCTTTGTGCTATTGCTCTCAAGAGTAGGGTAGCAGGGCCATCCCAGGTGGTCTTGCTGGGAAATCAGCACACAGGACTCCCTTGTATCCTCCCCACCTTTTTTGCAACTGTTGCAAACACAGGAAATGGTGATTTGGTCCACTAGTGTGGCCAGTAGGAAGAACACCAGCTTTGGGACCAGTTCAGACCTGCTGGACCTCTGGGCAAGTAAGTTCCTTTGGCTTTCTGTGTCTTTTTTCCACCTGGCAGATGGCAATGAAAATCTGTCCACCTCAGGGCTCCTAGGAGCACTAAATGAGGTAAAGCACAAGGCGCTGGGCACAATGCTGGATGCATAGTAGGTGCTTTGTGAGAATTATCATTATGTTAGTTCAGTGTCCAAGGGACTCCTTTATATTCTGTAAGCTCTGTCTTTCTAATTCTCCTTCAGTTGTTGTACTCTAATGCCCAGACTCCCCTGGTAAGCTGTTCTGGAAAGTTAAGCAATTATGCAGGCTTCTTGGTTGGTATAGCATGGATTAAAACAAAAGTCTCTAGTTTCTCATGACTGTAGAGTCCTTTAATGAAGAGTGAGTGCTCTTTGTCCTCTTGATTTCAAAAAGGAAGTTACCTTTCCTAGAAAGCTTTTGTGTTATGGTTACATGCATTACCACGTATCTTGAATGTATATTATTTATTGTGTAGAAGTCTCCGTAGCAAGACAGCTACAACTCAAAACAGGTCCGTGGTGATATAAAATAAGAATGTAACCTTTGTAAGTACATTTTTAAGACTTTATTTCTTCATTTTCAGTTCTTTCTGTCTGACATGGCAGAAAAACCAACATGTATGCCGACAAAGAAAAATAATGATGAAGAAACAGTTAAGTATATCTTCCCAATAGAACTCTCTGGGCTTCAGTAAGATTGGAAACTATTGACTGAGTACACTGGTACAGACCCAGATGTTAAAGGCTTGCTTTTTATGGTTGCACATGAATTAACTTTTCTTAACTTTTATATTCCTTGCAGTTAAATATCAATGACAGTTTAAATCATGATTACATTTTTGAGTCTCCTGATTTTGTTAGTAATTCAGAAGACTGTTCCTATTTAACAGCAAAGGAAAACGTATTAAAATTCCAGAACTTACCAATAGGTGAGAAGAAAAATGCTATCTTGATGAGGATATTTGTACAGTTTAAGTACCAAAAATGAATACCTATTATTTTTAAAGTTTTATTTTATTTATCCGAAAGAATGGCAGAAAAAGAGGAAGTGAGAGAAAAGAGAGAGAGATTTTGCTCATAGCTGGTTCACTCCCCAAATGACCACAACAGCCAGAGCTGGGCCAGGCCAAAATCAGGAGCTGGGAATTCCATCTCCCCACTTGAGTGGCAGGGACCCAGGGACTTAAGCCACTACCTGATGCCTTACCAGGTGCATTAGCAGGAATCTGGATCTGAAAAAGTGCTGTAGGGACTAGAACTGGCATTTCCATATAAGATGTGAGCACCCTAACCAGCAGCTTAACTCACTGTGCCATACCCATGCCAATGAGAACTTTTTAAATGAAGTTATTTTAGGAAGTGGTTGGGTCGATGCTTGCTGATTGCTTTATTGAGTGTCAGTTTGAATCAAGTTCCATTTTAAGATGAGTCTCTGTACTAGGGACTCATCTTAAAATATTTTTATTAAATAAAAAATTATTAAATTAATGTATATTAAAATTTACATTAAAAAAGTAGTATGTCCAAAAAATAAAATGTCCAAAAGAGTGAGACTTGGGTTTCAGAACTCTTTATGATGGAGAACATCAAATTTATACATGGATATTCAGTTATGTTAAATAGTGTTTGTTTATGTCTTAATTACTAATGGCATTCCTGTGGTGTTTTCTCTTTTTTTCAAATTCTGTATCTAAGTTTGAGCTACCAAACCACCAATTTTTTCCCCTTTTTCTTCTCTTTGAAAGAATGGTCTGTTTCACCTTTATTTTTCAATCATCCACACTTTTTCTTTTTTAAAAAAGATTTATTTATTTATTTTCAAGTCAGAGTTACACACAGAGAGAGAGAGAGAGAGAGAGAGAGAGAGAGATCTTCCATTGATTCACTCTCCAATTGGCCGCAATGGCAGGAACTGCACCAGTCTGAAGGCAGGAGCCAGGAGCTTCCTCTGGGTCTCCCAAGTGGATACAGGGGCCCAAGGACTTGAGCCATCTTCCACTGCTTTCTCAGGCCACAGCAGAGAGCTAGGTCAGAAGTGGAGCAGCCAGGTCTTGAACTGGTGGCCATATGGGATGCCAGTGCTTCAGGCCTGGGTGTTAACCTGCTGTGCCACAGCGCCAGCCCCTCAGTGTATCCTTACATGGCAGAAGAAACAGTTTCTATCAAGCCTTTTTCATGAGGGCAGAACTCTCACAGTCTAATCACCTCCCAGTGGCCTACCCCTTGACATCTTGCTTTGGTGATTGGGGTTCAACATACACATTTTTAGAGGCACCCAATATTTCAGACCACAGCAGTGAGTAATCTTCCAACCTTTTGTTGAATGCTTTTACAACTGGACAACATAGTTTTAAGTATTAAAAAATACCATTCTCACATTATTAAAGAATTTAAAGAATAGGAGAGAGAAAACATCTTTTCAACTCAGCAATAACTAATCTTTGGCTGACTTTTTGTATCAGCAAATACAGGTCAACCTATTCCTTTTAACACTTCTGTACTTTCTCGGTGCATAGATGTCTTGTTCTTCAGTAGCCAGTCCCCTCTGGGTAGTTGAAAGGTGATATTTTCTCTATTTCTTATAATGCTGCAGCACTGAACATACCTATCTTTTCATGTATATTTTGTACTATTTTCTTATAAATGGAATTGTTGGGTCAGAAAGTGTTCAAAGTTTTAAAATTGGGTAATCATTGTAGATACTATGCCAAGATACACTCTCATCATTAGTGACAATGCCCATTTTTCATTCCTTTCCTATGTGAATTTAAGGCTTAAGTGGACACACTTAATTTATAAATTTAAGATTTTTTTAATTATGTATTTGAGAAGGGGAGAGAGAGAGACAGCACTCTATCTGCTGGTTCATTCTCCAAATGCCTGCAGTGGCCAGGACTGGAGCTAGGAGCCAGGGATATAATCCAGGTCTTCCAGCTGAGTGGCAGGAGCCCAATCATTTGAGCCATCAGAGCTGACTTCTAGGGTCTGGATTCCAGGAAGCTGGAGCTGGGAGCCAAAACTGAGCATCAAATGTAGGCACTCCAGTGTGGGATAACCACTAGGCTAAATGCTCATTCCTCCACCACTATTCAATTACTGAATGACTTTATGATAAAGTCCCTTTCATATGTCATAGAAAATTAGTTTTTGGAACTTGCTCTCCTTTTGCCATTCTTTTGGCCATCCCACAATAAATGTAATACCTTTTCCATATGATGATCTTCATGCATTTTCAGGCTTTATTCCTGAATGCTTGTTTTATTCCCTCTCCAAGTCTTCACTTTGCATATACAAGGTTCTGTTATGCAGCTAAGCACTCCACTTTGGGTTCTTTCCATCATTTTCCTGTCCCTCCTCCCTATTCCTCTCCTTTTCCTTTCTTCCTCCCTTGATGCCTTTATTCCTGGTTATTTAATAAAAAACACTGTATCAGGAACTCTGCAAATCATGGGATGACATGCAGTGTTCCAGTGTGCCCCTTAGAGTTGAACATGAATTTGCTAAAATTTTGACCAGCAGAGACAAGTTCAGCTGGCTGCGTCCTTTTATCTTGTTACATGGACTATCATAGTTTTTTTGAAATTATATTACACCATTAACTCTTTCTTGCACTTGTAGTCATTTTAGTTTCTTGCCTCCTCCCTTTATGCTTTTATTAGATTTAATTTGTCATTAAGCTACAGGTTATATATGCAACATGTTATGTTTAATTCTTTTGTATTTCACCTAGTTTTCTCATTTGTTATAATATATTTTCAAAAAAATTATTTGGGCCAGTGCCGTGGCAGCCATTAGAGTGAACAAACGGTAAGGGAAGACCTTTCTCTCTGTCTCTCTCTCTCTCACTGTCTACTCTGCTTGTCAAAAAAAAAAAAATTATTTGGAAGGCAGAGTGAATCAAAATGTGGTTCACATATTGCTTTGTGGGGGATGACCTAGCTCCAGTGGTGCTCCTAAGCTGGCTGGCACCTAGCACTTAGCACTTAGTGAGAGCTCTGCATTCCAGGGCATTATGCAGGTGGCTTGAAATCAACAACAGGCCAGTGTTAACCTGTATGTGAGCAAATGCTGCGAGTCAGCGTTTTTCCTCTTAAACATTCACAAACATCTCACCAGTTAGACAAGCATTTAAAAATATTCATTATAACTTAAATATAGAAATGATTTGTGTGAAACTTATGACAGGACTAGGCATATAGTAGAAAAAGGCTTGAAGCAAAGGCAGGCACAAGTGGTGCATTGCTTTAAATAGTTATTAGGAAAAGAAAATGAATATCAAAGAAAATGAATATCACCTTAGTACTTTAGTCACTTTGTTGGAAAATGTTTTTGAAATACAGGGTTAGGACTGGGGCAATAGGCTTAATAAGGGTGGGCATTGTGTCACAGTGGGTTAAGTCGAGGCTTAAGATACCTGCGTCTCATACCTGAGTGCAGGTTGGAGCCCTGGCCACTCTGTTTCTGATCCATCTCTCTGCTGCCCTGTCTCGGAAGCATCAGATGATAGTTTAAATATGTTAGTCTCTTCCAGCCACGTGGGGATTCAGGTGGGAGTTCTGGGCTCCTGGCTTCAGCCTGGCCAGCTGTGGATATTCTAGCCATATTGAGGGAGTGAACCAGCGATGGGAGATTCTCTCTTTCCCTTTCAAATAAGGAAGTTTTAAAAAATATTAATACTTTATACACATTTGATTATATTATGGATAAGAGCTACAATAGGTAGTGCGTCTTGTATTAGTTTTCTGTCTACAGCAACCAATCTCTTTCGGTGCCCAGTGCAACAATCTTTTCTCTCCCATTTAAGGAAAAGACACACAACAGCCCACTTACCCCCGCTTTCGTGGGCTGTCCCATGGGGTTAGGAAACAAAGGAGGAAGCTAGGAGTGGCCCTGGAGGGGCTGCCCACCGCTTTGTAGAAATGCCCGGATCCCAGAGAGAAAATGTTACCGGAGAAATTGTCTTCACGCAAGAAAGAATTCTGGCATGAGACAGAGAGTAGTGGGAGGTAAAATAGCAAGGTTTATTAGGGAAGGGACATCGGTAAGAACGGATGAGCACCTCTCCAGACAGGACCTGAGAGACTGGGGTGGGGGGGAAGGAGAGAGCTTACTTGGTTGAGTGGAGAAATTACACCTGACCAGGCCAGGCGGGCGGCTCAGCAGAGAGGCAGAGGGCTGAGCGCGCAGTCCGGTTGAGACCGGGCGGGGGTGGGGGTGGGGGTGGGGGTTTAAGGAGATGGGTCTTGCTTCCCCACCTCTGCTCCTCTTGGAACAAAGGGCTTTTTGGATGTAAATAGAAAAACTTCTATCTGAGTTTTCCCCTGAAGGTATCTGACAGGAGGAAGCCTAGCTGGCACCATCCTGAGTTTAGAGGAAGGGTGAGCAGGACCCCTGGAGAATGGGGATCTGGAGCAGGGTGTTTGAAGTGCAGACACTGGGCTGCACCTGGGAGATTGTGGAAGATTTGTCAGGCAGAAGGGGCAGGGACCTCCACCTGGCAGGTTATCAGGTAGAAGGGGGCAGGGCAGGATGCGAATACCGGGCTGCCCCTGAAACATTGTCAGGATGACTTTGAGATGCAGATGCATATGCTGGACATAGATGTCTTCTCTTTAGGCCTTTATGTCACACACACATAAGCTCATAACTGACTTCCTACCTAACAGAATGAGGTTGAGGCTAAGGCCTGTGTTGGGGCTGGAATGTGCACGCGCACCACCCATGGCATGGGAATGTACTTGCGGGACGCGGTGCGGGCAGGTGGCTGAGGATGAGGGTGAGGGGCCAGAGGCCCCTGTGAGCCCCAGGGTGTCTCTGCGTGAGTCCCAGGGCGGGTCTGTTTGTGGTGACCACATCCTGGCTGCTGGTGGACGCATGTTGGTGGCTGAGAGTGAGGCCAGGCTTTGCCTCAGAGCAAAGGGGTTCCCGGAGCTCCCGCTCCCTCATGGACAGAAATTTCTCCCACAGGAGCCCCTCAGCCAGGTGCAGCCGGACCGGAAACGGATCCCGCGGTGTCCCGAAGCAGGAGGGCGGCGGTGGCGGCCCGTGGAGAAGGCAGCTCATCCCTCCTCACGGGCGACGCCCGCCCGGGGCCCGCACCCCGCGCGCCAACCGCCTGCGCCCCGTGGCTCCGAGTCCGCAGTTGGGAATGCTTGGGCACGCGGCGTCCCGGCGTGCAGAGGGTCCCAGGCCGCAGTGCCACGGGACCCCCGGGGCATGGCCGGCGGCCCAGGCAGAAAGGTCAAGGACCAAGGACGCGGAAGGTGGAGCCTGGGCCGGGAGGCTGCGGCACAGCGCATCCCCCGAGTGAGGACCGCGGCAGGCGGTGCCCGCCTTGGCTCCCGGGCGTTCCAGGTGGCGTCCGCGCCGTCTCCGCGCGGGGCGCTCGCTCTTGGTGCCGGGAAGCGGGGCGCCCGGAGGTCGCGAAGCCACAGCAGGGGCAGCCCCGGCGGCGGGCCCGGGGCGACCGGCAGGGCTAGGGCGGGCAGCGGCAACGCGGGTCTCGGGAGGCCGCCCGCAAGTTGCTGGGCGCCGACGCGGAGGCCCGAGAACTACAGGACAGGAGCTCAAAAGATCAAACATAATCAGGTAATGATAAAGAGAAAAGAGGCCCGTACCTGCAGGATCAATATCCTGAAATCAGTGTAGCCCGTGAATATGTGAAATTATTGCATGTCCGCCAGAAACGTATACAAACCCCTGTGGAATGTAAAAAAATGCAATTATTGAAAAGTGGGCTTAGTTGCCTGTTGGCTGAGTCAGAACAGTGGCCTATCCCAGGCTTGTGTTTCCTGTAAGGCTGGAAGTCTTACACTACCCATGAAACCATAAAGTCACAGAATTCATAAGTATGTCCCAGTTTCCAATCCAAATCAATGGATAAAATTAGTTCCGTAGTTCTACTGAGCCTTTGTGAAGTTTTGTTTTATTAAAATACTACTATCTCATTTTTAGGATGGTTAATCATTTGTAATCTTTCTCTTTACTGTATTAACATAAACGTGGTTTGAAGTGGGATGGGTCATTTTTAATACAGAAACTTCAAATGTTAATGACCATTAACAAGAAGAAAGCTTCATGTTGGTCACATCCTTATCAGCATTTGTTATTTTCTGTCTTTCTGATTAGGGCCATTATAATGTACATTTACTGACTGGAATGTGAACCATCCCAGTTTTCATGGGATAAATCCCAGTTGATTATGATGTATGATCTTTTTGATGTTTTGTTGGATTTGATTTGCTGGCATTTTGTTGAAAGCTTTTGCATCTATGCTCATCAGGCATATTGTTATCTATTTTATTTGTTGTGTCCTTTTCTGCTTGGGGAATCAAGGTAATGCTGAATTCGTAGATTGAGTTTGGAGAGTTTCATGTTTCAGTTTTGAGAAGAATTGGTGTTAGTTTTCCCTAAAAGTTGGGTAGAATTGAGCAGTGAAGAGACCCATGTGGTCCTTGGCTCTCCTTAGATTAGAAACTTTTAATTACTGACTTGATTTAATTACTCATTTGTCTGTTTGTGTTTTCTATATTTTCATGGTTAAATATTGGTAGGTTATTTGTATCCAGAGATATGTGCATTTCTTCTATGTTTTCCAGTTTGTTGGTATATTATTATAGTAATCTCTAATGATCCTTGTATTTCTGTTCTATCAGTTGTCCCATCTACTTTTTTTTTTTTTTTTTGAAAGGCAGAGTGGACAGTGAGAGAGACAGAGAGAAAAGTCTTCCTTTTTCGTTGGTTCACCCCACAATGGCTGCTGTGGCTGGCACACCACGCTGATCTGAAGCCAGGATCCAGGTGCTTCTCCTGGTCTCCCATGTGGGTGCAGGACCCAAAGACTTGGGCCATCCTCCACTGCACTCCTGGGCCATAGCAGAGACCTGGACTGGAAGAGGAGCAACCAGGACAGAATCCGGTGCCCCGACTGGGACTAGAACCCCGGGGTGCTGGCGCTGCAGGCAGAGGATTAACCTATTGAGCCATGGTGCCGGCCCCATCTACTTTTTCACATCTGGTTTTACTTATTTGTATCTTCTTTTTTCCTTTGTTTACTGCAGCTAAAGTTTGTCAGTTTTACTTATGTCAGAGAACCAACTCTTGGGGCTGGCGCCATGGCTCACTTGGTTAATCTTCCGCCTGCGGTGCTGGCACCCCATATGGGCACCGGGTTCTAGTCCCAGTTGCTCCTCTTCCTGTCCAGTTCTCTGCTGTGACCCAGGAGGGCAGTGTAGGATGGCCCAAGTGCTTGGGCCCCTGCACCAGCATGGGAGACCAGAAGGAAGCACCCGGCTCCTGGCTTCGGATCGGCACAGCTCCGGTTGTAGCGTCCATTTGGGGAGTGAACCAAAATGGTTCACTCTGTTTCTCTCTCTCACTGTCTATAACTCTACCTGTCAAAAAAAAAAAAACAAAAAAAAAACTCTTATCTTATCCATCTTTTATACTGCATTTTAAGTTTTTACTTCATTTATTCTGCTCTATTTCTTTCCTTCTCATTTTTGTTACTGTTTTTCTAGATGTTTGAGATGCATAGTTAGTGTGTTTAATTGCTATTCTATTTTTTATATGTATACTTCTTGTTAAAAATGTCCCTTCTCATATTGCTTTTGCTGTATCCCAGAAGTTTTGGTATGTTGTGTTTCTATTTTTATCTGTTTCAAGGAATTCCTTTTGGTTTCTTCAGTGACCTGCAGTTCATTGAGAAGCATATTGTCAGTTTCCACATATTTGTGAAATTACTAGAGTTTCTTTTATTGCTGATTCCTAGTTTTATTCCATTATGGTAAGAAATTATACATGATATTATTTTGCCTTTTTTTTTAATCTGATGAGGCTGGCTTTGTGCCATAATGTATGTCTGTACTACAGAATGTTCCATGTACTGATGAAAAGATTGTGCATTTTGTACCTGTTTGATGGGACGTTCTCTAAGTATCTGATGTGTTCATTGGTCCTGTATCATTATATAGCTAAGCTCTAATATGTTTTTGTTGATATGTTTGTCTGGATATTCTGTTCATAGATGAAAGTGGAATGTGGAATTCTGCTACCATTGTTGTACTAGAGCTTATTTATCCCTTTTGGTCTATTAATGTTTGGGCAATCTAGTTTTAAGTATATGTTCATCTCAAACCGTTGTATTTTCTTGTTGTGTTGACCTATTGATCATTATATGGTCACCAGTTGTGTCTGTTTTTACATTAAAGTCTAATTTGGGATATTTATAGCCACTCTCGTTCAAAAAGCTTTTGGTTTATGCC